>NC_090342.1:29903748-30220934 GCF_035084215.1 Heptranchias perlo | reverse complement strand
CTTAGTTTTGACTGTTAATACACTTAAATCTTAAAACACAAGCCAAGGAACATCCAGTTGCTTGGGCCAATATTGATGCTCACAACCATATTACCCAATTGTGAAATCAAGCTCATTTCACATTTATGAAAACATGTCTGTGATGCAGCATTTTGTGTAGATGAAAACTATACTTACTTTTTGCATTAAAAAGACCTCATTGCTACAACATAGGTGCTGAAAGTAAATATGGGGGGTAGAACTTGCTCCCGAAATAATGGAGAGCTCAACAGCACTCTTCATTTTTCATGGCGAAACGAAGGAGCATGTTGCGGCATTGGTACATGTGCAGTGAAATGCGAAAGTTGTGAACTTGCTCCTATCGATTCGCTGGCGATTTGACAGCTGTGAATTAAAGGGTCATCGCACGCTACAATCTTGGAAATCACTGAAAAATCGCAAACTTGCTCATCCGCCCAGCTGGATCGTAACTAATTACACCACCAAAAGGTATGCTTGAAAATACCAAGTCAAAACTCTTAATGACTGCCAAACAACTAAAAGTTAAATTTTTAAAATGTGGAGTCTCATAACTCCTTATTTTAATAGTTTTTGGTAGTTAAAAGAAATTAAAAATTAAAAAATGTTCATTAAAAAACTTTTCCCTTCTGTCTCTTTAATTTAATTCAATTATTTCTTGGCTTTTCATAAAAAAAAAATTTTTTTTTATTTACAATGACTTGCAGAATATTAATTTAAATGAATGAAGTCTGCTTGTGGGCGTGACTTTTCTTCCTGACTGATTTTGTGGGCGTCTTCCCATGCAAATCAACCCACACTATTCAGAGGTGGGTTGATCGCGCACATTTTTTTTTAAAACTTCAAAATCACGCAAGTCAACGCCATGGAGCCTGCAGTAAGTACGTTCGTAAATTTAATTTGCAGGAACTGCAGCGATCGTTGCCACACCGCTCTGCACGAATTCCGGCATATCATGTCATACCAGCTCATTAACAGTCATCATTTTAATACCCTTTCAAATATGGCATGGCATCTCTACTATGCTCTTGCATCCACTGTATAACAATTCTTTTTTTTTTAAATGCATTATAAAGAGCAAAACAAGTGGGAATGAGTTACGGCAATAATTTAGTCTTGGGGCTTTGCTGACACACAAACTGCTTGAGCTTCAGCCTTGCAGTTTAAGAAGTTGTCAGAAGCATTTGTCTAAATTACTGCCTTGCATCTCACAACTAGTCTTATCCTATATTTAAAGCGTGCTACAACATACCAGTCTGAAGGTATATTATTCGCTTCCAGAAGAGTAACTTCACAAGATCAGGTCAAATGAAGGCCCTTCAATCTATTTGATCTCATCGTTCCAGAAGATAAACCATACCACCCACTTGTTACAGCATCTAGTTGTTTCTTAAATGAGTCCAACGGTCTGGCCTCAATCACTCTTCCTGGAATCCCATTCCAATCCTTGATTGCCCTCTGTGTAAAGAAATACTACTTGACATTGGTCATAAAATTGCCGCTCACAATGCTGAATCAATGCCCACTTTCCCTGCTGTTTTGGCACATCAAAGTATTGTTTTGGGCATTTCTTTAGCCCATTAAGTATCTTATATACCTCAGATATCTGAGGCTGGAGAACCCTGGCTTATCAAGTCTTTCATCATAGCGTCTCCCTTTTTCTTCAGAGATCAGCCTCATTGCTCTCCTCCGCAATCTAATGATGAGATGGTATCTTATATCAGGGACCAGAAATATACACAGTACTCCAATGTAGCCTGATCAGGGTACTATACAGCTACAGAATGACCTCTGAGGATTTGAACATAACTAAATTACAAATATAGGGGGAAAAAAATTGGATAGGGCCTATTATTGGGTGGGGGTAACGTGATCCGCTATTACCCCCCTGTAGCCCCTGTGCAGGCAGGACAAGACTTTTGTCAGGCCTGAGGACTTATCTATAAGCAGCCTTCCGAATCAGCGTTGACATGAGGACTTTCAACCAGCAGGGGAAGCCCAATCTCTTAAAGACAGTCTGTCTCTTAAAAATCTCTTAAAGGTAACTGGTACCAGTGATTTACTGAAAATAACAGTCTGCTGTCTGCACGGAGATCAGACATCGCACATGCAAAACACAGATCCCGTCCCTGTTTACACACTGATGAGTTATGTTAAATCATTGAATAAAGGTTGCGCACTAAATCCCACATCATCCAATCTGCATGCCAGACCTCACCAATTTGCCAATCTGAGTTTGTACCAGGCCTGCAAGAGTCCATGCATCACGGTTCTCTGCTAATGCACTAGAGGCCTTGGTGCAAGAGGTGGATAGAAGGAGGGCATCCTATATCCGCGGGGTCGAAGGTGGGGGGGGGGGGGGGGGGGGTCAAGAGGCCCTCCAGACATATAACCAAAAGGCAGTGGGAGACAAAGTCAATACCAGGCGCAAAGCATCATGAACATGGATGCAGTGCAGGAAGAAGTTCAATGCTTTGACGAGTGGTCAAGGTGAGTGAGGTCAACTGTCAAGTGGCATCTTCTACCAACTACACCACTAGCCGCATCCATTGCTCCATGCACTACACCCCCCCATCACCCACATACCAACAAACTCTTTCCATCAGTACTCAACTCTTCCAATCAGGTGCTTCCTCTCACCCTTACACATTACCATGGTTGCAAACCACCCACCCACAACTCGCAGGCCACACACACTGGCAGCTATTCAATCATGACAGGCACATCACCCAGACACAGGTCCCGCTTTCTTGCAGAAGGTGGCGCATATCAGGAGGCAGCAAGTGGCAGTGGCATTTAGCCCCTCGAGCGTGTTCCGCCATTCAATGAGATCATGCTGGACCTGTGACACAATGCCATATACCCACCTTGGCCCATATCCCCTAATACCCTTGGTTCACAGAAATCTATCAATCTCAGATTTAGAATTCATAATTGAGCTAGCATGAACTGCCGTTTGCAGAAGAGCATTCCAAACT
Source organism: Heptranchias perlo (assembly GCF_035084215.1). Classification (NCBI taxonomy): domain Eukaryota; kingdom Metazoa; phylum Chordata; class Chondrichthyes; order Hexanchiformes; family Hexanchidae; genus Heptranchias; species Heptranchias perlo. The sequence goes on along the minus strand of NC_090342.1, from coordinate 30,217,938 downwards.
TCTCCCACCCTTTGCATGTAGAAGCATTTCCTAACTTCACTCCTGCAGGTCCTGGCTCTAAATGTTAAGGTATGTCCCCTAGTCCTAGTATTCAAGTATAGGAGACCTCCAAAAACAGTTACAAATATCTCGGCAGCCAGAAGCAATAATCCAACCGCTAACCCGTAAATTTTGCATGGCCCCTTTAAATAGCCCTGGTAGGGTCCTCCAAGCACTGAGACATGTTCAGATGGTCGGGGTTAAGACTGTGCATTGAGTTGAGCATTGTACACCATTTTGGGACTTATCACTTTAAATCAGGGTTCCACACTGACTGAATCCATTTTCTCCTTTACATGCTTCCGGCGTTCGATATTTGCACATGCTCTAGCTCCTATACCAAGATGGAGTCCGGCGCACATCATGGTGGAAACGTACGTGCGCAGCCAAGACGCCATCTTGGATGTTGGAGAGGCCGTGTAGCGCCGAAACAACAGGCTCTACATGGCCCAATTTAGCGCCCATAACCTATTATCCTATTTGCTTCATTTACCACTGCCTCACCTGTTTTATATCATGGTGAGCGACGAATCAACACCCCTAGGGCCCCTTGGTAAGTTCTATCCCATTCAGGGAGTACAAGTGCCTCTTATTTTTTACTTTCAATAGAGAACAGTTTGCATTTTTCTGTATTTAATTTCATTTGCGACTGATCAGCTCAGATGTAAACCCTGTTGAGCTCTTTTTGCAAGATCTTGACTGCCTCAGATTCCAAAGTCCCACCTAGCTTGGCGTCATCTGCAAATGTAACTATTTTACATCAAATGACATTCAAAAGAGCTTCAAGCATGGACGCCCTAGGGCACCCTCTCAGTGTCCTAGCTTCACTTACGACTCAGCTTCCTTCCCTTTCGACTCAGCTTCCTTCCCTTTAGCCAGTTACTAATCCATGTCTTACCACAGATACTCAACGACCTTAATTGGTAAAGAAGTTTCTCAGTAATTTATAATAAACCTTTGGGAAGGCAAGGTACGCTATGTCATATGGCTTCCCACCGTCAATCTGTGATGTCTCTGTTACTCATTCTCACCACAAAATAGGTAGATTCCATAGGTGATCCCACCTTATCCAATATCAGAAATGTAACTTATGCATTTAGTGTAAGAGATATAGCAAGCGTTATTTTCCACCTTCAAAAGGTGACAGGAGAACTTGGTGGGTAACCCAGATATTCTCCAGTAACAGATTACCACAGATAGCAGAATTATTCAATCAAAATATGCTAACCCATACATGACAGTAAATGACAAGTTGTGGTTCATAAGGCACTCTTCAGCTTATGGAAATTGCTATCCACGTGAAGAAGAGCAAGTGTTGTGGAAACGCCTGAACAGTAACAGTGACATTGTAAATGCATTCAAAAACAATACGTTTGTGATTTTGCTACACAGAGCAACCAGAGCAATACTGCACCGATACGATTTTTTCCATGTTCCACAACAGACAATTTTTATGGCTTGTTCAGGATTGCTAATTTCTGCTAAATTATGTGCTGCAGACCCACATCCACCAAGAGCTGAATTACAAACCTTACAGCTGTCAGAGCAAGTGCGAGGGAGAGAGATCGCCCGAGCAAAATTTGAAAAGGTAGGAAGAAGGATAGAATGCTAATGCACTATAGCACACAAGCCCCTAACTATCAATTTCAATGAGAAGCAATCACTATTCAAATTTATGCTTCAGATGTTTGTGGATACTGGCTAGAAATCAGTAGACTTTCTGGAGTCTAAAGCATAATTGGAATTCTGCAGTTCAGGTAAATTGAATTACCATTTTCCTTTCAGATCTCACTTCATAAAAGAGCTCGAGATGTTGACCAAAAAATGATTGAACCATAGAACCGATACAGCACAGAAGGGGGCCATTCAGCCCATCGTGTTGGCGCCGGCTTGAAGAACAACCAGGTGCCCATTCTAATCCCGCCTTCCAGCACCCAGTCCGTAGCCCTGCAGCTTACAGCACTTTAGGTGCAGGTCCAGGTACTTTTTTAAAAAAAGGAGTTGAGGGTCCCTACCCCTACCACCAATTCGGGCAGCGAATTCCATACACCCACCACCCTCTGGGTAAAAAAGTTTTTCCTCATGTCCCCTCTAATCCTTCCGCCAATCAGCTTAAATCTATGTCCTCTAGTTCTTGAACTCTCCGCTAGGGGAAATAGGTACTTCCTGTCCACTCTATCTAGGCCCCTCATAATTTTGTACACCTCAATCAAGTCTCCCCTCAGCCTCCTCTGCTCCAAGGAAAACAACCCCAGCCTATCCAATCTCTCCTCGTAGCTGCAATTTTCAAGCCCTGGCAACATTCTTGTAAATCCAGCAAACCTTCTATTTCAATATGAGAGGCAACATCTTAAGATATTGGGCAAGAAAAAACAAACTTACATTTATATAGCACCTTTCATGTCCACAGGATGTCCTAAACTGCTTTACAACCAATGACTTTTGAAGTCTAGTCACTGTGGTTATGTAGGCAAAAGCAGCAGCCAATCTGCACACAGATAGGTACCTCAGACAGCAATGAAATAAATAAACAGTTAATCTGTTTTAGTGGTGCTGGTCGAGGGAAAAAAAGTTGACCGGAACACCAGGAGAACTCCCATACTCTTCTTTGAATTGTGCCACAGGATCTTTTACATCCACCTGAACAGGCAGGGAGGGCACGGTTTTAACGTCTCATCCAAAAGACTGCTCCTCTGACCCTGCGCAGCACTGTCCGAGTAATGCACTGAAGTGTCTCTTGAACGCAGAACCTTCTGACTCAAAGGCAAGAGTGCTATCAATGAGCCAGGGCGACACCTTAGAAATACCTACAGTGCTAATGTATAGCTTTCATCAAAAGCTTCTACAACAATTACAGCTATACAGCAGAAACAGATACCCTTCTAGTTTTAATCCTGCTGTTGCTGTAACAATGACCCATATCAACTAAGGTGTAACTCACTGGATACAAAAGTACTGTAACACATGTTGAATTGTTCTTCATGGACAGTGTAATTCTTTTTTTATCCCACACGTAAGATTTTATTTTATTTCCTTTCTTTAGATTTTCCTAAACTATGTACTATTTCACCAGGTATAGTGCAAACTGGGGAATTGTGATCACAATTTAGGTTGTTACCCACTATGGTATTGCATTTTGTAGCGTGAGAATGCCTAATCACAAGTTACCTAATTAAAGTCTTTGTGTTTGTATAAATTTGTTCGACAGAAACTGATTTACAGAAAATGAAATGAAACAAAACAAAAACTGACATTTCAAAAAAAAAATGCTTTGATAAATACAGTGTTTTCTGGATTCAAATGAAATTTGTAGTAAGGGTAGCATAGTATTGTAGTGTACTGGAGTTCCAATTGTTGCCAAGGGATTGCCAGGATTAATGTTTGGGTTTGCAGTTTTCCACACAGTGAGTTTCTCATCTTAACCACAGTGTTGTTGAAAAGTGCTTAGAGGAGGCCAAGTGCTTCCTAAAGGTGAGTGAAATAGAAAATCAAAACATCAACCATACCAAACCCGTAGCAACTGGCTACATAGCAACAGCGGGTCCTCAGCCTGATCGCTGGGACAAGGAAAGGGTGAAAAAAAAAACAAATGAGAGCTAATGTGTCAGCTTGGAGGCATTATGAGCCCAACTGTGTGAGGGTGAAGAACATAGTTACAATGGCACAAATCAATGAAGTACCCTGAGGTAATGAGTACATCCACTTTTGTTGCAAAGCTCAACCAGAACCAGAGTTGAATTAACTGCTCCAAAGCAGTTCACTAATTATGTTTGAATCAGTATTTACCAATTAATACTCCACAAAAAGCCATTACAGTACTGTTCACAGTTAACTATACTCCCCATTTTTGAGCCCCAAAAATCCAAGTGCAGATCATACATGTAATTTAAATATACTATATATTTAAAAAAGCAATGGTTCCAGTCCTAAAAACACTTCTGAATCACTACTCTCCCATTTTTGGTCCTTTAACCAATTTCCTTTCCCTGATGCCACCTTCTCTTAATACTTTATGCCTCAATTCTCTCAACAAGTCTCCTATGTGCACCTTATCAAATGTCTTTTGTAAATCCATATACACGATATCTACTACATTTTCTTTCCCAATACACTTGGTTATCTTCTTGCTGATAGCAGTAATAGCTGTATTAGCTTATGAATTGCCAGGGGAGCTCTTTTTCAAATGGGTAGACTCAGTAGGCACAGGCCCAGGTCTGCAGGAATTGAGTGCCCAATCGTATCTTCTGTGCTTTCCCGGACTGCTGTCAGAATGGCTGAATGCAGAGACAGGAGCAGAGTATGTGTAGCAGTGCGCCCTTCTGACCGTGGCTACTCCAGCTGAAAGGGATGCCATCAAATTGCTCTGGTTCCCAGCTTACTCTTAGCTGGACCAACATATCACTATGTTCTCCTGAAAGTACTGTGTAACAGTGACTTCAGAAATATATGAAAGGATTTTTTGAATCAAATTTTGAAGAAAAATAATCTTAGATTCAAAACAAAGTTGATGTTAAATTTTTTATGAACTTGTCATGGCATTCATTGCATCAGTCATACTCATATACCAACCCTATTTACTCAGCATAGCAACAGTTAAAACAACAAAAAAGACAGAATATCTTCATAAAAGTCTGAAATTTAACAGGAAGCCAAGTAGACAGTCTTGTTAAGCTCAAATTGTACTCCTTGCAAAAATACCAGGGAGTATTTCTGTAATTTGCTAGATACTGTATTTATGCCGATGAAAATGAATATGGTGGAGGGAAAATTAACTTGGTAACTTGGCACCAAGGAAGTTATGTTGAACCTTTATAAAACACTGGTTCGGCCACAACTGGAATATTGTATCCAATTCTAGGTGCTTAGGCCTTAGAGAGGGTGCAGAAAAGATTTACTAGACTAGTTCCAGGGATGAGGGACTTCAGTTACGTGTATAGACTGGAGAAGCTGGGGTTGTTCTCCTTAGAGCAGAGAAGGTTGAGAGGAGATTTGATAGAGGTGTTTAAAATCATGACTGGTTTAAAATAAAGTAAATAAAAAGTTAAACTATTGCCATTGGCGGAAGGGTCGCGAACCAGAAGACATGGATTTAAGGTGATTGGCAAAAGAACCAAAGGCGAAGTGAGGAAAAATTTTTTTTAATGCAGCGAGTAGTTATGATCTGGAATGCGCTGCCTGAAAGGGTGGTGGATGCAGATTCAATCGTGGCTTTTGAAAAGGAATTGGATAAATATTTGGAGAGAAAAAATTTGCAGGGTTACGGGGAAAGAGCAGGGGAATGGGACTAATTGGATTGCTCTTACAAAGAGCCGGCACAGGCTCGATGGACCGAATGGCCGCTTCCTGTGCTATATTATTCTAAGAGGCTAGTCTGAAGAAACTGAGACAGTTTCTTAAATTCTGATTCAATAGATTTTCAATTATAACAGCAATTGTTGAAAATGTAAATTTCTATCTATAGACCTGTCCTATAATAAGACTAGCATATTCCCCCATTCAACTCTAAGGATTTTCTCCACAGACTGAGTATTTTACTCTGGACAATACTACCCCTGAAGAAATGTAATTTGAAAACAAGATTTATGAAACATTTTTCTAAAAATGTAAAAGAAAACATACACATATTAACCTACAATCCTCTGATACCTGAATAGAAATTTTATGTTTTTTGTGAATAATGTGACATACACATGCACTTTCAAATTCTTAAGCGTTCCGCAAAATATATACCAACTTTCCTCCAATCTGTTTTATTTTCATTTTTCACTTCAGCATCACAACAATGATGTTGGTTAGTGTTTGGGAATCAATGACATTGATTCATGTTTTGGAATCAAAGATAAATTGAAGCTATTACTTGAGTGTCCCATTTGTAATTTAGTATTGCAATACTACAAATATTTAGTTTTATTTGTATAGTTAGGTAGCCTCTCCCCCAAGTCATAATAAAAAAAATATTTAAAAAGGGAAATAGAACCAGTCCAGGGAGCAATTAGCTTAACATCAGTGACAGGAAAGATAATGGAATCCTCACTCAAAGATGCAATAGAAAAACATCTAGAAAGCGAAAATATAATAAAGAATAGTCAGCACAGATTTCAAAAGGGAAGGTCATGCTTGACCAACCTATTGAATTCTTTGAAGTAACAACAGAAAGAGCAGACAAGGGTAATGCAGTAGATCTAATATATTTGGATTTTCAAAAGGCCTTCGATAAAGGTACCGCATAGTAGGCTCCCGTTTAAGGTCAGAGCATGTGGAGTCAGGGGACAAGTAGCAGAATGGATAGTAGGCTGGCTACAAAACAGAAAACAGAGAGTAGGGGTTAAAGGTAGTTACTCAGACTGGCAAAAAGGTGGGAAGTGATGTTCCACAAGGATCAGTGCTGGGACCACTGTTGTTTACTATGTACATAAACGATTTGGACTCGGGAATCGGATGTACAATTTCAAAATTTGTGGACGACACCAAATTGGGAAGTATAGTTAATACTGAGGAGGACGGCGACAAAATACAGGAAGACATTAATAAAATTGCAGAATGGGCATGTATTTGGCAAATGAATTTCAATATAGATAAGTGTGAGGTATTACACTTTGGTAGGAAGAATAAGGGGACTGCATACTGCTTGGATAATAAGAATCTAAATGGGGTAGAGGAGCAGAGGGATCTGGGAGTACAGATACACAAATCACTAAAAGTAGCATCAAAGGTTAATAAGGCCATTAAAAAAAAGCAAACCAAGCACTGGGGTCCATTTCTAGAGAGGGACAGAATTGAAGAGCAGAGAAATTATGTTAAACTTGCATAGAACCTAGGTTAGACCACACTTGGAGTACTATGATCAGTTCTAGTCTCCATATTATAAAAAGGATATAGAGGCACTCGAGAAGGTGCAAAACAGATTTACTAGGATGATACCAGAACTGAGAGGTTATACCTATCAGGAAAGATTGAGCAGGCTAGGACGCTTTTCTCTAGAAAAAAGACTAAAGGGTGATATGGAATCTTACAACACCAGGTTATAGTTCAACAATTTTATTTTAAAATCACAAGCTTTCGGAGATTATCTCCTTTGTCAGGTGAGTGAGATTCCTTACATTTGTCCACCCCGGTCCATCACCGGCATCTCCACATAAAGGGTGATATGATAGAGGTCTTTAAGATTATGAAAGGATTTGATAGGTAGACATAGAAAAGATGTTTCCACTTGTGGGGGAGCCCAGAACTAGGGGCCATAAATAGAAGATAATTACTAATAAATCCAATAGGGAATTCAGGAGATACTTCTTTACCCAGAGAGTGGTTAAAATGTGGAACTCGCTACTACATGGAGCAGTTGAGGCGACTAGCATAGGTGCATTTAAGGGGAAGCTAGATAAACACGAGGGAGAAAGGAATAAAAGGGTACGCTGATAGGGTTAGATGAAGTAGGGAGGGAGGAGGCTTGTGTGGAGCTTAAACACCAGCATGGACCTGTTGGGCCGAATGGCCTGTTTCTGTGCTGTACATTCTATGTAATTCTATGAAATTTAGAGCTAATGAAATGTCACGGTTAAAAAGGTAGAGAAAGGATTGAAAATGGAAAAGATTGTGAAAGTATTGCACTATATAAATTCCCCCTGATATTCTCTCAATTTTACTTTTCTAAAGTTATAGCAGACACCTACCTTTTGTTTTGCAGAATGCTGGATGAGTTCTATGATCTGTACTTTGCCTTGCTGCAGTCTTCTTTTCATGAGCTTTGAGCAATTAATATTCACAGCATCCAAGATATGTGAGGCATTGTACTCAACAAAAGAACGACTGTCAATAACCAGCACTTTCTCTATGCCATTTTCCAGCAGTCCCACCAGCTTCTCAGCAGTTACCATTTGAGTCCTGGCTTTTTCATCAGCCATGGTGACACTGGACTGTCCCCAAATTATGGGTTGGTTGAACTTAAAGAATCAGCCACTTCATTACAGCAGAAACCTATGACGCTACGTAGACTGTAATTGACTTAGGAAAATAAAATCCATTTCAACGGTCTATAAAGCTTAAACCTTTTCACTGCTAATATCCTGTTATTGGACAACAGCCTTACTGTGGGTTGTCCTGGGACACCATCTCCACATGAGCGCAAAGGATAATTCAGCCTTCTCTTACATCATTCTTCACCTATATCTGCAAATCAACATTCTGAATGGAAAATCTGCAAACAAAACAAAAAGAATCTTTAGAAAGACCACACTAACAATAATCTGAAAATGGAAATTAATAGTTTACTAAACACAAATTAGTGCTGAAACAAAGTGCAAAAATATTCAGAATATACTGTCTCCCAATTTTGTTAAAGTTAACATACACAGTACAATGTTCCAAGTTAAAAAATCCTACTAAAAATAAACACATAGGAATTCTAATTTCACAAAACATTGAATTATTATAATTTTTTAATTACAATTAAGATTTTCAACACTTTAAGTGTCATTTATTGCTATTATATCTATATCCAGGGTAAACATCCACTTTTAAGTGCCTGATGGATAGCTTTGCCTATAACTCTTACAATATTTGTATGTTGTTGAGTCTGAATAAACCATGTTACTTTCCAAAAAGAACACTGAAAAAAAACAATAGCATTATAATTCACTCAAGAAAAGGGAACACCCCAGCTATTTATATTCAACAGTGTGTCAAATTTCAGCAATTCAGCAAGAACTAAACACTTGTCTGCCAAGCTCCATTCTAGGCCTCTTATTATCAACTTTTCCAAATTACACCATATTCTACTAATTATTTAATTGTTCAACATTGGTACAAGAAAGATCGACTGTATAGTATTACAAGCCTCAGAGACCTGGTGTTTTAATACAATTTCTTTTGGATATACAGTCTGTCTCATTTCAAAATATCACAAGTAGCAAAATTTACTTTCTCACAACAATGCCATTACAGCATTAAATTACATTCACAATGAAGGTTTTGTGAATGAGAATATATAAATTAAAAATCTGAAATGTATTTTGCAGGTCTATCTGTACCTGTATAATGCTATAAATGGGTACAGTAGAAAACCACTGCTCAGAAGGAGACAAACAAAACAACAGTAGTTTTACATCCAAAGCTAAAAAGATGATATGGTTTGCAATTTTTTGTACAAGTGAAGTGATACCATTGCTGCTTACATCGGTCAATCAGGAGAAAACTTCAAACACTGACAACTGATGCCTGGGAAGCATTTTTAAAATCTAAATACTTCAAGAGCCTCTAAGATTGTAAAATTTTATAGACTAAAGTACGGTTTTGTCTGCAGAACAAAGTGATGGCAGTATTTAGCGGTAGATATTTCCTTAGCAGCAGCTCCTTCTTCGCTACAAGATATCCAGGGGTTGGCCTTTCAGCGTATGCCTTAATTAGTTGTTAACTCCAACTTGGCACAACTGCAGCGTTGCAAATTTTGGAATCTGCCAATAATGCAGATCATATTTTGGTCATCTGAATCACAAACAAATAACCAGACAAGTGTTATACATATACCACAGTCAGATACAATAAGGAGGTCAGACCAAACAGGAAGTCACGTTGGAATGATTCAATCAAAAAGGATCTCAGCAACACAAAGACCAATCAGGAAAGCCAATAAGTCTAAGAATAAGCAATTGAGGGGAATATAATTATATCCTAGTGTCAATCCTAATGTCAACCAGAAGCTAACTTTGGCAGTCTCAGTAGTATCCAATGGTACATTCCAACCTATATCTATACATATCCTACTCGCAGGCTTCAAGGTCAAAAATTGGTTTGTTTTTAAGAGACTGGAATATCCTTTTACCAAAATTAAAATAGATTGGCATCCGTAGCTCGCAGGCTTTCCCAAGATGAGGCCCAAGGCCCAATTTCCTGCGAGCCTCGGGCCGACATCTTTGGGCAACGTGCCAGGTTTTGTGCTAGTCTCCGACACGACACGAATTTCTCCCCCAAGATTCCTGATGGTAGACTTGCCTAACAGAGTTCTCCTAATGAATTCCATTTTCAGAATACAAAGCCAATTTACCATAATTCCAGGTAATAAATTTATTCTACCCTCTGATCAACTCCCCTGTGTGTACATCTAGACACCTGCAGCTGGGCGCTGGGGTGGCGGTGCATGATTAACCCACGCCCGGTTGTTGAGATGCAGGCAGCATGTGAAATTCGTGCTGCCGGCTCATCTCTATGATTTCTGCACACAGCCAGTGCTACCTGCACTGTTGAGTGGCTGCATGCACCAGCAAGGGGCCCAATATGGGGCGTGGCCAGCACTACTCAAAGGCAGCCTGCACCTCTTAAAGGGGAATGGCAATGTAATCGGTGGAATACAAGTGTAATGGCTGGACCTGCAAGAGAGCATGCACCGAGGTTCTCCGATGAACCACTGGAAGACTTGGTGGAGGAGGTGGACACACTAAGGGCCATCCTGTACCCACAGGGTGGCAGGAGACCCTCCAGACACCAGCTGCGGAGGCAGTAGGAGGAAGTGGCCCTGGAGATGAATGCTAGGAGCACTGCACCGTGCACGTGGATGCAGTGCAGGAAAAAGTTCAATGATTTGACACGAGTGGTCAAGGTAAGTAAATGCAAGTGTCAAGTGACAAATCCTACCAACTGCACCATTGCTCCATGTACAGCACCCCCCGTCATCTAACCACCAACAAACGCTTCTCATCCGTACACAACGCTGCACTTCGGATACTGCATCTCACTCTCACATAGTGCCACTCTTGCAATCTGCACACCCGCAACTCACAGCTATTTGATCATGAAAGGCACATCACCCAAACATCTTGCAGAATACTCACTGACACAATTCTCTGTGTCTTGCAGGAGAAGGTGGCACATAACAGTCAGCAACAGGAAAGAACGGACGGAGGATAGGCAGGCCTACACATCCTCACCCCCATGGAGGAGACAGTGCTGGGATCGTTGTGTGGGGGGGGGGGGGGGGGGCGTCGCTGCAGACGTAGCCACTGGCGGCGCTGGAGGTATCGAAGATGAGGGTCTCTGCATACCTAATCCTCCTTCTCCTTTCCCACATCTCCCTCATCCCGCAATCTTTTCTGACTCACGTGCTGCAGATGGTGTCAGCACGCACGTTTTACATGCTCCTCTCCCCTCTCCACAACTCAAACTCAACCCATCTCCCTTTGTCATTGCAGATATTCAAGACCTGGAACCGGCACCATCTGAGGTGGAGGAGGAGGAAGACAGTGATAATGAAGCCAGACTGTCACTTGATCGGACACTTGCATCCACCAGCTCAGATATTGACACTGCGTGTCCTTTAGAGGCTGGGTTAGAGGAGGGATCTCCACCTGTGATGAGATGCCGGGCACAAGTGCGCAGCAGCCAGGATCGGCGGGGCGGGGGTGGGGGGGGGGGGGAGGGGGGGTGGAGAACGGATCCCGCAGGTGCCAGCTCACCGGAGGTCGCACACTAGTTCTGCTGCCGAGGAGTTAGATGATGACTTCGATGGGCCAGGCTACAGAAGGCTGCTGATGGGCGTGCACAACCAAATGCCTGGTGCACCGGAAAGTCTGCCAGAAAACCTGCGCACAATGTCAAGGGCATGGAGGAGTCTAGCTCCAACTTGGCACAGGGTTTTGTGCAGAACTTGGAGCCCATCCTTTCCCATGTGGAATAGGTGGTCACCTCCATCAGCACACCTGCAGAACTCACCATGATGCAGCGACTGATGACCAATGTCTCAGCTTCCATTGCAGCACAGCTTCCATCAAAGGTCTGCATGCTTCATTTGGAGCTCAGACTCCTGTTATCGTGGCTCTGGGTACCACTGTGGAACGAGGCTTCCAGGGCGTTCTCCAGCAGATAACCCAAGGCAGTTGAACCTGCTGTCCTCTCTCAGGATGACAGCATTCCTGCTCCCACCCCTGCTACTCCGCCAGTGCCCTTGCTGTTGCCTGTCAGCCAGCCGGCCCAGACTGCTGCAGCCCATGCAGAGATGGTGCAGTCTGAAGCCGGGACCTCCTGGCCCAGAGCTGCTCGAGGTCATTCTCCACGGTTATCTGCACACTCCTCAATTGAAGATTAGCAGCCTTCCACCACCGTGCTCCAGCCACTGGGGATGCACCTCGCAGGAGTACTAGGAAAGGAAAAGGCAGAAAAATGACAGGCACTAAGGGAATGCACAAGGGTGAATAGTATAATGTTGTATATATGATTTCACGTGTAAGTTTATAAATTTGTATTTAAGTTGCAGTAGGTGGTGTTTTTTAATTATGCAATGAGATGCAGGAGGAAGCAATGTGTAATCATAAGGAGGATGATTTGATGGTCATGTGGGAGAGGAAAGGTGAGGAGTGTAGGACTGTTGGTGACTTGGGAGGTGTCGTTGAGGTTACTGATATCGCTCATGAATAAGGTGAGCACGCAGAGTCCTGGCAGACAGGGCCTGTGCATCTTGTTGCCTCCTTGCCTCTTCCTCCACTTCCTCCTCTGCCTCAGGGTCTTGCCAGATAGACAGTGGCACGGGCTGTCCTCTCATAAAGGCGAGGTTGTGCAGCATGCAGCATACAATGACACATCTTGACACCTGCTCAGCGGAGTACTGCAGGGCTCCTCCAGAACGGTCCAGGCAGTGGAAGCATTGCTTTAGGACACCTATGGTGTGCTCGATGACAAATCGTGTGGTCACATTGCTCTCACTGTAGGCCTGCTCTGCACATGTGCGTGCACTTCTAACCGGAGTCATGAGCCACCTCAAGAGGGGATAGCCCTTGTCGCCCAGTAGCCAGCCTCTGACTTGTCGTACTAATTGAAAGATAGGTGGGATATTGGACTTGCCAGAAATCTTGTTCAGCACACTGTCGTAAATGCCACCAACAGTAATGCAGGACCTGCGAGACCACTATATACTATTGCAACTGTCTCAAAATATAGGAAGCTTCAACATGTACAATTGTACCAGCAGCCAGAAGCAATAATCCAGCAACTAACCTGCAACACCTGCATGATCCCTTTAAATAGCGCTGGTAGGGGGGGCGGGGGGGGGGTCCTCCAGGCCGTCTACGACCTGTTTAGCTGTGCATGGTTAAGACAGTGCGTTGGCTGGAGCGTTGAATTCCAAAATTATATCTGTCCCTTTAAATCAGCGATGCTCACTGATCTAACGCATATTCTCCTCACTTTACATGCTGCCAGCTTTCGTTATCTGCGCGTGCACAAATGCCTTTACCAAGATGGCATCCAGCGCACGTCACGCTAGAAGCACATGCGTGCATTTAGGACACCATTTTGGGTCCTTAGGAGGCTGCGTAGCGCCTACAAAATGGGTGAATTTATAGCCCCTCATCTAGTTCTGAACTGTTTATTCCCATACCAAGCATCATTGATTGAATTTTACCATATGCTGCAGATTACTTTGCCTTATGGTTTGTAAAATGTTTTAATTACCTACCATAGATCTTTTTGCATACATAGAGAATATAATTTTGGAATGAAGTAATCAATCATTGCAGAGCCCCATCTTTTGCAATTTTAACATTTATGTTCTGTATTGTGGTAAAGTGCTAGGTGTATTTTTTTAGCCCCCCCACACTGTATACTGCATGCATTCTATTAAACGGACCGTGACAGCCAAAGGCTACAGCAGGAAATAGGTGGGTTTGGGTCAGCCATTGAAGTCAATGACAAGTAAAATTGGGTGGAGTATAAAATGGGTGGCTGAACTGAACCCGCCTGGCGAGTTTGGTTAAAATTACCCCTAAAGTCTCCACTCTCAGCCTTGCACATACTATATGAAATGAATTTGGACAGTCTTAAAGCTGTTTCTGGTGGACCATAACCCACAGCACAAAACTACCCATAGTTCAATAAAATTGAAGAGAATCTGTTTATTTTTCTCCAGTATTTTCTGACACTTTATATTTTTCTTGTTAATTTTGAAGTTATACATGGATCACTTTTTACTCTACATACGTGGTTTTCATCAAATTGGACAGGAATGACATTGTGTTAAAAGATACCGTACCATTTTGTATTACATAACACTCCCTCCCACAGAACAGTTTTTCTCTTTCAATTAAGTACAGTGAAAATGTAATTAGAGTAGCACATATTCTATTCCCACAGCAATTAAAGGTCAGCAGAGATCAGGTACAATGGTAACCCTCCTTTTCCCCATACACACACCATTGACAACTTCCAAACATCATAATTCAATTTATCATTGCTAGAGGCAAGTTACTGTCTAAGTTTGGGTGCTAAAAATCAATGCAACAATAAATTGTAAGTAACAGCAGTTTGCCCTCCCTCCATCTTGATCCTTCACTGCTTCTTCTCTGCTTTGTTACACCTTCTCAAAATTGCCCAACTTGAACAAGTGGCTGAACTCGATTAGAAACTACCCAATTTACAGCAGTCAGTCTGGATTCAGACAGCGGCAACTTTAGATTCAGCCGTTAGATGATAGTTGTAGGTTATTCAATCTGAAAGCCACGACAGTAAAACTTGAAATTAAGGTTCAATTTTAACACAAAGCTGCAGAAATCACTGCCAAGCAACAGAATCTGAGAATGCCATCCACCAGAAATACAATACCCTGCAGAAAGTCAAACAAGACAGTAGAAAGATCTTTAGCTTTGCACAATGTGCCAAGTTACCATGTCTGCTATTCGCTGAAACTGATCTCAAAGTGTCCAATGCAGCAGACCCATCAACCCAGTGCTCGCTGACCTACATTGGCTCCCGGTCCCCGAACGCCTCCATTTTAAAATTCTCATCCTCGTTTTCAAATCCCTCCATGGCCTTGCCCTACCCTATCTCTAAACTCCTACAACCCTATAACCCTCGAGAACTCTGCATTCCTCCAACTCTGACCTCATGTCCATCTCCCACTTCCTTCACCCCAGCATTGCCATGCTTTCAGCTGTCTAGGCCCTTAGCTCTGGAATTCCCTTCCTAAACCTCTCCGCCTCTCTTTACTTCTTTAAGACCCTCCTTTGACCTGACCTAATGTCTCCTTTTTTGGTTCGGTGTCAATTTTTGTCTGAATACGCTCCTGTCAAGCTCCTTGAGACGTATTACTATGTTAAAGGAGTTATATAAATGCAAGTTGTTGTTGTGGGGAGAAAATTGAGAAAAGGTTAATATCAACATGAGCTTAGAAAGGAACACAAGTAAACAAACACAATAGCAAGAGATAATATCTATCTATAGGATAACATAGTCACTACCGACTGGACAACAAATAACGTTAATGTTCTTCTTCCTCATTGATTTATATTTTTCTGCATTCTAATTAGCTATTTTCTACTTTCATATCTCAAATCATATTGTTCAAAACATTTCTCCCCCAAAAATTCTCCCCAATCATATTCCACCAAAAACATTCTTCCATCGCATTGCAGTGAAACAAACTTCTGAAAGATACAGCTGCCATGCTAATTCCTGTCCACTCCATTAATATGCCCTAAAATTAAAATTCATAACATTACAAAAAAAATTCAAGAAAATCACAAATGTATCCATCCTTCTTTCAATAGTTCCAACTAGCCCCCCCCCTCCCCATCTCCATTGGCTGACGCATCCCACCTGGCCTTATGAACATCTCTGACCTCAGATACACCTTTCCCAATACTTCACAGTCCAACCTGCCCAAATGCGGTCCAGTGTTCTGACTCAAACAAGCACACTACAACTCCAACACATTACAACTGCACCACTCAGGCTCCATGAGAATGCATGCACAGAGAGCACAATCAACAACAACAACTTGCACTTATATAGAGCTTTAATGTAGTAAAATGTCCCAAAACGCTT
This sequence comes from Heptranchias perlo, assembly GCF_035084215.1. NCBI lineage: Eukaryota > Metazoa > Chordata > Chondrichthyes > Hexanchiformes > Hexanchidae > Heptranchias > Heptranchias perlo. Next base: position 30,202,098 of record NC_090342.1, on the reverse strand, counting down.
CACAGGAAAGATTATCAAACAAAATTTGAAACCAAGCCACAAAAGGAGATATTAGGACAGGTGACGAGGTAGGTTTTAAGGAGTGTCTTAACAGAAGAGATAGATGTAGAGAGGTGGAAAGGTTTAGGGAGTGAATTCCAGAGCTTAGGGCCTTGGTAGCTGAAGCTGAAAATCGGGGCTGTGCACGAGGCCAGAATTGGAAGAGTGCAGTGATCTCGGAGGGTTGCAGGGCTGGAGGAGATTACAAGATAGGGCTGATCCAACATAACTAAGCAACAGACTAGCAGAAACCATTGCATGGCCTGAACTTTCCAATCCCCCTCCTCCACAGTTGCCCCAAACCCCATAATTTGCCACCCCCTCCCAGTCTCAACTCTAACTTGCTTCCCAAACCGCTCTCCCACCCTCAGCAACCCAAAACCCTATACTTTGCCACTCCTGCATACAGCCCGTTCAATCTGTTCCCACTTCTCATGTCCCCACGTTGCTGCTCTCTTCCCAGACGTTCTCCTGGTCTCAGCTACAGGCTTTCCATGTTCATATTTCTAGTTCAGTATTGCTCCCTGCTTCTATCTTAGTCTGTGCCATTTGCTCCCTTCCCTTATCCCTGGCCCAGTCACTCCTTTTTAAGAAATATAATGTACATTAATGATTGCTTTAATAATACAATTCAGATATGTAATCACAAATTATGCTGTTAAGGGGCAAGTACATAATTCCAAAACATTTGCACAAGTTGTTAAATACAAAAAGATAAATATAATTCTACACATGTAAACATATTTTAAAGCTGTAGAAAGAACCATGAAAGGAGGATCATTACCTCAAAAGTTAAATATTTAAAGTAACCACAGATTTACCATAGTAAGATAATTGCGGTAAAAAAACATTTATAATAAATCGATATGTTGGCATAAAGTTAAAAAGGACATTCTTTCCTAACCAGAGTTCTGGTCACCACATTACAGGAAGGACGTAATTGCTGTGGAGAGAGTGCAGAGAAGATTTACAAGAATGTTGCCAGGGCTTGAAAAATGCACCAAGAGGAGAGATTGGACAGGCTGGGGTTGTTTTCCTTGGAGCAGAGGAGGCTGAGGGGTGACTTGATTGAGGTGTACAAAATTATGAGGCCCAGATAGAGTTGACAGGAAGTACCTGTTTCCCCTAGCGGAGAGTTCAAGGACTAGAGGACATAGATTTAAGCTGATTGGCGGAAGGATTAGAGGGGATATGAGGAAAACTTTTTTACCCAGAGGGTGGTGGGTGTATGGAATTCACTGCCTGAATTGGTGGTAGAGGCAGGGTCCTCAACTCTTTTTAAAAGTACCTGGACCTGCACCTAAAGTGCTGTAAGCTGCAGGGCTACGGACTGGGTGCTGGAAGGTGGGATTAGAATGGGCACCTGGTTGTTTTTCGAGCTGGCGTGGACACGATGGGCTGAATGGCCCCCTTCTGTGCTGTATCTTTTCTATGGTTCTATTATTACAGCAGTTTCAAAATAATCAGTGCCACATTTACTATGAAATAGTTTAATTTCTAGTATTGAAATTTTACTGAAGTACCTATTCAGTCTCTTGCCAGTTCTCCCTTTGTCAGTGCATTCATATGGACCTAGAGTTTGCATGTAATCACCATCATTTTTGCATTATCTAATGCATTCTAACATTGTGTTACTGCCCTTTTGGCAGTCCTGCCAAATATTATTTACAGATGCACTGCACTATATATCCACATAATTAAGAGTTTTATGTCCAGTGCACGTCTGTAGGGCAAAAATTGCCTATAGAAGTGTGAAAAATGTTTGTCAGGCAAAACATTCCACTGACAAAAAAAAAAAATCACAAACCACTATCAGCAAAAAAAACTTAGCATCTCATTCTTAAAAATTCCATTCACTAAAACAATACCAATGAACATCTGGCAACCACCATAGAACCAACTAATCAAGTGTTTCAATATATATTTTTTCAATCTTCATACTGGTTCGCACTCATACAACTTCATATACACCCCTAAAAATAAAACAAAACAATTCTGGGGGAAAAAAAAGCACAAAACCTACCAATTAAACTCAATCATCCCATCTTTCATCTGTACAGGCTTCCTCTCTCTCAGGGGTTTCAGACCTTGCCTTCTCAATTCCAGAACTTCCCACCAATATATTGTTGTGCTTCTTTGCATGCACAACTTCAATAGTCACTGCTTTCTTGGACATCCTTTAATAATTTACAAAATGCACCGATTTAAAAGATGGTCATTCCCAAAGTGTCTAGTGCAGCAGGCCCAGTAGAAAAATGGGACTAAATATGGATTGAGTGCTTCTCAGTGCAGACTGGTCAGACCTTAATTTAAACCTTATGTTTCAAAATTAAACAAAAATAATCACCCATACTGCATGGTTTTCATTTGTCTCCACATTTTTATAATATTGAATGTGAATCCCTACATAAACATTGAGCTTATTTTGTGAATCGCTCTAAATGTTAAAAGAATGTTACAATGATGTTTTAGAATCCTGTATTCTGTAAAAATCTAAAAGCTCACTGAACACCTTTGAATAATGATCAATGACAAAACTGAAACGCATAAACATATTATATATTTATTTGCCTTATCCCTCCTTTTATCCACAGCTGTGTTGGACTCTTCAGAAGTATGGTTTCAGATCTCCCTTTTTATTTAAACCACTAAATGGCAACAATCAAATTCTGACTATGTGAATCCAAACTGCCGTTGTACAAATATTTTTATCTATTGAAGGAAATAGATGAAAATACCCCCACAATACTTAGGCATTTTGTACCGACTAAGGAAGAATATTAAATACAGTGGTTGGTTGCTGAAAATTGGTTAGGAAATGGCTCCTTAATTATTGATTTGGCAACAAAATGCTTCAGCCCCCTACCATAAACTCACTCCCCTACCAATGATTCCATCTCCCTCCTGTCTTGGGCTGAACCAAAATGATCACAACCTCAGCTTCCTGTTCAACTCTGTGGAGTTGGGTTTCAGACTCCATATCCTGAATCACCAAGACTGCTGACTTGCACCTCTACAACAATGCCTGCCTCCACTGCTGAAACTCTAAACCATGCCATTGTTACCGCCAAATGCTTTACTTGCTGGCCTCCTACCCTCCAACTTCCATAAACGCCAACCTGTCCAAAAGTCTGCTGCATGTGTCTCCTGTCCTGCGCTAACCCATATGCCTCAAATTTAAATTCTTCATCTTCATATCTCTCCATGGCCTCCCTCCACCTTATCTCAGGTCCCACTGTTGTTTTATAGGCAAATGCAGCAACTATTTTGCATACATCCCACAAAGAGCAAAGAGATGAAGGACCAGATAATCTGTTTTTGTGTATTTGGCTGAGGGATGGGTGAGATCCTAAATAAATATTTCACCACAAGAGATGGGTGAGATCCTAAATGAATATTTCACATCGGTATTTACGGTTGAGAAAGGCATGGATGTTAGGGAACTTGGGGAAATAAATAGTGATGTCTTGAGGAGTGTACATATTACAGAGAGGGAGGTGCTGGAAGTCTTAACACACATCAAGGTAGATAAGTCTCCGGGACCTGAAGAAATGTATCCCAGGACGTTATGGGAGGTTAGGGAGGAAATTGCGGGTCCCCTAGCAGAGATATTTGAATCATCGACAGCTACAGGTGAGGTGCCTGAAGATTGGAGGGTAGCAAATGTTGTGCCTTTGTTTAAGAAGGGCGGCAGGGAAAAGCCTGGGAACTACAGACCGGTGAGCCTGACATCTGTAGTGGGTAAGTTGTTAAAGGGTATTCTGAGAGACAGGATCTACAGGCATTTGGAGAGGCAGGGACTGATTAGGAACAGTCAGCATGGTTTTGTGAGAGGAAAATCATGTCTCACGAATTTGATTGAGTTTTTTGAAGGGGTAACCAAGAAGATAGATGAGGGCTGTGCAGTAGACGTGGTCTACATGGACTTCAGCAAAGCCTTTGACAAGGTACCGCATGGTAGGTTGTTACATAAGGTTAAATCTCACAGGATCCAAGGTGAGGTAGCCAACTGGATACAAAATTGGATTGAAGACAGAAGACAGAGGGTGGTTGTAGAGGGTTGGTTTCAAACTGGAGGCCTGTGACCAGCGGTGTGCCTCAGGGATCGGTGCTGGGTCCGCTGTTATTTGTTATTTATCTAATGATTTGGATGAGAATTTAGGAGGCATGGTTAGTAAGTTTGCAGATGACACCAAGATTGGTGGCATTGTGGACAGTGAAGAAGGTTATCTAGGATTGCAACGGGATCTTGATAAATTGGGCCAGTGGGCCGATGAATGGCAGAAGGAGTTTAATTTAGATAAATGTGAGGTGATGCATTTCGGTAGATCGAATCGGGCCAGGACCTACTCAGTTAATGGTAGGGCGTTGGGGAGAGTTATAGAACAAAGAGATCTAGGAGTACAGGTTCATAGCTCCTTGAAAGTGGAGATACAGGTGGATAGGGTGGTGAAGAAGGCATTCAGCATGCTTGGTTTCATTGGTCAGAACATTGAATACAGGAGTTGGGATGTCTTGTTGAAGTTGTACAAGACATTAGTAAGGCCACACTTGGAATACTGTGTACAGTTCTGGTCACCCTATTATCGAAAGGATATTATCAAACTAGAAAGAGTGCAGAAAAGATTTACTAGGATGCTACCGGGACTTGATGGTTTGACTTTTAGGGAGAGGTTGGATAGACTGAGACTTTTTTCCCTGGAGAGTAGGAGGTTTAGGGCTGATCTTATAGAAGCCTATAAAATAATGAGGGGCATAGATAAGGTAGAGAGTCAAAATCTTTTCCCAAAGGTAGGGGAGTCTATAACGAGGGGGCATAGATTTAAGGTGAGAGGGGAGAGATATAAAAGGGTCCTGAGGGGCAATTTTTTCACTCAAAGGGTGGTGAGTGTCTGGAACGAGCTGCCTGAGGCAGTAGTAGAGGCGGGTACAATTTTGTCTTTTAAAAAGCACTTGGACAGTTACATGGCCAAGTGCAGGCAATTGGGACTAGCTTAGTGGTATAAACTGGGCGACATGGACATGTTGGGCCGAAGGGCCTGTTTCCATGTTGTAAACTTCTATGATTCTATGAATGCTGACCAGAACACAGGACAACTCCCTGCTCTTCTTATAGTGCCATGGCATACATCGACCGGAATAGACAATGGGGCCTCGATTTAGTGTCACATCTGAAAGATGGCACCTCCGGCCATGCAGCGCTCCCTCAGTATTGCAAAGAAATGTCAGCCTGGATTATGTGCGGGTGGGGGGGGGGGGGGCGACCGCCGGCGGGGTGGGGGGGTGGGCGACCGCCGGCGGGGTGGGGGGGGGGGGGGGGGGCGACCGCCGGCGGGGTGGGGGGGGGGGGGGGGGGCGACCGCCGGCGGGGTGGGGGGGGGGGGGCGACCGCCGGCGGGGTGGGGGGGGGGGCGACCGCCGGCGGGGTGGGGGGGGGGGGGGCGACCGCCGGCGGGGTGGGGGGGGGGGGGGGCGACCGCCGGCGGGGTGGGGGGGGGGGGGCGACCGCCGGCGGGGTGGGGGGGGGGGGGGCGACCGCCGGCGGGGTGGGGGGGGGGGGCGACCGCCGGCGGGGTGGGGGGGGGGGGGGGGCGACCGCCGGCGGGGTGGGGGGGGGGGGGCGACCGCCGGCGGGGTGGGGGGGGGGGGCGACCGCCGGCGGGGTGGGGGGGGGGGGGGGCGACCGCCGGCGGGGTGGGGCGACCGCCGGCGGGGTGGGGGGGGGGGGGGCGACCGCCGGCGGGGTGGGGGGGCGACAGACAGAGACAACAACTGACAAAAAGTGCAAGAGTGATACAAAAATAATTAGTAAGTACAAGAGAGACAATTACAGGAAGAAAAACATTAAAAAATGTGAAGCCCCACTGTGGAGATCAACTGATATACAATATATTTTGCTTTACATGGTACAACGCTTCAGTTGCAGACAACATATCCTCTGACTCAACAAAATACTGAAATGAATCAGTACCTGGGTGGTATGGTAAAGCAACTCAATGTTGTATGGAACAATTTTGTACTTGCCATTCCCTACGTGGTAAATTGCCAATCATAGGGGGAAAAACTCTGCAGCATCTGAGTCAAACAGCTTTCATGCATCTCCTAGAAGTCATACCAGTCATTGATCGACCTGGGGATAGGTGCTAATCTGCATCTTCTCTATCCATTCTCTCAATCATGAAGTTGTTCAAGGTTATGGGACAGTAATTTTTTTAATCAGAAAATATGCATGAATCAAGCACTGATTCTCATCCCCAATATACTAACATTTCATGGTTTCTCTCATTCATTAGAATTTTTGGCCATGTCATCTTCCTATGAAAGTATGCATAACTCTACCCCAGATTGTTTCTGGGTTATGCATCCAAAGATGGGACGGGCATCCTATTCCCAGGCCTCTGCTAATACCACTCTTATATGTTTGCCAGAATAACATGAGACACTCTGGTCTGGTAGAAACTCCTGTCTGACTTTCCTCCTCCTGTGGGAAATTCCAGGCCTCCACTTCTAATTCCTCTTAGAATGCTGCTAAAAATGGAGACTCAGCAGAGTGGGGCAAATGATCAGAAACCAGTTGAGATGTATTAAATTATTTTTTTTCCTTCTCTTGTTTTCTCTCTGGTCACCATTTCAGTTTTTAAAAAAGGCATTCATTCAATCCTGGCTCATACAGTGCCATTGTGAATTAGAATTTTGAACAGGAAAGGCTATTAGGCTTAAGAAGTCTGTAAATGCTCCATCGTTTTCTTTTTTAAAAAAATTTTGATTAAATCAGAATGGATTATTTTTCAAAACTGATAAAAATAATGCATGGGGACAAAAAAAAGCAAAAATAAAAAACAAACAGGTTGTAAAAAAGGTAATATTTTAGAAATATGGTTTCTTACAAACAAAACATATTTCAAAACAGATACAGCTGTCCTACTGAATATTACTCAAATCAATTTCTAACAAAATTAAAAATGCCAAAATATTATTCAACGTCAGTTGATTCAATAAGAGCTTTTAACTGATTTATGACAATTTCACTTTAATTTAGGAAATGTTATTTTAAATGACAATTTGAAATTTTGCCCAGGGTGAAGGTTAAAACTATATATTTCCCCTCGAAAAACAGCCTGCCAATTGTTGTCTGCAGTTAAACTCAAGTAACCTTTTCTCCTCTTATTGACTCGAACAGAAAAACAGAAAGTCCTTCTGTATTCTTAAAGGATATAAAGGTCACTTTTTGTTTTGATTATTACAATTACTACAGTTACCACAAGAGACAGTTTAGCGTATGTAGTTTTGTTTCACGTAATACACTAAAATACTGTCAACAATGCTGCTTAACACTCACATATCTATTAAAAAGAAATTCTTTGTAGCCAATAAACAGTTTGAAAACTCTCCTGACAGTTCAATGAGTAAATGCACAACCTGGGGAGGCACACAGAGCAAGACAAAGTACCAGGTTTGATCACTGGTCTATGGTGAGTTAGCTGATGTCACCCAGGGCAGTTATAGAGGTACTACATTTGGCCTCAATCACCACTGGCGTGCTGGAGGGGGTAAACAGGGTTCCTACATTTGACTGCTAACTAGTGACCTGTTAGAAAGTGCCTCTGCATAGATGTTAAGTAATGATAGGTCGAAGCTCGGCTATAGTGTCCTCACAGTTGAATAACTAGCTGATATTCACAGTCTTGGCTGACATATGAAGAGTGACCACTTGGATGAGGTGTTTTGTTGGTACCTATGAAACCAGAGCCAGGATCTTCAAAAGAAGACAGGAGAACATTGGAAAAAAGATATACATGAATTTATACTTTGAGACTACTTTCTATTGTTGCACTTCCAACACTCATATTTAACAAGAACTTAAAAGATACTTTTAACTTAGCTAAGTGGCCCAAGGCAGGAAATAGGAAACTGAGCAGGAGCTGGAGGAAGAGTTAGTGATAGTAACCGATCAATGTCAAAGAACTAGGTTTTGAGGAGGATCTTAAAATTGGAGAGAAATGTAGCAAATAGAGGGCTTTAGGAAGGTGGAGAGGGTGGTTACTGGTGGAAGTTAGCAATGGAATGTGTGAGAGCAAGTTAGTAGGTCAAGGGACTATCGAATGAGTCCAGTTTGGGAAATTTTAAAAAGTGAACTTCAACTTTACAACAGCAGAATGTAAAAATCAGAATTTTACAGTACAGAAGGCCCATCATGTCAGTGCCGGCTCTCTGGAAGAGCTAATCATTTAGTCACATTTCCCCAATCCCTTCCCTGTACCCGTATAAATTTAACTTTTCAAATATTAATCCACTTGCTTTGAAAAGCTATCATGGATTGTGCCTCCATTATTTTTCCCCAGAAGGGGATTCCATGTCCCAACAGTCCTTTGCATAAAAACATTTCTCCCAACCTCTGCCCTTTTTTCTTGGTTTTCATCTGAAATGTACGCTCTCTAGTTACTGAGTCACCAACCAGTAGAATTATTGTTTCCTATTTACCTTATCAAAACATCTCAACTTTGAAGATCTGTATCAGACCTCCACTTAACCTTCACTGCTCTAGTGCAAAGTGCCAAAGTTTCTCTGGTCTTTCATCATGAGTAAAGCCTCATATGCCTGGTATCATCTTAGTAAATCTCTTCTGTAACCTCTCCATGGCATTGACATTCTTTCTAAATCGGCCACCCCAACAATTTGTATAGGTTAAGCTAGCTTTACCTGTTTACTTTTGTACTCTGCGCCCATATTTATAAAACCTAGGATCCTGTGTATCTCTTTTACAACTTTATCAACTTGCCCTCTCACTTAGATCTGTGTATCTGAACCCTCAAGTCTCTCTGCTCTCCCTTTACAGTTTTACCATATACCTTACTCTTGCTTACAAAATGTATCACCCCACATTTTTCAGCATTATATGTCATTTGAAATCTATGCACCATCTACTAATTTGTCGACATCACATGGAACACGCTCGCACGCACATACATGGCGGTCCTAACACTGCACCCCCCCGCCCCGGGACACCACTGTTTATATCTCTCCAGTCTGAAAAACATCAATTAACCACTATTCTCTTTTCTGTCCTTCAGCAAGTTCCCATCCATGCTTTCACATTCCCTTCAATACTATTTGCCATAATTGTATCAACAAGCCTCCCATATAGCCCTTTATCAAATATGTGTTCCATTCCTCAGTCCGTGGGATTCCCAAGAATTCAGCCAACTTTGTGCTGTACACTCCCATTCTCAGTTCTGAAAACTACACTACACAGTTATAACTTATCATTCATTTGCAACACTATTCTTTCAAACACAACACCAACTTGCATAGTTCTTTGGTTGCAATTGTTAATTTGATTAGCAAAGACAGTTCATTAAAAGTGTGATCATTAAGCTTATTTAGCCTTTTGCTACCATTACACTGTGGCCAAAAGCAGACTTAAACTATAATGCTAATCACACTCTAATATATCAAAGCTTTTGAGTGATACTGTCAATTTATCAAATTGCTCCCACACTGACAGATGAGTAATCACCAGTATTTCATCACAGTATCATACAGCTCAAAATGTTTTCTCCAGACCACCATCAGGAAAAGTGAATGATTGTACTGCCCAGTGTTTCGCACAATTCAAGTGGACATAGCATCGAAATTTCGAAACATCCACCACTATGCTTTACTGAAATCATAGTAACAGCACCAGAACATTTGTGCAAAGAGCTAAATTAGCAATAAATCAGGTCGAAGCTCTGCAGCCCTGCCTCATCCAGTCATGAATGGTGCCGGATGATTAAGCAACTAATGGGAGGAGGAGGCTCCATGAACATCCCCATCCTCAACGATGGTGGAGCCCTGCACGTGATAATTCTTAGAATACATTTTGGTACTTTCACACAGGTGAGTAATCTGTGATTTATTTTTGGTATGTTTTTGGAGAGCAACTCTTTTCCAGTCATTAAGTCACTGAGGCAGATTATGCAGTTACTTTGCTCTCTCATTGAAAACAATCTTCGCGTACCTGGAAGTGTCATCTTAGTCAATGTAGACTACATGTTTATACTTTCTCACACTGGACTCCCACTGTTGCAGGAATACACTGTAGCAGTGACTTGGTCCTGCTGGAAATGTAATCAGCACATTGAACCAAGGCAAGATTCAAATTTATGCAATTCCAAGGTCACTTATTTATTCAGTCTTTTTACTGGCTTGTTGTTTAGAGTCTCTACAAATCAATCTCACGGAAACATTAAAATGATTGTATTCTGCTAAAATTTCAAGCTGTTTGTAAACAAGACTTTACATTTGTAAATGTACGTGACAGTAGAGTTGCTGACAAAAATGAAGAGTCAAAATCACGGTAAAATCTAATACATTGACTACTACAGAAACTTGCCCTGGAATGACCAATCATGTGAAGGGTGGCATATTCCAATTTACACCGTTCTTCAAGGCTGACAACTTACACTTATGTAGTACCCTTAATGAAGAAAGATGTCCCAAAGTGCTTCACAGCGGTGTAATCAAAAAATGGGATGCCAAGCCAAAGGAGATATTAGAAGGGCTGACCAAAAATTAGTCAAAGAGGGTTTTCTTTCAAAGAAGGGTCTTGGGGAGGAGTAGGAGGTGGAGAGGAGAGGGAGGTGGATACGAGAAGGGGTGTATGAAAGGAATTCCAGAAATTGGGACTTAGGTGGCTGAAGGCATAGCCGCCAATGGTGGCGCAAATGGAAGAGGGGATGCACAAGAGGCCAGAATCAGAGAAACGATAATTTGGGGCAGTGTTGGGGGTGGTGTGTTTGTAAGGCTGGACGAGGATACAGAGATATTGAAGGGCAAGGCAATGATGAGATTTAAACACGAGGAGGAGAATTTTAAATTAGTGGTGTTGGGGGACTGGGAACCAATATAGTTCAGCAAGGACAGATTTGATGGGTGAGTGGGACATGATACGGGCAGCAGGGCTTAAGATCAGCTGAAGTTTACAGAGGGTAAAGGATGTGAGACGAGCCAAGAGAGCAATCGAATGGTTGAGCCTGGAAGTGACAAAGGCATGGATGAGTGATTCATTGGCAGATGGGTGAGTCAAGGCAGGGGTGGAGAATGTTACAAAGGTAAAAGTAGTCAGTCATCGAGAGGATATTGTGTCCGAAGCTCAGCTCATGGTTGACTAGGACGACAAAGTTGCCAACAGTCTGGTTCAGCCTGACATAGTGGCCGGTGAAGGGTAGAATCAGTAGCAAGAGTACAGAATCTGTGATGGGGGCCAAAGATGTTGGCTTCAGTCTTCCCAATGTTTAACTGGGGGAAACCACGGTTCATTCAAGACTGGATGGCAGACAAGCAGTCTGACAACACAGAGGCATCATAGGGGTCAAGGGAGGTAGTGGAGTAGAGCTGGGTGTCACCAGCACACATGTGGAAGCTGATCCCATGGGCCTGATATTAGGAGGGAGGCGGGTTGCCAGCAAGTTGGGGGGGGGGGGGGGAGGGGGAGGGGGGTCGACTGGGCGTGTGGATAACCCGGTGGGTTCCCCACGCAATCGTAAGTAAATTGAAGCCACTTACCTTGGCTTCCGGGTTTCGCGCTGAAAAGCTGCGCAGCAGGCCGACTGCGCACCCGGATCATAGGCTGTCAGCTGGCGGAGCCCTATCTAAAGGGGCAGTCCTCCACTGACTCATGCTGCAGAAAGGAGCCAAAATTACAGCGTGGAACAGCCCAGGGGGAAGGCTGCTCCCAGGTTTAATGATGCCTCACTCCAAGTCCTACTGGATGGAGTGAAGAGGAGGGGGAGGACAGAAGTCTTCTCCCCGGCGGACGGAAGGAAAAGGCCTGCCTCTGCCACCAAGAAGGCCTGGCTCGAGGTGGCAGAGGAGGTCACCTGCACCAACAACATATCACCCACCTGCATACAGTGCAGGAGGCGCTTCAATGACCTAAGTAGGTCAGCCGAAGCAAGTACACTTACTCATTCCCCTACATCACCGTCCCCACTCCACATTTCCTTCTGCACTGCCAACACTACTCTATCACATCACTCCTCACACCCACTCAAAGCTCATCCTCATCTTACCTGCACTTGCTCACCTTGCCAGTACTCATCCCACCGCTACCACTCAACCCAATCCTCATACAATCTCATGGCGCTGTCTCATACTCACCCTCTGATGCATCTCTTTCATGGTCAGCCTCACCCAACCTGCCACTACCTGTGCTGCAGCCACAGGGCATGCATCACATGTGTAGTAGGAAGCGTAAGGCAAACGTGTCGTGAGCATGAAGGAATGCACAAGGGTGTTTGAGGGTTTGTCATGGTTTTTACTTTTTCTGATCAATTCACATTACATATTATATTGTCACCACTACTGCCACGTCTTGGCCATTCTTGACTGGCTTGTGCAATAATGCCCTTTCATGAGGTTCTCCGTGAACACCCTTGATGCCACCCATTGGCTCACCCTACAGTGGGTGTATGTGTAGTTGCACAACTACTTTGTGCAGGTGCCTGTTGCGCAGCACTGTGTTGTATTGCTCCACGTGGCGGAGGTGAACGGCATGCCTGGGGAGGCTGGTGATGTTGGTCGTCCTCCAATGGAATGATGAATACAGCAATGGAAACCGCCCCCCCCCACCCAATCCTGACGGTGAGTGTGAGGGGGTCCACAAAGTAGGTAAATGTGTTTGGACAGCAGAGTTTAGGATATGATTTAATAATTTGGAGTGTGGAGATAACGGTGTGGCTGGCAAAACTTTGTCTGAGGTGACAGAGTGCCCTGCTGCAATGAATGAGGGTTTACCCCGCACCTGTTAAATGGACCTTTGCAGCTGCCACTGGCTGCAACACGTCTATTTAAACAGGGAGTGTTTCCCCCAGCATGGGAAACATGCTCTGGGTAGTCCAAAATCCAAATCCTCCTAAAATCTCCAACTAATGAGGTCTGTAAACGACCTCAAGTACCTAGATAATGATCTTAAGTGGGATCCCACCGGCTTTGATTGCCAGCGGGAGTCCCGCATGCGGGGGCTGCACTCGCACTGATTCGCATCTTTGGGGAACCCGGAAGTGGGCGGGTTGGAGCCGGGCTCCGGACTCGCTCCGGGAATCCCCAATTTTAGGAGCCCCCCCCCCCGCCCCCGCCATGAACGCACCCACTCGGCCATCTGAAAATTGACCCCCATGTCTTTGTTGCCAAACGACAGCATGTAGATGAGGAAGAGGAGGGGCTAAGAATATATCCTTGGTCCTCTCCTCTTCCTCATCTGCATGTCTTTCAACAACCAGCTCCATAGCAAGATTTGATATTATCAATTTCCCTCAAACCCTTCCTCCACAAATATAACATTTGCTGCCAAGCAAAGCTTCGTCCACTGTCCCAGAGAAATCTGAATCAGTCAATAAAAGCAAGTACATTTAAAAGGCAGTAGAGGCTGGGATCAGCAATCTCTTGTTCTACAACCACAACAGCCAAAGCACCTGAATTCCAATCATCATGTACAAAGAAGCTCCAGTTCTAAAATAAAAGCAGTAAATGCTGAAAAATCATGGCAAGTCCATCAGCATCTAAACAGAGAAAAGGTGTGTTAATGTTTCTGATGAAGGGTCCACACCCAAAATGTTAATATATCTTTTCTGGTTTTGGATGCTGATTGACCTGCTGTATATTTAAAGCACTTTCTGTTCTTCATTACATATTTCCAACATTTACTGTTTTTTAAAACTCTATTTCTAATGCCATGATGGCCATAAAGGTACAAAAATGAAAACACAATATTAAACAACCTCCCCAATAAAAAAGCAAAAGAGTATTAAGTAAGCAAAGACCAAATCACAAAATGTATTCCTGCTGTTTATGAACTTAGACTGAAGCACCAAAGAAACGGGGTAAAACTGGTTTATTAAATAAGGAGCACATTCCAGTCCTTATAATCATTTTTAATTACATACTAATGAACGGAATTTATCAAGTTAGAAGACAAGGCTTCTGCTAACCCAGGTCCAAATAATATTGGTTTTAAGTTCACACCCTTGACATTTTACAAATGGATACCACACGCCCACCAATAATTGAGCTTTTGTTGGTTTAAGGCAGTTCCATTTGTTTTTTTTGTGAGGTCAACTTTGCCCAAACCTGCTATTATAGAGTCCCAGTCTAAAATAGAGCCAGCCTATTAAAGGAATGATAGCAAATCAGAGGTAAGTGCCAAATTACCTTGAGAAAACAAAAAATGATCAGGGCGTTTCAAGATCAATTGGAATGAGCATTAAATTTTAGACAAACATAAATTCGGACTTTTTAAAATGAAGTAGTATCCTATTTTGCTCTAAAAATACACTTCCCTACTGAATAGAAACCCTGCAGAAATTTGTATTGAAAAATTACAGAATACATGTAGTTAAGGAAGACGTGAGTGACCGCAATAGAGATTAAGACTATTCTACACAATGCTCTGCAGAAAGAAAAAGCAGTGGCTTCCCCCAAAAGCTAGAAATCAGAACACTTGACAGAGGATTTTCAATTTTTTTAAGCTAAAAAACCATGTTTCTTGCAATATACTAATTATGTCTAATACAAGGAACTAAGTACAATATAGCCTTTTTAAATGGCACCTAGAAACTCTTGAATGACTGTTTAGAGTCAGTTTATTTAGCGTTAACGTGATGACTGGTTAATTTCCTTTTCTCAGTTCTCTAATAGCAGAACAGAAAGACTCAGATAGGTACCGTAACATGTTGCATTAGATTGATCAGTGAAGTTTTGCCCATCAGAATTAGAGCATTTGTGACATTAAGTTTTGTTTACGGTTCAAAATAAAACATCCTTCCATCCAAAAAAACTGTTTCAAAGATGACAGCTGTCAGTTTTCTTTAACCTTTTCTACACTTTGTATATAATTAATATGCTGTAAATATTGGCAACTTAGTAGAGACTCGTGTCACAAAATGTTCCAACTTACTCAATGCCTTGACAACCTACTGATAAACGAAGATGAAAAAGATACTCTCTCTCTTAGAATCAGAGCTTCATCTGTCAATAACTTCTATACAAAATCAATGGCTTATTGGTGCTTTTTTAAAAAATTAAATATACTTTAAAAATAACAAACTGCTTAATTCCAACTCCATTAGTAATGCCTCTGCTTTGTTACTACGCAAATAAATTTCAGTTCTCATTTAGTTGCTGTGGAAAAAGTGGGGAAAAAAGGCGGGGAAGGGGGAGAAAAAGAGAGTTTACACTACAGCAAAATGAGCCTTGCCAGCTGAGGTCAAAGCAACATTGATCAGAAGTCAACAAGTAATGCATGATCCAATGACATGATGATATTATTAAGCATTTGGAGAAACAAGGGTTAATCAGGGCCAATCAGAATGACTTTCTATCAGGTAGGTCATTCTTGAACAACCATACAAAATTCTTTGACGAAATAACAGAAATGATGGATAACAGAAATGCAGTGGATGTAGTTCATATAGATTTTCAAAAAACATTTGTTATCATATAAGCGACTTATGACAAAGATAACAGCATATGGAATTAAGGGGAATGTTGGCACAAGAATGGAGCGATGCTTGAAGGGCACAAAGCATAAGGGCGAAAAGGACATTTCTCAGACTCAAGAAATGTGGTGAATGGTGTTCCATGGGGTCTGTGTTCAGGCTGCTACTATTCGAACAGGATGGGCAGATCAGTGGCAGATGCAGTTCAATGAGAAAAATATTAAGTAATATATTTTGGAAACAAGAGAAAGGAAATATAGCTTAAATGGAAAAAAAATTAATGGAGTAGAGGAGCAAAGCAATCTTTGTGTGCAGATGTACAGGTTAGTAAAGGTGCCAGCACAAATAGATAGGCTATGATTATACGTTTTCTTAAAGACAGAAGAATGCACGGATATAAGAACTAGAACATGGAAGGTGTAACTAGAATTTTTTTTAAAAATGGGAACAGTTTTTAATTCTTTTTTTTTAAAGTTAGTCTGGCTTCAAGATAAAACAAAAAAGTCAAATTTACCAACCGATGTTAGGCTTATATCAGAATTTCATTAAAATTGGAGTGAATAGGCATGGGATAAGGAATTCTAAGATTGACAGGATTTACTCAGAATCCATTAGTCCTTTATATAGAGACATTCATTGATTCTGCTAAATTGGTTTGGTGATGCAAAATATTTGCAAAGCAACAACTCAAGACTGAAGAGAATAATTCCTTTAAGGTAAGTAAGCACTAAGTTTTAAAATACATTGAAATCGAGATAGGAATTCTCTGAAGAAAAGCGGACTAACAGTGACCTTTTATGTCAGTTCAAAATCAAAGCTGTATCCGATGCCCAGCAGCACACTTCCCTAACCTTGTTGCTATCTATGCAAGTCCACAATATACAAACTTAAATTCCCATAAAAACAATGGATAATGGCAGATCCACTATGCAGTAAAATTGTGTGGCATGTAAATTAATTAAAAATATCACTTTTATATTTTGCAATGTTAGCAAAGAGCAGACTGTCCCATCAGCTACTGGCCAACATTGAAAATTTAACCCACATTTGGATGCCAGTAAACAAAGCTCTGCACATATGGAAGTAACAACTAATATTTGTATTTATTTGACACCTTTAATGTATAAAGGCATCTCAAGGTGCTTTAGAGGAGAAAATAAACGGGCACTTAGCCTTTTTGGGAGGAATAGGAGAACTTGGTCACATAGATATGTTTTGAGAAGGCTTTTAAAGATGGGCAGTGAGGTAAAGAGGCAACGGGTTTTGGGGAGGGAGTTCTAAAGAGTAGGGCAAAGGCAACTGAAGGCTCCGCCACTGAAGGTGAAGTAGAGGGAGGGGTTCAACAGACGTCTGAATCAGAGAACATGGGATGTAGCGTAAGCCTGCAGAAGGTTGCAACGGTGGGGTGCAGAGGAATTTATAGATGAGGATGAAATTTTAAGTTTGATCCGTTGCAGTACTGGGAACCAATGTAGGTCAGTGAGGATTTGGAATGCATGGGACAGAATGCAGGCAGCAGAGCTTTGGATGATTTGGAGTTTATGGAGAGTGGCTACCATAAAATCAACATGGAGGGCATTGGACAAGTTGAATCTAGAGGTAACAACGGCATAGGTAAAAGCTTCAATGACAGTGGGGTAAGGTAGGGGCAGATGCCAGGAATGTTGCAGAGTTGGAAGTAAGCAGTCTTGGTAGTGGATAGGATGTGGGTTTGAAATTTAACTCAGGGTTGAACAGTTGCAAGCAGTCTGGTTCAGCCTGAGTGGGCAGCCAAAGAAGGGGATCAAGTTGATGCAGAGGGTTCAGAATTCTTAGCAGGTGCTGAATGCAACAGTCTTCCCAATATAAAATACATAAGAACAATGCAGAGGTAATAGTGTATCACTGCGCTGCTAGTTAGCAACCCTAAATCAGGTACTGGTCTTAAACCAATACCTGCAATCTAATAAGTACCAACACTGTGATAAAAATAATGTATGTTTGTCTAAGGTTTGAGTTTGTTGTCTCTTGAAAAACTCCCTTGAAAAACTCCCCAAGTACAATGACTGAGTTAACAGCCAGGTAAGCAATATGCAGTATAAGAAGGTTTATTGTTGTGGTCTCCCTGGTACCAGGCTTGAGTGGGGGTCTAATGTACACTTTTCAAACATATACAGACTTTGTGATTGGTTCAGTTTCTATTTGACTGACAGTTCCCTTTTTAATTTGGAGAGATTAGATAGTCAAAATCCAGGGTCTGAAAAAGAGGAATGTTCAGTTCACATGGGCAGTTGGAGAATCTCATGGAGAGGGAATTGGGAAATCCCTTGCGGGACAGTTTAAAAATCTCAGAAAAGTAGCCAAGAGACAGTAAGAAAAGAATTGACAGGTTAATATCCCTGAAGGAAATGGGAAATACTATGCATATTTAGGTTAGTTTCGTTTTTAGGAGTTGCAAGATTTTATTATTTTATCTTCTTGAGAGTCATATAAAAGGCATTCTAAGGTAAATATATAGCAATACATTACTGTTACATTATTCACTTGTTTATTATCTGTATAACTAATTCATTTTATATGTTAACTTAAAATGAGGTCTACAGTGATACTCTGCTGTTAATGATACTCAAAGACTTAAGGAGGATCTTACGAAGACTTAAGATAATCCAGTATCCAAAAGCAATTAACAAACAGGGCTTACCCAGATGCAAAAACTTACCTAAATATCAAGAAAAAAGTAGACACTCTCAAAAGGTTATAGAAGTTGGGACTTACCCATCAGGGTGATTTAACTAACAAGAGCCAAAATAATGTGGGGTAAAAAGGTTTAAAAAGCACCAAAAAAGATAACAAGCAAAAAGAGATAGATGAAAAAATCATATGTATAATCAGACTTGCACCTAGCAAGAACAGCTAAATTACTAATCACCAAACAGGTACAAACCGGGTCAGCAAGAAATTGTTTTCATCGATTTGCTCCTGCAATATAAATTTGACTGCACTAACTGCTTCAGCCATTTTAGTATATGATAAGCACCAAAAACCTTTGAGGTTATTTGACTTTTAGTTCAAAACCACATTTTTGTGCTGTCTGGACTGGAAATGATTCAAACCTCAGTGATACATCAAATACAATACCATATGTGGTTTAAGCTGCCAGAAGGATTTTTCTTCCATACGTAGAATAGATGTTGAGGGGCAGAGGAATACCCAGCTTATTTCTATGAGTGAGTAAAACCAATGGCTCACAAGTGAGTTATAAACGGTTTTCCTCGGTCTTGAAATAAACATAGGCATTCAACTGTTCCCTACTGTATATTCTGTTTATACACATCGAAGGGATAATTTGAGTTAAAATATATTTCATTTTAACACACACTATTAAAAGCACGAAGGATGCTTTAATGCTCCTTCTGTCATGCGCCTCTTTCAAGGTAGTGCTTTAACTTCTTAGAAAATCAAAACATTACTGTATAAATAACTTGCAAAATCCTAAAAGGAAAAGGATGTTTTAAAAAAAATATGAACCTGTGAAATTCCATAAACTCATATGCAGCTAGGTTGACTTGGAGAATCTTGGCAGTTAGCATCACTCTTATAAAAACAACTGTCCATTTTTTACTATTTGGCTGGGTGTCAAATTCTGTTTGATTACGTTCCTTGAAGCGCTTTGGGGCGTTTCACTATGTTAAAGGTGCTATATAAATGCAGGTTGTTGTTGTAAAAAGTAACAAGTTTCACAGACCTAATATCTTATGCATTGAACAGTACTTTAGATGCTATGGCTCAATGTCAGCAAAACTGAAGCCATTCTATTTGCTCTTCGGTACCTACGTGCCTCTGAACTTTGACCCAAATCAACCTTCCTTGCTGCTTGCTCAGGCTGAACCCAGCAAAGTGCAACTTTGGCATTCAGTTAAACCTTGAGCTGAGCTTTCAATCCCATATATGGTCTATTTCCAAAACTGTTGTATTCCTCCTCCAAAACATTGTCCTCCTCACCCAGCTACACTTCCTCCACAGCTGGAACACTCATCCATGCCTTCATCACCTTGAAGATCAAATTCTCAAATGCTCTCCTTGCCAACACCCTTCAAAATGTCAGATAATCCTTTCATGCCCACTGAAAGAGAGAGAGAGAGAAAAAGAGAAGGAAGAGAGAGATAAATTACCAGATAATCTATTTTGAGTGTGTTGCGTAAAGGATAAATTTTGGCCAGGACACCAGGAGAAATGTCCATTCTCACCCAAATCTACTGGTGTTCTGAGCCCCAGCAAATCAATTTCAAGATTATTCTTGTTTTTAATTCCCTCTATGATCTTGGTCTCTCTTATTTGGAAAACCTTTTCCAGCTATATCCCCCTATCATACCCTCTGTTCCTCAGACTCTGATTTACTGTTCATTTCCCATTCCCACTGCCCCACCACCAAGGCTGATCTTTCAACCGGAACACGCTCCACCCTCTCTTCTTAAATCACTTCTCCATGCGATCTCTCTCCCCATCCTCAAAAGCTTTTAAAAACTCACTTTAAATGTGCTTTCAGCACCACCAATACTTTATTTCCTGTTCAGTATTCACTCTCGTCGCTTGTAAAATGCTTCGAAAAATACATTTACGTGCAATTCCCTCATAAAAGCAAGTTCTTATTTGCAGACACCTAAATTTGCACTTCATATTCACATAGTGACGTGTTAATCATTCATTTCTGGATCACTCTGGAAATCACAATAATTTAATTAATCTTTAAAAAAATACGACTGTAAGTCAACTGAAGCTGTTTTCAAATGGTACCAAATATGTATAGGCCATAATGGTATTTGTGTTTTTTTAAAAAAGGAAAAGGCTCCAAAGCAGATGCATCACTGAAAAGCTGATAAGATTAAGGTTGTGTTTATACAACTGTATCATTGGTGCAAAGCTGTTTCACTTTCCAACAACATTGAAAGAAAGTTTAAACGTTTGAATCCATAGCGTTAAGCCGAAACAACTTCGCACCAATGCTAAACTTGTAGTGCAAATACACCCCAAGAGCTTTATGTACAACATCATTGATTTACTACTCTGTATATTTAATTTAGTACATAGTTAAATCGGATACTGGTGCATGGAGATGAGCAGGTGGCTGAGGCAATGCTAGGAGGCAGGGCAGTTTGTGAAGGTCATCTAAGTCCCAACAGTATTGTACTTCGGAACATACAGATACCAATCTTTTAAAATGTATTTTCTGGAAGGTTCTCTCATTTTGGACTTTATCCATCCAAATTTTAGCACTGATATCTTGAATTACTATTGTCATTATGATTGCAAAATTTTGCATCATATAATGGGAGGCAACACACTATTGCTGAAATAATTACAGTTGAAAAACACTATAATATCATTGTATGATAATAGATTTACATTATAATAACTAACATCTCAGTGCTCTGCAGGACTTTGAGGCAGAATTATTTTTAAAGTAACAAAAAGATCATTTTAAGATTTGAGATACTGGCCTCATTTTAGGGGTCATGAAGTTGACAAAGCAATAAATTTTTATTTGCAATATAGAGAGCATCAGTTACCTGCTGTAATAAATAGCAGATTTTTGCATCACCAGCTGCTACTTTCACCTGCAGAGCTTATATTTGCTTGGTACCAGTTTTTGGCAGCCACAATCAGACTCAGTATTTGGCCTTTTATTAGACAGCATTCCCCATCCCCCTTTCCTTCTAACATTGGCAGGATCAGTCTTATCACAGTATACCCACTTCTAAAATTGCCACTACACCACTGTTCATACCTGCAGGAAAGATAGCACTGGTATTAACAAGATAATGGTCTTGTTGATGCAAATTTCTGGAGACTTAAGTATTGGCAATACTTAAGTCTCCAGAAATTTGCATCAACAAGACCATTATCTTGTTAATACCAGTGCTATCTTTCCTGCAGGTATGAACAGTGGTGTAGTGGCAATTTTAGAAGTGGGTATACTGTAAATAATAGATTTCTTCTTTAGAGGGTCCAAGACACAACCGCACCACCCCCCCCCCCCCAAGAATATATTGACTTTTGACACTTGGCTTTGTGTCTTTTCATGCATTTACAACAACAACTTGCATTTATATAGCATCTTTAATGTAGTAAAACATCCTAAGGCACTTCACAGGAGCTTTATCAAACAAAATTTGACACCAAGCCACATAAGGAGATATTAGGACAGGTAACCAAAAACTTGACCAAAGAGGCAGATTTGAAGGAGCATCTTAAAGGGGGAGAGAGGTAGAGCAATGGAGAGGTTTGGGGAGGGAATTCCAGAACTTAGGGCCTAGGCAGCTGAAGGCATGGCCGCCAAAGGTGGAGCGATGAAAATCAGGGATGCGCAAGAGGCCAGAATTGGGAGGAGCACAGAGATCTCAGAGGGTTGTAGGGCTGGAGGAAGTTACAGAGATAGAGATACATTTGAGAGAGGGTACAAAAGTCATTCTTTCATTGTGTTGCACACAGGGAGTCAAGACCAAGTGTAGTCTTCAGGTGAAGCCAGGTTAGAGGATAATTGGACCAGGGCACACCGACAGGATTTAAAGAAGTGTTTAAAATCTTGTGATCATGAACTACATACTGTGAATTTGAACCCTTTAATTGTGTTACAGTTTTATAACCTCTCCTAATGAGGCATCACCTCTGCAGAATCTTTACAGCTCAAATTCAAACACCCAAGTTATTTTAAGGTCCAGTTTTTCAAGTACAGAAAATATAACTTTATGTTAATAAATATTAAAAGGTGACTGCTGTGTTAAATGGATTCTTACCACCTGGTGACTTTGGTAGCAAAGTTTTATGCCACAGTTATACTTGAGGCAATATAATTTATAGGTCAGTTATACAACATAGTTTCCATTGATTCCAAGAATTTTGATGGCCAGGTATTGAGCAACAATCTTGGTGGATTATCTAGGAGTGTTTAAAATTTAATTTTTAATGTTTATCAACCTGCCAACATTAAAATTTAACCAACATGCGGGTGCCACTTTAAGCATGTTGTGACTCAAGCCTTTGCCTGTAGTATAACGTGACCTTGCATTCAGCATTTAAAACCCACAAGGGTTTATGTCACTGAGCTCTCAAGAACTTTAAGATTTAAAAAAAACATGTACACACAATTTGTACATTTCTGAAACAGGTAGAATGCAACTGGCTGTACACCCAAAACTCTTTTTTTTCCCCTTTTGATTCTGACCTCTTGTACATTCCTCTCTCCCTTTACCCTGCCATTGGGGCTGTGCCTTCAGCTATTTAAGTCCCAATCTCTGGAATTCCCTCCTAAATCTGTCCATCCCTCCACCTAGCTTTTGGACATCTCCTAATTTCTCATTCTTTGATTCAGCATCCATTTTTGTCATGCCTCTGAAGCACCTTGGGGCATTTGTCTAGATTAAAGTCACTATGTAAATGCAAACTGTTGTTGCTATAGCAAAATAAATGGCAACCAGTACACAAATCTTACAGGTTACTGTATACATAGCAAGTGATTTAATTTTGTTGTAGCTATCTTATTAGATATTTATCATTTGAGGTGAGCGACATATATTTTCATCCTGGTGGGGGGCTTGGCTCACATCCCAGGTCCCAGTAAATTTTACATTTAGCCCTATACAACAATTCTGTTGACCACCTCCATCATCACTTTTAGTGGGGATTATAAAATCTAGGCTATCGTGCCAATCAAATACGTACACCTGGTCATTTACTATTTCCATACTAGAAATGTATTCATAAAATCTGATCTGGTGAATAGGTTAGATGACCATCGTACTGCATAAACCTATTTAATTTATATATAAATTTTAAACGTACTTTTCTTTTTAGTAAGCGAGACCGTTTTCAGTAACGTGCCTTACAAGTTTGACTCTGGATATTACAAATCATGACATAAACGCCAAAAGAGACAGATACAAGCTGGAGCTCTACAGGAGTTTATTTGCATTCTGTAATTTTTATTGGTACAATTAGAATTTAATTGAGTCCATTTGGACGGACACAGCACAGTAACAAATGGCAAGTACATAAGACAGCGGTCGAGCAGCTCTGGAGAGGGAAAATACAGTTCTAATATTAGGTTTCCAGTGTTAATTAAAATCTCGGGTCTGTTTTAAGATCAGTAAAATGTCTCTTGCTGTATATATTGTCCTTTCCCCAGGCCTTTCACAAGGAGAGAAGACAATCAGCTTGAACCAGAGAAGACGTCGGGGACCTTTTACCCAGTAACGTAATTAAGCTATTCAACCAAAATTGCCGAGAAAAAAAACACATTTTTATAAACAAATACAGGCATATCACTCCAATAATAATAAGCAAACTACCTCCAACATTTTCTCACATCTACCCCACCCCCAACACGTGAGGCGACAACTGCAGGCCCGCAGATGATTTTTTTTGGGTGATTTTTTTTTCCTCTTGTGGGGAACTTACTTCAACAAACTCGAGGCTCCAACGCCGTTCAAAGTCTCCTCGTCCGATGTTCTCAGTGTTTGCAACCAATTTGTAATTTTAACGTTACACGAGAAGGAGAGAAGTAAAGCTAGTTTTTAAAAAAAATAACATACACAGGAGCAAGGTTTTTTTTCTGTTCAGTAAAACTTGAAGCAGGGATGAGGTCATTGGTTTAAAAATAAAAGGATGGCGTCATTTTAGACCAATCCCACTGACAGCCACTTACCAGAGGGGCTGGGGAGAGGCCAGCCATTCACTCCGCTTTCTACCATCACCAATGCACCTTCAACCCGCACTTTGTAACAATGTAACGTCGTTAAGATAAAGAAGGTGGTGTTTTTTTTTGTTCTCATCACTTTCCCCAGTCTTTTCTTTGCTCCTCCGGTTCTTGATACTTTGTTTCGAGCGGGGCGAGATTTCAGCAAGCAGCATTCAAAGGACAATGCCCGGTATTCAAATTACTCTGCTGCTTGGGGACGCTTCCAAAGAGTTTTTTTTAACCTTTATGCTCTACCCCGCCCCTTTTCAACGTTGGATTAAACATAATCAACTTTCGTCTGTAAATATTTTACGTTTATACTACTTTATATGCAATGTGCTAAAAGGGAAACCTAGGTACGAAAGCCTATTGGGACAGACTAGTTATTTCAGATTGTGTTGCGTTCAATATCCCAGGTGATGGTTTTGTTTTATTAATCCCAGTGGTAGATCTATTGAGTTACATACAGAAGAGAGCAAGGAGAGAGATTGGAAGCTCCGGTCATGTCATCTCACCTTTTTATAAGTTGTTACTGTTCCTCCAATGGATAAGATTACTTTTCTATCCTTGGTAAGAGTTATTTTATCCAGAAGCGGTAACAGTATAGATTAGGAAGTGCCTTTTCCTGCATTTTTTTAGACTCCTGTGACAAACTGAGAGCAGTGTTCAGTATTCACCAAAGGCAATTAAAGGTACACGTGATGTAATTACTGTAGATTTATAGAGAGATAATCTGCAGTTGATTACTTGGAAAATGTACACAGTATATACATTGCATGCATGCACTGTTGTACCTTATGCAAATGTTGTATAGGCGAGGGGAAAAATGTGTCATCTTGAATTGTGAAGGCAGTGTACTGACATGCTGAAATCATGTTTTTCAATGAGTATAATGTATTGCATTGCATATTTACAAAGCATTAGATAAAGCTAGCCAAACAATTTATTGTTAGAATTGATACCCTTTAAAATTCAGGTAAAACCGAGTACTGTACAAACCCTTGGAAGAGATTTTCGTTGTGGCAAGTTCAATGGTTCTCCAACAAGCCTAAATCGTATTAAAAATCTAATCCCCTATTTTAGGCTACCTTTATACACAAAAGATGGTTTTTACAGTAGCCATTCTTTTCAAACAAACTCTGAATCATTGTTTGTATTAAGACCCTTTGATAAGATCAAAACAAATATAACACATACCAAAATTATTAAAACAAAAGCTCAGGGAAGACTGCCTGTATATGTTTTTGTATATTGCCCCTTTCAGAAGTCCTTTTTTCCTTGTTTTGTTTTGAGATTCACCTTCACCATCCCTCTTGCACCCTATTCCTGGATTGAAAAGGATTCTGTCAATGTTTCTCAAGTCAGTCTCTAGAGATGTCAGAATGGCCTGAGGTGAGTTTCAGTTATCTCTCCCTGTAGGAACCACTTTTTTTTATTCATTCATGGGATGTGGGCATCGCTGGCAAGGCCAGCATTTATTGCCCGTCCCTAATTGTCCTTGAGGAGGTGGTGGTGAGCCGCCTTCTTGACCGCTGCAGTTGGTGTGGTGAAGATTCTCCCACAGTGCTTTTAGGTAAGGAGTTCCAGGATTTTGACCCAGCGACAATGAAGGAACGGCAATATGTTTCCAAGTCAGGATGGTGTGTGACTTGGAGGGGAACATGCAGGTGATGGTGTTCCCATGTGCCTGCTGTCCTTGCCTTTCTAGGTGGTAGAGGTCACTGGTTTGGGAGATGTTGTCGAAGAAGCCTTGGCGAGTTGCTGGAATGCATCTTGTAGATGGTACAAACTGCAGCCGTGGTGCGCCGGTGGTGGAGGGAGTGAATGTTTAAGTTGGTGGATGGGGTGCCAATCAAGTGGGCTGCTTTGTCCAGGCAAGTGGAGAGTATTCCATCACACTCCTGAATTGTGCCTTGTAACTGGTAGAAAGGCTTTGGGGAGTCAGGAGGTGAGTCATTCGCCACAGAATACCCAGCCTCTGACCTGCTGTTGTAGCCACAGTATTTATGTGGCTGGTCCAGTTTAGTTTCTGGTCAATGGTGACCTCCAGGATATTGATGGTGGGGGATCTGGCGATGGTAATGCCATTGAATGTCAAGGGGAGGTGGTTAGACTCTCTCTTGTTGGAGATGGTCATTGCACTTGTCTGGCACGAATGTTACTTGCCACTTATCAGCTCAAGCCTGGATATTGCCCAGGTCTTGCTGCATGCAGGCACGGACTGTTTCATTACATGAGGGGTTGCGAATGGAACTGAACACTTGGCATCCACTAAGTTCTCCCGTTTACTGGCATAGCCAACATCTGGAAAACCTTGTGAAGAATCAAGGACACAATCAATGTTACCACCTTTTCCATATTTGCTGTTCCCAATTTGCCATCTCAGCTGGATTCTGTTAAAGTAATCTAATCACTCATTTGATAAAATGAGAACACATCTATATTTTGCAACAGTTTAGCCCACTGGTAGGTTTGTGAAAATCTGACCATTTAATGGAGGATCCACATAATAAGTCAGAACACCACACCCAATGTTCTGCTGAATATTCTAAAGGTTCTGGTAGTTATGCCAATGTACTGAATTACATGGATTTTAGTATGCAATTCTTTACCTGTCAAGTTTTTAATATTGTTATTTGGGGAGGTGCCAAGCAGAGAGATGTACTTCCCCTCACAGTAGGGGAGGAGAGTTTAAAGAACAAGTCAGCCCAGCTTGCTTTCATTCACCACATGATAGGCTACGGAATTAGAGAAATGGGAATGGAAGCAGGTGACTTGGCTACCCTTTCAGTCAGGAACTGTGAATAGCATAGATGGACATAAAGATGAGAGAGAATATCTTTCTTCACAATAAAATTTCTTGCGTCTGTTATGACTATTGAGCGGTTAGTCAATTCTCTTTTTCTTCATTGGTGAAGTGTTTAAATCTTTTTCTTTCCAATATGTTGTTAGCTACTTTCATTATTCACCTATCATATCATACAAAATCTTTCATAAGGTCCCAGACTTGCTTTCTTTCTCTCTCTATTTATCTCACACTCGCGCGCTCTCTCTCTCTCTCTCTTCCCCACAACAGTCCAAGTCCCATACTCATTACTCCCTCCCAGCCTTGACCCCAACTTATCTGGCACACAATCACTGGCCCATTTTACTGATTTGCAGACACCACGCAAGCCACTCTTTCAGACAACGAGGGGTTTTACTATTACAATTACTAGATTACGTCAATGTTTAACTAGATATTAGGTGGCAAAGGTGCTCTCCAGATAGTAGGGGATGTGAAGACCAGTTGAACCCAAGAGAATATCTATTGTAAACCCATAAATTTCTAACATGGACACAGTGGGTATTACTGCAAACCAAAAGTGGGACTGGGAGCTCAGCTAATTTTCTGAATGCTGATCTTTCTGCTTCTCCAATTTTCTTTTTACAAGAGGCAGGACCAGCATTCAGTAAATCAGTTGATGTGCCAGCCCAACACTGAATGAGCCTGTATGTCCATTAAAACTGACACTCTTGCTAGATGACTAATTTAATTTATTTTTAGTGACAAAAATAAAATAACTAGAAGTATGACAATGTTATGTGGAGATTGTGTCAAATTTCACATCAAGTTAATCTTCTGTCTGATTCTACCAAATTTTGTTTGATAATCATTACTGTGACGTGTCTTGGGACATTTTACTACGTTAAAGGCGCTATATAAATGCAAATTGTTGTTGTTGTTGTCTCCCTAATACTCAAAAAGGCAAGCATCAAAACAGTTCCCACCGCAATCTCTCTTGCTTTATGACTTGGGCCTGCTGCAGTTACAACTCCTCCAGCTTCACATCTCTCTCTGCTCAAGCCCTGCTTCTCTGCAGCCTTGAGCCATACTCTCTCCCAACCAAGCCCCTCATTCTCACAGCTGCAATTCTCTCTCATCCATGTGTGTTACAGCAGTTCCTAGATGCATCAGTACTGCTCAAGGCTGAAGCTTCCAATCCACTGCAACATCAACAGATATGTCATCCTGCCCTGCCTCCCTCGGCCAGACCCTAGCACCTCCTGATTGGCTCCTGGCCCGAGTCTCCTGCAGCTTCCCAGCCCAGCACCTATAGATATGCATGTTGCAGCAATTCTTGGATCATTGCACCACAGCAGCCCTTTAAAAATGTAAAAGGTGGAAATTCAGTAAATCAATAAAGGAGTACGTGCTAAAATGGATGTAGGGCTGGCACTACCAGTGGTTGTTACAGTCAACTGTACCCCAAGTGTTCTGCTTCCTTCCAGGCATGCAGTAATGCTGTTCTCTGGGGAGGATTCCCCGGGAGTGGCAAACATAGCCACCTTCCTCACTATCATCTCAAGCAATATCACTTTCACTTTGCCAACCATCAAACGTGGGGTTTGAGTGTTGTGCCACTTGAGTGTTGTTTCCCTCCCTGCCTATTGGACAATGGGCTTGATTTTCGCACCCCCGAGCGGGTGCATTCGTGGCAGGGGGGCTGTGAAAATTGGGGATTCCCGGGGCGGGTCTGGAGCCCGGCTCCAACCCGCCCACTTCCGGGTTCCCCAGAGACGCGCTGACATGCGCGCGCAGCCCCCGCACGTGGAACTCCTGCCGGCAATTAAAGCCGGCGGGGTGCCACTTAAGGTAATCATTTAGGTACTTCAGGTCGTTTAGAGACCTGATTAACATGATATTTTAGGAGGGGTGGGATTTTCCAAACAACTGGGACTGTACTGGGGGAAACACTCCCAGTTGAAATGGACGTGTTGCAGCCATCAGCCTGTGGCAGCTGCAAAGGTCCATTTGACAGTTTGGGGGGGGGGGGGGGAGACCCTCACTCATTGCAGGAGGCCACTCTGTCATTTTGGACAAAGTTTGGCCTCCACCACCCTCCTCCTAACACTAAAATTCACCAACTTGCACACTTACCCTGGTGTCCAGACACATTTACCTACCTTGCGGACCCCCTCAAATGTACATCTTCCGGATGGGGGCCGCCGTAGCTGCAGTCATGACCTCCTCGGAGGACGAACAGCGTCACCAGCCTTGCCGGCCACGACATCCACCTCGGACACGTGGAGCTCCACAACAGAGTGCTGTGACACATCCACCTGCACAGCAGGAGGGAGGGCAATGGCAGAGAGAGATGCGTTGCAAAGGGCACTACCCTCGCCACAGGGTCTACAGACCGAGGCTCAGCTTCCTGGACCTCTCTGAGCAGCAGTGCACACGGAGGCTCAGAGTCACTCGACATGTAGTCGTGGACATCTGCAGCCTCCTTCATGCCGAGCTGCTCCCGGCTGGCCCGAGCACCATCTTCTTACCTGTCACTGTCAAAGTCACCATTGCCCTCAACAACTTCTCCTCTGCATCCTTCCAGGGTGCCACCGGGGACATCGCCAACGTCTCTCAGTCATCTGCATAAAAGAGCCCTGCAAATACATCTACACCCACTCTGCAGTGACACAATGGGTGGCATCAGATGTGGGTCTTCATAGTGATCCTCAGGAAAGGGCATTATTGCACAAACCAGACAAGATTCGCAAAGACGTGGCAGTAGTGGTGACAATATAATATGTTATGTGAGTTGATCAGAAATTAAATATAGGTAAAAACCATGACAAACCCTCAAACACCCTTGTGCATCCCCTTCATGCTCACGACACGTTTGCCTTACGCTTCCTACTGCACATATGTGATGCATGCCCTGTGGCTGCAGCACAGGTAGTGGCAGGTTGAGTGAGGCTGACTGTGAAAGAGATGCATGAGAGGGTGAGTATGAGATAGAGCCATGAGATTGTATGAGGATTGGGTTGAGTGGTAGTGGTGGGATGAGTACTGGCGAGGTGAGTGCAGGTAAGATGAGGATGAGCTTTGAGCAGGTGTGAGGAGTGATGTGATATAGTGTTGGCAGTGCAGAAGGAGATGTGGGGTGGGGGCGGTGATGTGGCAGATGGAGTGTAGGGGAATGAGTAAGTGTACTCACTTTAGCTGACCTACTTAGGTCATTGAAGCGCCTCCTGCACTGTATGCAGGTGCACGATATGTTGGTTGTGCAGGTGACCTCCTCTGCCACCTCGAGCCAGGCCTTCTTGGTGGCAGAGGCAGGCCGCTTCCTCCCGCCTGCCGGGGGGAAGATCTCTGTCCTTCCCCTCCTCCTCACCCCATCCAATAAGAGCTGGAGTGAGGCATCATTAAACCTGGGAGCAGCCTTCCCCCTGGGCTGC
The DNA here is from genome assembly GCF_035084215.1 of Heptranchias perlo. Classification (NCBI taxonomy): domain Eukaryota; kingdom Metazoa; phylum Chordata; class Chondrichthyes; order Hexanchiformes; family Hexanchidae; genus Heptranchias; species Heptranchias perlo. The sequence continues at coordinate 30,171,651 of NC_090342.1, read as the reverse complement.
TCCATGCTGTAATTTTTCCTATTTCCTGCAGCATCAGTCAGTGGAGGACTGCCCCTTTAAATAGGGCTCCTCCAGCTGACAGCCTATGCTGCGCATGCGCAGTCCGCCCGCTGCACAGCTTTCCAGCGCGACACCCGGAAGCACAGGTAAGTGGATCCAATTAGCCTGCGATCGCGTGTGGAGCACCCCGATTTCACTGGGCGCGTTACCTATGCACCCAGTCGACCCCCCGCTGTGAACCCACCGTGCTCCTAATATCGGGCCCAATATGTTTTCCCTACTCAGCAGCTCTTCCAACCCCCAGGCTATGTTTGGGAATTTTCCACAAGGGAAACTGTAATACTCATCCTTTTAATAAATGAGTACAAAATCTGAACAGTTCTTATTCTTTTCAGTGTATGAATCTGAACATAACACCTCATTAGATTTTTGTCCTCAGTATATTGAGATAGAAACATTCTGGCTTCTGAAACTGAATAAGTTCTCAACTTATTTGCATGTTTGTAACAAATGCATAATATAAGATCATGAGACAGGGCATTATAATTCTTTTTTTAGAATGTATGATCAGCTTTTAAAGTAACCTGCATAAAACACCTGATTTTACAGTCCAATACAATTAGGTCTTGCTTTAGGAATAGTTTTACTTGACATTGTAGAAGCTGACATGTTCATTGTATTTAAAATATCTGCTGACAGCCGCTGCACCTGTAGTTGCCTGGTTAGGGGTCAATTTCCAACTTTATGAATTGGCTGCATGTGGTTCTTGTTAAGAATCAACATTCCAGGCAAGTCTCAACAATGTAGTGCTGTCCTGTGACATTAAGCACAAATCCTGAATCAGCCAGGCATGATATAATGTGGATGAAATATGGAGATCATGCTCATTTCATGTTGTAGTCGAGGACAGAGAGATGTTTAGAGCACTCATATACTATATTCAATTCAATTAATCTCATCAACTGTTGTCCCAAATCTCAGAATTTCCTTATCAATTATATGACAGACATCTCCGTTCAGCATGGTGGAAGGACCAACACAAAGCAACTTCCATCGTGCCAGCAACCTTGACGTTCTAGGCATCCAAGTCCAGTGTGATATACCAACTTACTCATTATCCACTGCTTAATCCAGTTAAGTAAGGCCCATTTGTACCTCAAAACTGCATTCGGGTTCTATGCATGTTACAGGACCCTGATTTGAATATTACAAGTGGCCTCCTCTGGCAGCCCATCTCAGGTGAAGGTAGCTGGAGCACCAGTGAAATGGGGTGGTAAATGACCCAAAGCCATTTTTAGGCGACTACCACCCCTTTTATGCCAAGCAAAGGCAGTTACAGTCGGCCCCATTAAATAAGATTTGGTAACTGTGGGCAACACTGCCTCAATCCTCTTCTGAGACAGACGTCAGATGCAATTTAATGTGCATAACTGTGAAGTAATACATTTTGAAAGAAACACAAAAGATGGGAATATACACTTAATGGAAAGACACCTGAAGAGTCTGACTGAGCAGAGAAACCTAAGGGTTCAAAAACATAATTACCTGAAGTGCAAGTGCAGGTAAAGTCGCAAGAAAAGACAATATTGGTTTTATAAATAGGGACACAGAGCACAAGAGTAAAGAAGTAATGATGAATTTATACAAAACATTGATTAGGCCACAGATTATTGTGTGCAGTTTTGGGTGCTCCATTATAGAAAGGACATTAAAGCCATAGAGAGTGTATAGCGTAGATTCACCAGGATGATGCCAGGGATGGAAAACTCTAGTCACGAGGAGAGACTTGAGATACTGGAACTATTTCTAGTGTAACAGAAAAGGTTAAGAGAGTTAATAAAAGTTTTTTAAATTATAAAGGCTTTTATTAGGGTGAATAGGGATAGATTATTTCCTCTGGTTCTGAGGTCAGTGATAAGAGGTCATCAATTTAAAATTGTCACGCGGATGAGATAGAGAGTGCCCTCTCCATGTAATACCAATTTTGGAAAAAAAACACCAGTTGGGTATAGCCAACTGATTATCTCCAATTGTTTTGTTTACAGAAAAGGTCAATGCTTTGAGACAGAGATTCTAATTTTTAACATATGGGGCGGGGGGAGTTGGAAGGAGAGAGAAAGAAAGAGAGACGTACATACAAATGTAGAGAGAAAGGCAGACATCATCATTCTAATTTGGTTTCACTTTAAAAATAATAAACAAGTTGAATTTTCAAAGCAAACAAAACCTCTTTGAGGGAAACAGGAAGAGAGGAGAGAAGGACATTGGAAATTGGTTGAGAGTGAACGTCCTCTGGCCTCTTGACACCCAGCTGTGGGGGGAGCAAGTTGGAGTGGTGGAGGTTAGGGGTGAGTTGAGTGACAGTGGAGCAAGGGGGAGTGGATGATACAACCACTGAAGAGGTTGGGGTAGTGATGGGATGGTAGGAAGGGAAATGGTGAAGGGATAGAGGATGAGATGGGGTGGAGAGATGCATGAATGATTGAGGGAGGGGATGGGAAGAGAGCAGCTGAGAACCATATTTTCCCCACAACCCCACCCCAAATGCGGCCTGTAGCCATTGGTGGCTCCTTTCCCCACCATGCCAAACCATCCACCAACTCCCACACTAAATAAAGAAAAAGAGAGAAACAAAAAGTAGAAGAGCTAAGGGGAGAGAAGAGAAAGTCAGAAACATAAGCAAAAGGAGAGAAACTGAGAAAATAAGCCACACAAAGACATCAGAGACAAGTAAGAGAGTGACTGCATTCTCCAACTCACCATGTGCAATGCCATGAGCAATTAAAGTTCAACATGTGGGGCTCACATTGCACCTACTGTCAACCTGCTCTAATTGGAAATCCCATTATAAAAATGTCCAAATTTACCAGAAATATCTGTTATGCTTCAGGTGGCACTGTGATAGGTGTTTGCAATGTTAAAGGTTTCCCTGTCACAAAACACCAGGGGCTCGATTTTACCACCCGCTATCGGGTGGGTTCTCGGCGGGGGGCCCCGAAAATCGCAAAATCCAGGAGCGGGACCGGATCCCGCCTCGATCCCGCCCACTTCCGGGTTCCCCGCTGACGCGCCGGCGTGCGCGCGCAGCCCCCGCTGGTGGGAATCCCGCAGGCAATTAAAGCCAGCGGGATGCCACTTGACAATATTTAGTTTGGTATTTCAGGTCATTAACTGACCTGATTAAGGGACTGTGTGTGATTTTTGATCAACATGGGACTGTTTCCCACACTGGGGGAAACACTCCCAGCTCGAATGGACGTGTTGCAGCTGTCAGCCTGTGGCAGCTGCAAAGGTCCATTTGACAGGTCGGGGGGGAGACCCTCACCCATTGCAGGAGGCCACTCTGTCACTTGGGACAAAGTTTGGCCTCCACCACCCTCCTCCTGACGGTCAAAGTCACCAACCTGCACACTTACCCCGGGGTCCGGAGACATGTACCTACCTTGCGGACCCCCTCAGATGTACATCTTGCGGATGGGGGCCGCCGTAGCTGCAGTCATGACCTCCTCAGAGGGCGAACAGCCTCACCAGCCTCACCAGCCTCGCCATCCACGCCGTCCACCTCTGACACGTGAAGCTCCACAACAGAGTGCTGTGACACATCCACCTGTACAGCAGGAGGGAGGGCTACCGCAGAGAGAGATGCATCGCAGAGGGCACTACCCTCGCCACAGGTTCCACAGACCGAGGCTCAGCCTCCTGGACCTCTCTGAGCAGCAGTGCACACGGAGGCTCAGAGTCACTCGACATTTAGCCGTGGACATCTGCAGCCTCTTTCATGCCGAGCTGCTCCTGGCTGGCCCGTGCACCATCTTCCTACCTGTCGCTGTCAAAGTCACCACTGCCCTCCCGAACTTCTCCTCCGCAGCCTTTCAGGGTGCAACCGGGGACATCGCCGATGTCTCTCAGTCGTCTGCGCAGAAGAGCCCTGCAAATACACCTACACCCACTCTGCAGTGACACAATGGGTGGCATCAGTGGTGGGTCCTCATAGTGATACCCAGGAGCGGGCATTATTGCACAAACCGGACAGGATTCGCGAAGACATGGCAGTAGTGGTGCCAATATAATGTGTGATGTGAATTGTTCTGAAATTCAATATAAGTAACAACCATGACAAACCCTCAAACACCCTTGTGCATCCCCTTCATGCTCACCACACGTTTGCCTTACGCTGCCTACTGCACATATGTGACGCATGCCTTGTGGCTGCAGCACAGGTGGTGGCAGGTTGAGTGAGGCTGGCCATGAGAGAGATGCACGAGAGGGTGAGTATGGGATAGAGCCATGAGATTGTATGAGGATTGGGTTGCATGGTAGTGGTGGGGTGAGTACTGGCGAGGTGAGTAGGTGCAGGTAAGATGAGGATGGGGTTTGAGTGGGTATGAGGGGTAATGTGACAGAGTAGTGTTGGCAGTGTCGAAGGAGATGTGGGGTGGGGGCAGTGATGTGGCAGACGGAGTGTAGGGGAAAGACTACGTGTACTCACTGTGGCTGACCTACTGAGGTTATTGGAGCGTCTCCTGCACTGTGTGCAGGTGGGCGATATGTTGGTGGCGCAAGTGACCCCCTCTGCCACCTCGAGCCAGGCCTTCCTGGTGGCGGAGGCGGGCCGCTTCCTCCCGCCCGCCGGGTGGAAGGTCTCTGTCCTCCCCCTCCTCCTCACCCCATGTATTGATACCTGGGGTGAGGCATCATTAAACTGGGAGCAGCCTTCCTCCTGGGCTGCTCCATGCAGTCATCTTTGCTATTGGTTGCAGCATCTGTCAGTGGAGGACTGCCCCTTTAAATAGAGCGCCTTCAGCTGACAGATCTTACTGCGCATGCGCAGCCCGCCCGACGCGCAGTTCAGCAGCAGGGAACCCGGAGGAGCAGGTAAGTGAATCCAATTAGTGGTTTGCCTGCTACGATCGCGCTGGAAACCCACTAATTTCACCGGGCGCGTTACCCACGCGCCGGCTAGCCCATCCGCCGAGAACCCGCAGCCCTGCTAAAATCGGGCCCCAGGTGTCACAAAGTAACTGCTACTTTATCATGAGAGTATGATTATATAAAAAAACTGCTTTGCACCTGCATGCAGTTTCAGGCTCTAACCACTGGGTGACACATCAGAGCATTTTTAAAAAAGTATTCAGGGGCTCTTCGTACCATATTTTGATTTTTTTTGCAGGCAATGTATAATTTCCTATGTGCATTCCATATTATGGTGACTTCATTCAGCCACTTTGTAATACATACTGCTATATTCCAAAAATATTTTATGGTTGAGACCTGGATAGCACAATACAGCCCAAGTGTTGAGCTCAGTTAGGCTAAAATAAATGAGTGATTTAAACTCCCACTACCAACATAGGAACATACCAACATAGAAACAGGAGTAGGCCATTCAGCCCCTTGAGCCTGTTCCACCATTCAAATAGATCATGGCTGATCTGTATCTTAACTCCATCTACCCAACTTGGTTCCGTATCCCTTAAAACCTTGCCTAACAAAAATCTATCAATCTTCGTTTTGAAATTTTCAATTAACCTAGCCTCAACAGCTTTTTGGGAGAGAGAGTTCCAGATTTCTACTACCCTTTGTGTGTCCTGATGTCACCCCTGAACGGCCTAGCTCTAATTTTAAGGTCATGCCCCCTTATTCTGGACTCCCCCACCAGAGGAAATAATTTCTCTCTATCTACCCTATCAACTCCTTTAATTATCTTAAACACCTCAATTGGATCCCCCATAATCTTCTACACTCAAGAAATACAAGCCTAGTCTATGTAACCTGTCCTCATAATTTAACCCTGGTATCATTCTGGTGAATATGCGCTGCACTCCCTCCAAGGCCAATATATCTTTCCTAAGATTTGGTGCTCAGAACTGAACACTGTAGTCTAAATGGGGTCTAACCAGAGCTTTATATAATGGTAACACAACTTCCACCCCTTTGTATTCCGGCCAGGCACTGTATAGTATACCAGACATTAGTATAGTATATTTAGACATAATTATGAATATAGTAGTATTGTAACAGTTGAAATCATGCTTCTGCAGCTGGATGTATTGAAATTGATCTGCCTTGTACACCATGTGACAAATATGAAGCAGTTCTGTCTTGCTGTGGTTTGGTAGCTGTCCCTTTAAATCAGGCACAATGCATAATAGTTTAAAAGACACCTGTACTGCCCCAGCCAATATCATGATGTCAGTTGCAAAGTTCGTCTCTCAGGTAACAAGCTTGAGAGGGAATCCATGACTCAATTTTAAACGTATACAGACTTTGTAATGGGTTCAGTTATGGACATAACATACCATTATCTTTTGAATGAGGTTGCCAGTTATGAATTTCTAACAAGCATTGGCAACCTGTCGAGGGGTAGAAACAGTAGTGAACCGAGAGTAGCTCTTTAAGTGGGACTGAGTCAAACAAATTAAAATCTTTAAAGTTTTTAAAGGAGTGAAGGAGAGAAGTTGCATATATAAACTCTATTCATAAAAAGGATAGTTTAGCATATAGATGGTCTCATTTTGTTGTTTTCTCTTTCAAGGAGATAGATACATTTTATTGTAAATATATATAATTTGATATTCATACATACTTGCTTGTTCATTGTTTACTTAATAAATTTGCTTAATGGTTTAAAACTAGAATGAGGTCTGATGTTCTATTGCTTATTGAGGACTGGAGAGAGACTCTGTGGAAGCATAGAAATAATTCCAGTAGTTTCAAAACAATTAACAAATCAGGCTTTTCTGTTTGTTAGCCTGGGATGTGACTGAACATTTTTCCTAAATAGTATGGCTACTGAAGGCATGCTCAAAGGCTTAGGGAGTTGGAACTCACTTGTAAGAATAATTTAAGACAGAAGAGCTGAAAAATCTAGAGTAAAGAATAGAAAAAGACCCAGAAACACAACAGTTACCATAGAGTTCATGGAGAGTGGGACTCCTCAGCAGCAGCACATCGTACTAAATTAAGGGATCAATTCAAACTCTCATACTATTAGGGTGTCCCTCGGCAACAACTTTGGAAGCATTATGAATATTTTTACTGTTATAAAATCATTTACTTTTGTTTATATTTATGCATAAATACAACCATAGAATTTTACAGCACAGAAGGCGGTCGTTCGGTCCATTGTGCTGTGCCACATCTTTGCTAAAGTAATCCAAAACTAAAGGTAATGCACTGCTCATTCCCTATAACCCTTAGTGTCTGTTAGCAGGAGCTTGGAGGGTTGCTTGAGAGCCCTGATCTCCTCAACAGTCCTATACTTGCATAAAATAGTCGCCTGTGTATTAAGGCCTACCAGGCTTGCGTGTGACTGTAATAGATAGGCTGAACTGTGTATAATGGGGCGGATGAAGAACTGTTATGAGAATTTATTTTTTGCTGGAATGTAATTGGGATTTGAGAAAAAGATTTTGAGCAATATGACTGGTAAAAAACAAAAGCATGATACGAAGTAGAAAATAAGCCAGTTACACAGAAAAAAACAGAGACTGAACCAACGAGCGAGGGGAAAACAAAATTAACAGTCATGAGATTTTATTCTTGTTGCAATGCCCTGGCGTGCTGAATTCTCAAACACACACTCTAATGCTAACTGTCACTGTGAACAGAGAAACCTGATATTAAACTGTCAGAGTACGGTGGGTGAGAGTCTGGAATGGGGAGAGTAAGTGCCTGGAGCATCAAGCAAGGTTAAAGCAAACAGTTCTTGAGTCTTTTGCCGTCCCATTGACCATTCTGCACATATGTACGGTGTGATATTTGTGCCCATCTTCAGAATACTGTTTTTCATTGCCACTCTGCAGTTTGGAAATGGAGCCCTCTATTAGCATGAGATTGCAATCCCCAGGTACATTTTACACTCTGAATACAATAGTCCTAATAGATTTTAATAATCTAATGAATTATAGCTATTTCCTTCATGCTGATTCCCCATACACTTTAATAATGCCCTTCATGACAACTACCCGAGAATGCTCCCACTCTCTATTTTATTCCCATTAATTAGAATCAGCCAGTCAACCCAATAATTTGTGTGCAGTTAATTTTCCTTATCTGCTACTTTAAAATAAAACTTAATGCGCAGATATGTCAAGTTTTAGGATTATTGATCTTTCTCTCTCAAATTTTCTATATTAATATCTTTGCAAAAATGTTGAAAATAGAAATATAACATATCTGGAGATATAAAAAATGCTATTTAAACATACTGTAAATATTTTTAATGTTCTAGCACAGATATTGCCTGCAATGCTGAAACTAAAGCAAATGTTAGCAAACAAAAGGTATGCAAACCAAGACATATTTCTTGGCGTAGGCTAAAGGAGAACTGTATGTAACAAGATATTTGTGAGAGCATGAATTGATTTGTTTGCCCTTTGAGAATGAGCAATACTTTGTGGAAACAACCTAGTTTCTTTCATGGAATAAGAAAGTGTAGCTAAAAAAATTTAAAAACTGAGCACACATGCTGCTTCAAGCATTTCATGAATTTCAAATGACCCACCCACTTATACCCTACCTCTGTCATCAGTGTAGCCATAATAATGGTCTTTTGTTTACATGCCAAATTTACAAATCGAAATACATGTGTGGATAACAGCACATTATATACTGCCATTTGTTCTTCATTTGTGGAACGAGTTATTTTTGCTATCTTTCCTGCTCAAATGCCTCTTCCCGTTGCAGATACACACAGTATTTCTTTGAATGCCCCCCCACCCTCCTCTCTTTTGTCTTTCCCCCAAGAGATAAATTTAAACTCTGTTTTCATTTGTAAAAATTTCCTCTGGCTGAAGTCTTTAAAAAATAATCAGTAAATTGTATTTTTATCTTTTTACATCTCTTTTTGTTGAGGATTAGACTTTTATTCTGTACAGTGCAATGTTATAAATGTGTTTGAATTCATCTAGATCCATTAACTTGTATAAATCTTTAGGCCCTGATTTCAAGAGGTCTTTATGGGCATATCTTGTAATATAAGTAGAAATCTTGAGTCTGATATTAAGTAGTAACAACAGATGGGCTAGTTATGTTATATTCTACTTAAACTGAATGGCTAGATAAATCATTTCTTTCTTTCATTCGGTAATTAAAAAGTACATTAGTGGTGCAGTCAAAATCTAAGATCCCAAATCTGTTAATGTTGTATCATGAATTTGTTCCTTTTTTCAATATTATCCCCTCTTGTGCTCAAGGCGATAACTCATGCTGGTTTACAGTTTCACAGGTGCTGGCATCCCTCCAGTAGCTGCCCAAATGGTCATTCTTCATGTTGGCAAGCTATTCAAACATGGAAGGCATCACACTTGAGACCAATCCAATTTTTGTACAATGTCCATCTACTTATACTCACACTCACACTAACACTAACTTTCCAGCAGCATTCACTAGAATGCATACAGGAGCAAAAATCTGTCTAATTTATCCCCATTTCCCAGCATGCAAACGCCAAGGTAAATTCTAGTGTTCCTACTGCTATCCGGTTGAGATCAGTTAATTCAACCCAGATCAGAGATGAACTTGGGACCTTTCCAATTCATAAAGTTAGGAACACAATAGGTGCATTACTAATTGAACCAGAAAATTAATTCATATAATAATGAATTAAGACACTATGCATGAGCTGTAGAATAAGACTCAGTAAACAACTGTATTTTTATAAAAAACAATTTGAAATATGTTATTATAGAATTAATAGGTTATTAATCAATTGAAATAAATACAAATTAATTCAAAGTTTTACATAACAAAACTAAAATGTAAATGGGAGCATTAAGCAAGATGGGAGTTAATATTTTAGCCTGGTAAACATATAGTGCAATATTAGTGTGTCAATGCCTAATCTGTTTATATAAAATTACTTCCTTCGCTGTTTTTAAAAACAGCATTAATCTCTTAAAATAAACTGGTCTCTTTAAAATGATGTCAGGTGGGTTGGGTACTTGAGTTCGATAAGCAGAGGAGAACTAGGGTGCATTAGTATAAGCTACAAAAATATAGAGTTAGGTTAGAGGGTGTGGGCAGGTTGTCCCTTCTTGTGTTCATATTCTCATTTATTGCTAGAATTTCTGCCACTTTTATTTGGCTCATGCTTTCTATTACTTCTTGTTTTAATTTACTTGCCAATATCTGGTTGTTTTTTTAAACCCCTGGCTGGGATTATGGTAATGGAGTTGGTCCTGGTCTCCATCAGATTATGGCTCCCTATATTAGGGCTGTTTGCTCAGCTGGTGCGATTTATTTATGTGTTGGGGGTTGGTTTTAAATTAGGAGTTGGGATTGGGGGTATATTCGGGATCAGGGTAAAAGGGTAAGTCGTGGTCAGGATTAGGATGGGGGGGGGGGGGTGGTGGTTTAGCACTAGGTTAGACACCAGGAAGTTCTTTTTTCAGGGAGTCATTGACTTCTGGAACAAGTTACCGGAATGGGCTTTAAGAGGACAAGTTCCTGCGAGTGGAAGACATCTCCAGTTATAGAAGGTAGGTGGGTTTACAGGATAGCAACATCAGTCACTGTTGTCTCCTCGAGCTTGCTTGATTGCCTACAGACAACAGAGAGGAACTTTCCAGAGTTTTTCCTAAATTGACCGAAGTTTGTTTTCTCTTTTTCTTTGCCTCTCTCAGAAGATTGCATAGCTGGGAAGGGGGAAGAACGGATGGGTTAGATGGTGAACAGGGTAGTCCGATGGACTAACTGGACTTTTCCTATCCATTTTTGTATGTTCTTAGGTTACCACTTCCATTAAATAGTTGGGAAAGAAATTTCATACAAATATGTTAAGCATTTGTGTGATTCTTTTGTAGAAAGTAATTTCTAGTTTTGTACTTTTTAATTCTCACATTCTTTGACTATAATTACTAAGTGGAAGCATACCTACTTTTCTTGGGCAATGCAATTTGGAAAAATGCAAAAGAAAAGAAAATATCAATTGCTGTTATCTTGTATCTGGGAAAACTATTAGCATTGAAGCTGCAATGTCTATTGACATGGGTGTTTTGAAGAAATATATTGATATCATTATTCTAAAAAAAAAGTTCTCTCCCTCTTGTAGTTGCCCCTTTAGATGGAAGGAGAAAATGTTCATCATCCATGCCGGCCCATATCCAGCCAACTGAAAGTAATCCTCTGGGGACAGCTCGGCCAGTGTTTCTTTCTCCTCCCTCTAAAGTTGGAGAGTGCTCCATCTAGAGGTCTAGCTTATGATCAGTCAGTGTCATATAACAAGACCAAATGAATACTATTGTTAGTTGAAGTTCATGTGCTGTGAGCCTGTAGGATTGCAGTTCAAAGATAATGGACTACAATTTATTGTCAAAATAATGGTGAGGTTAATGATGCTCACCGTTAATTATACACAAATTGGACAGCAACACCAGGCGAGGGCAGATGCATGGTTAAAAGCCGAAATCCGGACGTTGTTGTCCGAGATGCGCCGCTCCCCTGATAGCTTCCCAAAAATGGCATCTCTCTGTCTGACTCACCATTCAAATGCATTGAACGGCGTGAAGTTCCTATACTTGGATGGTAGATACAAACTAAACTCACCATAGAAAGTTAGGGCTTGTTCATTTCAGTCTAAGTGCCTTTTTAACGGCGTGGTAAGTCTTAATTACTGCCAAACAACCTCTCTGGCACTGAAAATTAATTTTTACAAGTGTGGAGTCTCATTCCTTCAGCTTTTAATTGTTGGAGATTTTTTAAAAAAATTTAAATTAAGTTTTTTTTAAAAACTTTTTCTTTTTGTCTTTTTTTTTCTCTCTCTCTTAATCCAGTCTTTCTTTCCCTCTCCTTATTTCGCTTTCTGTACCTGATTTGACATTGAATTCACTATTCTAACTTATACTTCCTGGTTCAGACTCTGCGTTGCTCATTACCAATTCTTCAATCTAATTGGTTAAGGAGATACACAGTTGCTTTCCCTGTTCACACAGATCCCAGACGCCCTATAGAGAGCACCACGCTGTTTCGATCTCTCATTTCCAGCAACTTGCCATGCAAAGTCTCATGGAAATTAAACAGGCAAGGGCAAATCTAATGAACGGCTGGTGCCGTTTGTTCACCGGCTACAGTAAATTCAGGTCCTTAAAGCTAGAACCAGCTGCCTGCTTTCACTAATTCATATACTGCTGATTAGCAGGAAGAAACAAAGATCATTGATTAATTCTGAACTTTGTCATCTATTTATGTCGACTATTAGAAAATGTGGATTATCAGATAATGGAGCAGTCCATGCATGCAGCAAGACCTGGACAACATCCAGGCTTGGGCTGATAAGTGGCAAGTAACATTTACGCCACACAAGTGCCAGGCAATGAGCATCTCCAACAAGAGAGAGTCTAACCGCCTCCCCTTGACATTCAATGGCATTACCATCACCAAATCCCCCACCATCAATATCCTGGGGGTCACCATTGACCAGAAACTCAACTGGACCAGCCACATAAATGCCGTGGCTACTACAGTACAAACCTGTAGAGTACAAGACAGATAAGTTATGCTCTGGTCAGACCACACACCCATTCGTGGTCACTAAAACACAAGGAAGGTATTCAAATCCTCGAAGCAGTGCAGATAAGAACCATGACAATAATTCCTAACTTCAGTGGAATGGGTTATGGGGAAAAACTAGAGAAACTTTTCAGCTTTTTAAGCTTTTTAACCTTAAGAAGAGGCAGCTGAGGGGACACCACAGAAGTATATAAAATAGTAAACGATATAGAAAAGATACACCTGGAACACTTCTTCAAACTAAGACGAGGCCACAGCTTCAAACTAGTGAAAGGCAGTTCTTTACACAATGATTGATCAACATAGGGAATAAACCTTTGGTAAGACAGTAGAGGCAAAAACATTGGAATTATTTAAGAAACAGCAGGATGCTGTGGTTGAGGGACTGTAGGCTGTTTCTGGATAAATATGCTGAACGGTTGTCTTCATTTGTATCTATATTGTGTAGTCTCATTCATTTGGAGTGAGACTGACTCACCTTGGTTTAAAAATGTGATTTATTTTAACATAACTCACTCTTAAAAGCGAACACAAATTCATACGTCTCACTCTTTTTGATCATAAATTCCTCTCCTAACATTGGCAACACAATCAACTGTGGAGACACTGCATCTGATCCTGTCCTCAATAGATATTTGCATACATGTGCACTTTGCAGTAGGCAGGAATGGGAATCCTGCCACCTTTTATCCCTTCCTAGACCTAGGGCACAGGTGCCAATTGTAAAGCCATAACTTTAGCCCCAGTTTGAGATTAGTGAATGATGATCAATAATCACACCCAAATCCTTTTCCTTTTCCATGTTTGCTAATGGATTTCAAAATACATTTGTTAGTTCTTGACCCAACATTAATCATTAAAATCTACCTGCAATTCTTAGTTCCCATCTGTTTAATGCATCTCAAGCTCTACAAATGTTGTTTATCTCCCTTATATTTCTCACATTGATAAAGAGCTTGGTATAAACAGCAAATGTTAGAATAGTATAAGCAATGCTATATTGTAAATCATAAAAATAGTATGAACAACGAAGGTCCTAGGTTACACCTTGCAGAACTCCAAGATTTAACCATCCTCTATATCCTCTCTAATTTAGAGCTTTTCCCATTAACCATCGCTTCTGCTTCCTATTGCTGAAGTCCAGCTAGCATTTTCAGCTGTTTCTTTCATGAATACATCAAAACATTCTTAAGGGATTAGTTAGAAATCAGGAAGCAAAGCCTTTTTTTATGTACCAATAAATTCTGCTTTAGGTTCTAATCACAGAAGACCTATTTGACCATAAATTAAATTAACTGATTATAAACCCATTTAAACATGCAGAGTTATGGTTATTTTTAAGAGCAACAAGAATCAAAATAGGTTAAGCCATTGTATCACTTTCAAGTGAGTGAGAATTGATAGATCTGATCTAGCCCTTGCATTTCTAAACCATATTTTGAGTTGTATCAAATTCACCAATCTCACTGCATAAGTCACTCAATAAAGTGATTTGACTATCTAATTTGCCTTTTTTTAAAGGTAGGATGAGATTGATCATGCCATTTTTGGACAGGCTGCTAGGAGTGAGATGAAAAGTAAGAGAGATTGAAAAGCCATTTAAGAAAATGCAGCTGTTTAGGAAAATTAATATCACTAGAGAAAAGATACTGGACAAATTAATGGGACTAAAAGCCGACAAATCCCCTGGACCTGAGGCCTTACATCCTAGGGTTCTAAAAGAGGTGGCTGCAGAGATACCAGATGCATTGGTTATGATCTTCCAAAATTCTCTAGATTCTGGAATGGTCCCAGTGGACTGGAAGGTAGCAAATGTTATCCCGTTATTCAAGAAGGGAGGGAGAGAGAAAACAGGGAACTACAGGCCAGTTAGCCTGAGATCGGTCATTGGGAAAATGCTGGAATCCATTATTAAGGAAGTGGTAACAGGGCACTTAGAAAATCATAATATGATTAGGCAGAGTCAACATGATTTTATGAAAGGGAAATCATGTTTGACAAATTTATTAAGAGTTTTTTGAGGATGTAACTAGCAGGGTAGATAAAGGGGAACCAGTGGATGTAGTATATTTGGATTTTCAAAAGGCTTTCGATAAGGTGCCACATAAAAGGTTGTTACACAAGTTAAGGGCTCATGGGGTTGGGGGTATTATATTAGCATGGATGGAGGATTGGTTAAAGGACCGAAAACAGAGAGTAGGGATAAATGGCTCATTCTCAGGTTGGCAGGCTGCAACTAGTGGGGTGCCGCAAGGATCGGTGCTTGGGCCTCAACTGTTTTAATCTATATTAATGACTTAGATGAAGGGACCGAGTGTAATGTATCCAAATTTGTTGACGATACAAAGCTAGGTGGGAAAGTAAGCTGTGAGGAGGACACAAAGGGGTCGATTTTAGGATGGCCGAGCGGGTGCGTTGGGGGTGGGGGTGCTTGTAAAATCAGGGAATCCCGGAGCGGGTCCGGAGCCCGGCTCCAACCCGCCCACTTCCGGGTTCCCCAGTTACGCGTTCGGGTGCGCTCGCAGCTCCCGCATGCGGGACTCCCACTGGCAATTAAAGCCGGCGGGATGACAATTTAAATACTTACTTACCTGGTTGAGGTCCTTGACAGACCTCGTTGACAGGAGATTTTGGCAGGGGTGCAATTTTCATGGATCCTCAGCGTGCCTCCCGTGCTGTGGGAAACACTCCCTGTTGGAGCAGACGTGTTTCAATCAGCAGCCAGTGGGAGATGCAAAGCATTTTTTGACAGTTGGGGGGAATACCTCATTTATTGCAGCAGGGCACTCTGTCACTTTAGACAAAGTTTTGGCTGCAACACCTTTGTCTTTCCACTCAAAATTATTAATTTATACCCTAAACTCTGCTGTGCAAACACATTTACCTACTTTGCGGACCCCCTCAAACTCACACCATCAGAATGGGGAGCGCCATGGCTGCATTCATCACTTCATCCGAGGACGAGCAACACCACCAGCCTCGCCAGGCACGCCGTCCACCTCCGCCACGTGGAGCTCCACAACACAGTGCTGCGCCACAGGCACCTGCACAAAATAGTCGTGCAACTACACATACACCCACTGTAGGGTGACCCAATGGGTGGCATCAAGTGTGGGTGTTCATGGAGAAACTCATGAAAGGGACTTATTGCACAAGCCAGTCAAGAATGGCCAAGACGTGGCAGTAGTGGTGACAATATAATATTTAATGTGAGCTGAACCAAAATCAAATATAAATAAAAAACATAACAAACCGTCAAACACCCTTGTGCATCCCTTTTGTGCTCACAAAACCTTTGCCTTACGCTTCCTACTACTCATACGTGATGCATCCCCTGTGTCTGCAACAGAGGTAGTGGCAGGTTGGGTGAGAGTGACCGTGAAAGAAATGCATCAGAGGATAAGTATGAGACAGAGCCATGAGATTGTATGAGGATTGGGTTGAGTGGTAGTGGTGGGATGAGTACTGGGGAGGTGAGTAAGTGCAGGTAAGTTGAGGATGAGCTTTGAGTGGGTGTGAGGAGTGATGTGATACAGTAGTGTTGGCAGTGCAGAAGGAGTTGTGGGGTGGGGGCGGTGATGTGGAAGACAGAGTGTAGGAGAATAAGTAAGTGTACTCACTTTGGCTGACCTAGTTAGGTCATTGAAGCGCTTCCTGCACTGTATCCAGGTGCGGGATATGTTGGTGGTGCTGCTGACCTACTCGGCCACCTCAAGCCAGGCCTTCTTGGTGGCAGAGGCAGGCCACTTCCTCCCATCCGCTGGGAAGAAGATCTCTCTCCTCCTCCTCACCCCATCCAGCAAGACCTGGAGAGAGGCATCATTAAACCTGGGAGCAGCCTTTCTCCTGGGCTGCTCCATGCAGTAATTTTGGCTGTTTGCTGCAGGAGCAACATTGGAGGACTGCCCCTTTAAATAGGGCTCTTCCAGCTGACAGCCTGTGATGCGGGCACGCAGTCCACCCACTGCGCAGGTGAAACCCGGAAGCCAAGGTAATGGCTTCAATTTACTCGCGATCGTGTGGGGAACCCACCGATTTTACTGGGCGGGTTACCCACGTGCCCAGTCGACCCCCCGCTGCCAACCCGCCTCCCTGGTAATATCGGGGCCAAAGTGTCTGCAAAGGGATATAGACAGATTGAATGAGTGGGCACGAAGGTGACAGATGGAGTACAATGAGGGAAAAAGTGAGGTTATTCATTTTGGTAGGAAGAATAGAAAAAAAGAATATTTTTTAAATGGTGAGAAACTATTAAATGTTGGTGTTCAGAGAGGCTTGGGTGTCCTTGTACAGGAAACACAAAAGTTAGTATGCAGGTACAGCAAGCAATTAGGAAAGCAAATGGCATGTTGGCCTTTACTGCAAGGGAGTTGGAGTACAAGAGTAAGGAAGTCTTACTACAATTGTACAGGGCTTTAGTGAGACTTCACCTGGAGCACTGCATACAGTTTTGGTCTCATTATCTAAGGAAGGATATACTTGCCTTGGAGGTGGTACAATGATGGTTCACTAGATTAATTCCTGGGATGAGAGGGTTGTCCTATGAGGAGAGGTTGAGTAGAAAGGGCCTACTCTCTCTGAAGTTTAGAAGAATGAGAGGTGATCTCATTGAAATATATAAGATTATTAGGGGGCTTGACAGGGTTGACATTGAGAAATTGTTTCCCCTGGATAGAGAGTCTAGAACAAGTGGGCATAGTCACGGGATAAGGGGTCGGCCAATCAAGACTGAGATGAGGAGAAATTTCTTCACACAGAGGGTTGTGAATCTTTGGAATTCTCTACCCCAGAGGGCTGTGGATGCTGAGTCATTGAATATATTCAAGGCTCAGATGGATAGATTTTTGGACTCTAGGGAATCAAGGGATATGGGGATCGGGCGGGAAAGTTGAGTTGAGGTTGAAGATCCGCCATGAACTGATTGAATGACGGAGCTGGCTCGAGGGACTGTATGGCCTACTCCTGCTCCTATTTCTTATGTTCTTAAATAATTGACTCTACGGATGAGTTAGACTTGATTAAAGTTGCCACCTTTTACAAGTCCACAACTGGACAGTGACAGGTTCATGCCAGGACTTTGGATATTTACTTTGCTGATGATAAGAAGAATTGATTAGAATCATAGAAGTTACAACATGGAAACAGGCCCTTCGGCCCAACATGTCCATGTCGCCCAGTTTATACCACTAAGCTAGTCCCAATTGCCTGCACTTGGCCCATATCCCTCTATACCCATCTTACCCATGTAACTGTCCAAATGCTTTTTAAAAGACAAAATTGTACCCGCCTCTACTACTGCCTCTGGCAGCTCGTTCCAGACACTCACCACCCTTTGAGTGAAAAAATTGCCCCTCTGGACCCTTTTGTATCTCTCCCCTCTCACCTTAAATCTATGCCCCCTCGTTATAGACTCCCCTACCTTTGGGAAAAGATTTTGACTATCGACCTTATCTATGCCCCTCATTATTTTATAGACTTCTATAAGATCACCCCTTAACCTCCTACTCTCCAGGGAAAAAAGTCCCAGTCTGTCTAACCTCTCCCTGTAAGTCAAACCATCAAGTCCCGGTAGCATCCTAGTAAATCTTTTCTGCACTCTTTCTAGTTTAATAATATCCTTTCTATAATAGGGTGACCAGAACTGTACACAGTACTCCAAGTGTGGCCTCACCAATGCCCTGTACAACTTCAACAAGACATCCCAACTCCTGCATTCAATGTTCTGACCAATGAAACCAAGCATGCCGAATGCCTTCTTCACCACCCTATCCACCTGTTATTAAACACCTTAATAAAAAAAAAGCAACTCCACATCACAGCACACAAAAGTGGGTGGGAAAAATAAAATAACAATGGGATAAAAGGAGCATTAAACTAGCAAGAAAACTTAAGGTCTACAAGGCAATAGTTATAACATCCTTACTGTATCCTTACTGTATGTGTGCGATAGCTGGATCACTTACAGTCGCCACATCAGCAAACTCAATCATTTCCACCTGGGTTGCCTCAGAAAGATCATGAAATTCAACGGTGGCACAAGATTCAGGACACAGGTCATGCATCGAGGCAATGATAGTAAAGGCGCAACTAAGATGGTCTGGTCACTTGCCTGATACTGGACTACCTAAGATGGTATTGCATGGTGAGTTGAAGCTTGGTAAACACTCTTGTGGTGGTCAGTTCAAAAGTTATAAGGATTGCCTAAGGACCAATCTAAAAGAATGTGGCATCTCAATTGACATATGGGAGCATGATGCTTGTGACAGGAAAAAGTGGCAAAAGATGATTCACGATGGCACAGCAAAGATTGAAGCAAGTCGTATCCAGCTAGTCGAAGAGAGCCCAATCCGACATCCTACGTACTGTGCGTGGGAAAACAGTCTTTGCGAAAATTGGACTTTAGTCATATGGGATGCCTATGAAGAAATTGCTACAGAAGCTGGTCTATGAAATAAATCACCGGTTAGGCCGCAGCTGGAGTATTGTGTCCAATTCTGGGCACCACACTTTAGGAAGGGTGTCATGGCCTTGGAAAGGGTACAGAGGCGATTTACTGGAATTGTATCAGGGAGGAGGGACTTGTTATGTGAAGTGATTGGAGAAGCTGGGATTGTTCTCCTTAGAGCAGAGAAGGTTAAGGGGAGATTTAATTAAGGTTATCAAAATTATGAACAATTTTACAACACCAAGTTATAGTCCAGCAATTTTATTTTAAATTCACAAGCTTTCGGAGATTTTCTCCTTCCTCAGGCAAATGTTTCAAGATCTCCTTGAAGCCTACGCATTTATACATATTGAACAATAATACATGGTGTTTACAGACTGCCCCTGCAACTGCCCGTTGCCAAGGCAATCACCGTGTTCAGACAGAGAGGTGTTACCTGCAGAACCTCCGAATACACATTCAACAAAAAAACAAACAGGGAAAAAAAACAGAGAAAAAAAAACACAGAGAGAGGCAGAAACATCCGGAAGGTTGGTGTTTACAGACTGCCCCTGCAACTGCCCGTTGCCAAGGCAATCACCGTGTTCAGACAGAGAGGTGTTACCTGCAGAACCTCCGAATACACATTCAACAAAAAAACAAACAGGGAAAAAAAACAGAGAAAAAAAAACAGAGAGAGGCAGAAACATCCGGAAGGTGATTGGTGGACTATAACTTGGTGGACTATAACTTGGTGGACTATAACTTGGTGTTGTAAAATTGTTTACAATTGTCAACCCCAGTCCATCACCGGCATCTCCACATCAAAATTATGAACAGTTTTGACAGAGTAGATAGGGAGAAACTGTTTCCACTGGCAGGAGGGTCAGTAACCAGAGGACATAGCTTTAAGGTAATTGGCAAAAGTGGCTACTTCTGTGCTGTACGATTCTATTATTATTACAGAACCCACAACCCGTATTAAATTGGAGATGAATCACAGAGTATCATCATTGGCAACTATGGACAAGCCATCATCATCATCAGACTCATACATGTGAACCAGCCACTAAGGCAAAGTATTAGAGGGCACACGTGGATCTATATCCCAGCATGAATCAGCACCTTCAAGAGAGAAGGGAAGGAAATTCCAGCTGCAAACCCAGACAAGCAAACACCAGCTCAATGGGGTTCAGAGTGGAGCGGGCGAGGGATGATGACGTTTAGTGTATCAGAGCGATGACACCGCTCCGCACATGCGCATTGGGAATAGTGTTGTTTTCCAACGGCGGTTGGGAGTTTTTAGTAGCGTCGAGTCGGGGTTTGGGCCTCGGCTATTGTCGCTGACCCGGGGTTTGGGGCCTGGGCCTCGCCTATTGTCGCTGACCCGGGGTTTGGGGCCTGGGCCTCGCCTATTGTCGCTGACCCGGGGTTTGGGGCCTGGGCCTCACTTATTGTCGCTTACCCGGGGTTTGGGGCCTGGGCCTCGCCTATTGTCGCTGACCCAGGGTTTGGGGCCTGGGCCTCGCCTATTGACGCTGACCCGGGGTTTGGGGCCTGGGCCTCGCCTATTGTCGCTGACTCGGGGGGTTGGGGCCTGGGCCTCGCCTATTGTCGCTGACCCGGGGGTTTGGGGCCTGGGCCTCGCCTGTTGTCGCTGACCCGGGGTTTGGGGCCTGGGCCTCGCCTGTTGTCGCTGACGGGGAGAGCGGAGGATAAGAGAAGGTGTGAGCGGGCGGCGCAGCATGGATGACAGTAAGGTGAGTGTGAGGCTGAGGACCCAGATATCGCACCCGTCCGATCGCGGGCCGGGGTAAATTCATGTTTCAGCTTTCCGTCCACTTACTCTTTGTAAAAAAAAATTAATTCTTAAGTCTCCATTCATATAATTACAATAAATTAGATACAGATTTATGTTTAAAACTTGCTATAATATGTATTATGCCCCCTATTGCTAACTTTGAATCTGGATGTTTAAAGAAATGGTTATTAGCATACTTATATTTACATAAAGAATTTGAAATCAAATCTGAATGAGATTTTAAAGATAAGTGGTGAAACTGCTTGTATTATCTTTAATGTAATTGACATACTTCCCAACAAATATAATAGAAGGAAAAAAATCTGTCCCTTTGACCTGAAAAGTTCTTGACTTTTGGTCTGTCATTTCATTTTTCAGCTCAGTGCCTAGGTTAGATTTGCTTTGCATCAATTTAAGATTTAAACTACTTAAGTTTGTGGGAGGGGATAATCTACACAGTAAGTCAAAAAGTATGAGAAAAAGACCAGCAGGACATATGGACAGGGTCGGGACAGTTACTCTGCTAAGAGTTCTGCAACAAATGCATGTATCATAAAAAAATGAGTTAGAAGCACAAAAATTCAGTGTAAATGGTATGATGTGGTAGCCTATCAAAGACCTGGCTATAACCTGAGTATTATTGAGAGCTAAATATTTCAGGCTATTGTATCTTTAGAAAAGACAGGAAAATTGGGAAAGGAGGAGTAGCAACAATATTGATTTAAAAACATAATTGCTGCAGTAAAAAGAAGGAATTTTAGTAAGGGTGATTGGGCAGTGAAAACTCTCTGATATTCCTTAACTCTCCAAAGGATGCAAGACTCTGGTAGGAGTTGTCTGCAGACCTCATAGTAGTGATGTTGTGGGGGTTGCATAAATATGGAGATCGGGGAAATATGTAATAAAAGCAATGTGGTTATAATGGGGAATTTTCATTTTCATTTTCACCAGGAGAAGCAGGGCAGCTCAAGTAATAAAAGCAATGAATTTCTGGCATGTATTTTGTACAGTTTAAAACCAACAAGAGAACAGGCCATACTAGATTTAGTGATGAGTAACGGACCAGAATCAGTTAACAATCTGATGGTAAGGGAACATCTTCGGAATAGTGACCATAATATGATTGAATTTGATAGTAGATTTGAGAAGGAAGGGAGAGTCTCAGACTAGGGTTTTAATTTTAAGTACGACAAACTTTTAAGGGATGAGACAAGAATTGACAGCATTAAACTGGGTTGAACTGTTAATGGGTAAATCAACAATTAGTGAGAAGTATTTGGTACAGCACATAACCAGTACATACCCCTAAAGGTAAAGGCTGCACTTCTGTAGTTAAGCACCTATCGTCAACAAACAAATTAAGAGGCAGTATCAAGCTAAAAGAAAAGGCTTGCACAAATGCAAGAGAAAATGGAAATCCAATGGACTAGGACATATAAAAAACAAAGGGAATATGAAAAAAAAACTTGCACAGGATGTTAAAATGAACAGGAACAGTTTTTGTAAATCCGCTGAGAGAGAATGGTAAAGGGGAATGTGGGCCCTTTTAAAGACAGATACAGACAAGACATACAGATTAAGTGAGTGGGCAAATCTATGGTAGTAGCATGGGACAATGTGAGGTCATCCTCTTTGGATCTGAGAAAGACAAATCGGAATATTTTCTTGGTGGTGAGAGACCAGGAGTTGTGGTGGAGCAAAGGGATTTGCGTGCCCATGTGCACAAGTAACTAAAAGCTAGTGTACAGGTTAAAAAAAAATCAAAAACACGAATGGAATGTTGTCCTATATCTCAAGGGGCTTGGTGTACAAAAGTGGGGAAGTGATGCTTCACTTGTACAGAACATTGACCAGGCCCCATCTGGAGTACTCCATTCGGTTTTGGGCACTGAACCTCAGGAAAGGTATATTAGCCTTGGATCTATTGGCATGGATTCACCAGAATGATCTCATAATTTGACCCTTCAAGTTCTGGTGACAGGTTGTATAAACTTGGTTTGCATTGTCTTGAGTTTAGAAGGTTGAGGGGTGATCTAATCAAGGTCTTTAAAATGATAAAGGAATTTGATAGGGTAGGTACAAGAAACTATTTCCTCCAGTGGGAGAATCCAGAACAAGCGGGCATAATTTTAAAATTTGAGCGTGGCCATTTTGGAGTGAAGTCAGGAAGCACTTTTTCACAGAAAGGGTAGTTGCAATTTGGAACCTGCTGCCCCAAAAATCTATCGTTGCTGGGTTAATTGAAAGTTACAAGACTGAGATTGATAGATTTTTGTTAGGTAAGGGTATCAAGGAATGTGGAGCAAAGGCAGGTAAATGAGGTTGAGGCACAGATTAGCCATGATCTAACTAAATGCCGGAACAGGCTCGAGGGGTTGAAAGGCCTACTCCTGTTCCTATAAACCTAATAGTACTGACTAAAGCAAGTATATTTGAGAAATTGTAATTTTACAATTTTTTTTAAATGAAGAGTTCAAGAATTTTTCTCATGTAAAAGATTCAGTTCCTCAAAGAACTGACTGGCTTCAAATTTATAGTGTTATGCTTTTTCTTTGCTAAACTGTAACTTGAAAGCTCTGTCTTCAACTTCCAGAAAAGGCACAAAAATAACTTCAAACAGAAAATTAATGTTTATAAATACTGCTGTGTTGGTACACTAAACTTTTTGCCATTGAATAGAGGGCAAGTATGATTTTCATAGCTTTCAGGGGTGGGAGTTCATAGATTTTCTGAAAATCCAAGTGAATGGTATGTTGTGCCTGATTCCTAATAGATAGAAATTTCATAATGCTTAATAGGGAGAAATTGTTGAGCTGTATAATCTGTATAACACGTGACATTTTTTCCTCAAACATTTCCTCCCTCAGGTGGTGGGAGGTAAAGTGAAGAAACCTGGAAAGCGAGGCCGTAAACCTGCTAAAATTGATTTAAAGGCAAAGCTTGAGAGAAGTCGCCAGAGTGCTAGAGAATGCAGAGCAAGAAAGAAGCTGCGCTATCAGTACTTGGAAGAGCTTGTTTCTAGAAGAGAGAGAGCAATTTGTGCTCTGAGAGAAGAGCTAGAGATGGTACGTGAAAGTGATGATGAATAGAATTGCCATGGTGCAACACCACGAAGCATGAAGAAACATAGTTTGCATTTTTTTGTAGATATTTTTATGTTTTGTTACTCCTACCTGGGTATGTAAAGTTGTTTGGATTATAAACAGATCCTATAAAATTTCTACATTTTCTTAAAGGTTTTGTCACACTGATAAAAGCGGAAGTATAGTTTTAGCGACTGTTTTAGCCTTATCATGTTGAGCTGCTCTCTCATACGTAACATTTGATGCCTGGCTTGGGATCTTCCTGTATCTTTGCTTACGAATTGTATTCCGAATGCTTTAAATAGATACTGCCAACTGGATTTTTGAGAGCTCTAAAATAGACTTGCAGAGCTTTACTCTGCACCTGGTTGTGCTTGATGCCTACACAAGTGTCTTTTAATTTTATAGTACAAGCAGTGGTGCACAGCAATGGATCAGGGGAAGATACCATCGGAAATAAAAGCACTTCTAACGGGGGATGAGCAGAGCAAAGCACAACACACCATGAACAAGCCAGGAAAAACAAAAAGTGAAGGGAGTGTCAATTTGTCCTGTAAGTATTTATTTCATTAATCACTTGAATTTAAGGAGTCTTCTGATAGCCCACGTGGTGACTCACTGAACTAAGACGACCCCAGTTTCAATTTCCAGCCCATGCTCTTGTTAGTTGATCTCAGCAGAGCTAGGAGTAGACACTACAATTGCCTTCAGTATCTGTGGGCTTGGAAGGGGAAATCAGTCCGTTTCCTCTTCCTGATTGCTATTAAGCAGCCCTTGATGGAATTGTTCATGTGTGTTTATTGAGTGAAGACAAAGTCAGATCTAGTTGTAAAGCCCTCTCAACATTACATGGAAAAATGGTACCAACACTGTGGTACAGGCTTACAGGTTAATCGTCTTATGGTCAAAATACTGGAGGATGAAGTGCCCCCAGCAAGGAATTGATGCCTTGAGAAGGGGACGAGAGGAAATCGCTTGCATTTATTTTATACTTTCAGATGCTCTCTGACCCCTTTTTATTTTCTTACTATGGTCCCATAAATCTTTAGCTGGTAATGGAGATGAAGCAGACCTGCAGTTGCCTGTGGTATTTTTCTAGGTTTCTGTGGTATCCAACACTGCTTGTAGTATTTTTATAACTTCCATTTGCCTCAACCCAGTAGTTGTATGTATCTACCAGTCAAGGCTGTTGGCTAAAGATACCACATGGGTTTTGGCATCAATAGTTGCTCAGTGACTGCTTTTGAAAGTGGCTCTACATTCAGGTGTTTTGCTGCATAACTAGCATAATGATTTTATGATGAGCATGAAAATGGCGTCCAACGACAATGGACACTGCTGGCTTAGTTGACCCTAGCTGCCACGTTCGTGCCTGATGTCAAATCCTAGTAAACTTGCTGCACTAGTAACGCCACAAGTTTATTAGATTAGGTCTCAGCTGTGGCTCAGTGGTAGCACTCTTGCCTCTGAGTTAGAAGGTTGTGGGTTCAAGCCCCACTCCAGGGACTTGAGCACAAAATCTAGCTGACACTCCAGTGCAGTACTGAGAGCGCTGCACTGTCAGAAATGAGGGGGTGCTGCCTTTCGGATGAAATATTAAACCAAGGCCCCGTCTGCCGTCTCAGGTGGACGTAAAAGATCTCCTGACACTCTTTTGAAGAAGAGCAGGGTTCTGCCCAGTGTCCTGGTCAATATTTATCCTTCAACTAACATCGCTAAAACAGATTTTCTGGTCATTATCTCATTGCTGTTTGTGGGAGGTTGCTGTGTGCAAATTGGCTGCCGTGTTTCCTACATTACAACAGTGACTACACTGCAAAGGTTCTTTATTGGCTGTGAAGTGCTTTAGGTCATCCTAAGATCGTGAAAGGTACTATATGAATACAAATTCTTTTTTTCTTTTTAATAATATCATGCTACCTCCATAGCTCAAGAAAATTGTAAAACAAAAAATATTGCCAGTTAGCTCAAACTTCTCCTTTATGAAAGAAAGGTAGATAGAGCCATGGATTTGGTGAACTGTGATTAGAATCAAACTGTTTTAATACTGTTACAGCACTGTATCTGAGGGCACAACACACAGATGGTTTTGTTCCCTACCTCCAGAGCTAGGTACCTCTTGGAACTGTAAATGGCTGCCACCAGTAATGTTGAATGTGAGCACCTTTTTGGTCATGCTGAGCAAGAATGTACAAACACAGTTGCTATGAATTTAAATTTTCTGATTTGAACAACTTTGTGTTTAATTCCAGTCTTTCAGCCAGTTCTATGAATCCATCTGTCTGTGCAAAACAAAGTAAATTTGGAATGCCAGCAACCCTGCTGCATTGTAGAACCAACTGGAGGTGGTTCTGCAATATAAGTGGCCATGTCTCAGTTAAGTTTTCAATGCCCAGAAGTTCCACACTGGACTATACTTCTCTATGAACATTAGTTATGCCTTGTCAACACCTGATGATAACTGTAGTTCTAGCAGGGCAAGTCAAAGTATTAGTTTTTACATTTGGTCTCTTGCAAACTGCCACATATTGTCACCCCCAAAGACATGTAATATTTCATTTCTGTGGGGCACTTCATTCAGCAATCTGGTTGAGACCCAGTAAAAATGCACCCAACTGAACAAAATGTCTTCAAGATAAAACCCTGGGATGTGAAATTGTAGAGTTTCTAGTTGGGAATAGTGTGGTAAATCTGTTGACTTGTTAATATTTGTTTACTGATTTAACCATAGCAGTAGTTCAAGTGTCGCTGTTACAGGTCACTGATGTGGCAAAAGTAGTTCACCTGTCTCCATTTTGATCACAGATGATATAAATCTTTGTCCAATATGATATGGAGGTTGCTGGTTACTTGTTGTGCTTTATTCTATATTGGGTCCATGATGGGTTGTAGCTACAAGCACAGATAGTTCATGAACTTGATCTTGGTAGTTGGCAGCATAAAAACTTCGATTAATTGTACAGTGCGAGGTTGTGAATAAATAGAAGATAATACAGCCAGAGGAGGGATCACCTCAAATTTTATTTCAAGAGTTCAAAGTACTACTTTTTTTAAAAATGAGTTACCATGCATCACATGAGTGAAATAAATTCAAGATTCCACAAAAGAACTGAGCATTTTTTTTGATTGTGTATGTTTTAACATACAAGTGAATTTTCTTGAATCCACAGTAATATAATTGATATAGTATTCTCATAAGCAAACCTCACTGGTCATACAACCAGACTGTCTTTATCTGCCTGATACCTAAGTTTTTGGGAATAAGAGACCCAAGGGCAGAACAGAGAACCTTTCGACTGTACTCTGACTTGGAATGAATCATGGGCCATCATGTGATCCTTCTTGCTTTCAGTAGGAGATACATAATGACACCATCCTGTCAGCCAATGAGTTGTGGGTGGGGCTTATGACAGGACTCACTGCAAACAAAGTCTATTTAAACAGCACACTACAGCAAACAGTCTACAGAGTCTATTTAAAAAGTGCTAACTACAAACAAAACTCATGACCAAAATTATGTGCGTAGAATCAATCCCAGTCACTTACAGCAGTGCAGTCTCCAGGCGTAATTGATGGGGGGGAATTACCCAATCATCTCCATTCTGGCCGGGAATAGTGGTGTCACTATATGCAGACATATATTACAGCAGTTTACAAATTTTGCAATCTTCCTCATTGTCAAAACAACAAACATGATTTTAAACTATGTCAGAAGTTCTTCCCCTAACGTTCCCCTTGCCCTAACCCTGAACACGCATCTTTCTCTAGTTTCTCTCCTATCTCCCCTCATGCCCTCTCTGAGCTCATCTTGACAATGCGACCCACTTCCTGCTCCCTCAACCCTATTCCTACCAAACTGCTGACCACCCAACTTCCCTCCTGGGCCCCATGTTAGCTGATATTGTTAACAGTTCCCTCTCCTCTGGTACTATCCCCCTCCCCATCAAATCTGCCATGGTCACCCTCTCAAAAAAAAAAACTACCCTTGACCCCTCTATCCTTGGCCCCCTCCTGTTTCTCATCTGCACGCTGCCACTTGGCGACATCTTCCGTAAACACGTCAGATTCCACATATACGCAGATCTACCTCAACACCACCACCTCGATCCTCCACTGTCTCTCATTTGTCACACTGCTTGTGCAACATCCAGTACTGAATGAGCAAAAATTTCCTCCAACTAAATATTGGGAAGACCGAAGCCATTGTTTTTGGTCCCCATCGCAAACTCTGTTTCCTGGCCACTGTCTGAGGCTGAACCAGACCGTTCGCAACCTTGGCGTCCTATTTGACCCTGAGATGAGCTGACCACATATCCACTCCATCACCAAGACCGCCTACTTCCACCTCCATAACATCGCCTGTCTCCACCCCTGCCTCAGCTCATCATCTGCTGAAAACCTCATCCATGCCTTTGTTACCTTTAGACCTGACTCTTCCAATGCTCTCCTGGCTGGTCTCCCATCTTCCACCCTCCATAAACTTGAGCTCATCCAAAACTGCTGCCCATATCTTAATTCGCATCAAGTCCCATTCCCCCATCACCCCTGTGCTCACTGACCTACATTGGCTCCCAGTCTGGGAAAGCCTCAATTTTAAAATTATCATCCTTGTTTTCAAATCCCTGCATGGCCTTGCCCCCTCCTTATCTCTGTAACCTCCTCCTGCCCTACAATCCTCTGAGATACTCCAATTCTTGCTTCATGCGCACCCCTGATTTTAATCGCTCCACCATTGGTGGCCGTGCCTTCAGCTGCCTAGCTTTGGAATTCCCTCCCTAAATCTCTCCGCCTTTCTCCTCCTTTAAGATGCTTAAAACCTACCTCTTCGACCAAGCTTCTGGTCACCTGTCCTAATGTCTCTTTGTGTGGCTCGGTACTAAATTTTGTTTGACACTCCTGTGAAGTGCCTTGGGACGTTTTGCTACATTAAAGGTAGCAATATAAATGCAAATTGTTAGTATAACTCTTAACAGTTACTCACTTCTTACATGAGGAAGCATTAGCACAATCTGCCTGCTGGCCTCAGACCAACTGATAAGCTGGACTGTTGAAGGTATGCCTGCATTTGGAAATTCCAGGCCACGGCTGTCGATGAAATTAACTACAAATAATCATTGGCCCTGCCTCTTTCTCAAGGCACGATTCACACCTTCACCCAGACATGGTCAGTTGGGAATTGGTAGGTGAAGGAGGGAGTTGTGGAGTATATGTACAAAAGGCCAGAGTTAGAGCAACAAGGGTTTGGTGGGGGCATGGGGTTGTAGGGTTGCAAGAGGTTAGTGATCAGGAGGCGCAATAGCATAGAGGAAACCAATGTAGGTCATTGAGCAGGACTTTGTTTGGGATAGAATGGAGGCAGCAGAGATTAGGATAAGTTGAAGCTGATGGAGTGTGAAGGACAGGAGGCCGACCAGGAGATTGTTGGAGTAATCAAGTCTGGAAATGATGTAGGTATGGGTGTCAATGGCAGATGGGCTACAATAAGGGTGGAGGTGGGCAATGTTAGAGGTGGATGTAAGCTGTCCTTGTGATGGAGAGGATTATGGGGTCAGAAGCTCAGCTCGGCGTTGAATAGGACACCAAAGTTGCAAGCAGTCTGGTTCAGCCTGAGACGGTGGCCAGAGAGAGATGTATGTTGTGGCAGTGGTACAGTGTGTGAGACGGGGGCGGAAGATGATGGTATCAGTCTTTCTAATGTTTAGCTGGAGGAAATTGTGGCTGATTCAAGACTGGATATCGTGGAAGCAGTCTGACAACCAGAAGAGATGGTGAAGGGGTTGAGAAAGGTGGTGAAGAAATAGATCTAGGTTGCATCCGATACATGTGGAAACTGCCACCAAGTGGGCGATAAGATCAAGGGGTTGCATGTAGATGAGGAAGAGGAGGGGACCAACAATGCTATACGCCAAAAGTAGAAGGCTACAGAAACAGCTAAGCTGTCCTGCACCCAACCGTTCAGTGCAAAGCTCTCCAGCCCTACCACAACCAGTCAAGAATGGTGGTGGATAGTTAGACAACCAACAGGTGGAGGAGCCTTTATGAACATTTCCATCTCTAACCAGGGTAGAACCCAGCACATGTGGAAGGGTGTTTGCAAACTGTTTCAACCAAAGGGGCTGAGTGGACAATCCTACTTTGCCTTCTCTTAAGGTCCCTGTTCTTGATACCAGTGCCCAACCAATTCAGTTCACTCCATGTGGCATTAACAAATAGCTGACTGCAGTAAACACAGCCAAGGTTATTGGACCTGACAGTAGGCTGTTTGTGGTGTTGAAGATTTGTGTGCCAGAGCTAGCTGTTTCCCTAGTCAAGATGTGCCAGTATAGCTATGACACTGATATCTACCTGACAATATGGAAGATTGCCCAGGTATGTCTTATCCACAAAAAAGATAAATCTAACTCGGTCAGTAACTGACCATCAGCCCCCCCCCCCCCCCCCCCAACCATCAGTGATGCGATGGAAGGAAAAGTGCCATCAAGCAACACCTACTCATTAATATCCTGCTTGCTGATGCGCAATTCAGATTTTGCCATTACCATTCAGCTCCCGACCTCATCATAGCTTTAATCCAGACATGGGCTGAATGGCAGAGAAGTGAGAGCAGCTGTTTTCAACATCAAGGTAGCATTTGACTAAATTTGACAACTAGGAGCCCGAGCAAAACTGAGGTCAGTGGGGATCAGAGAGAAACCCTCAAATGGTTGGAATCATACCGGACACCAAAGATGATGATTGTAGTTGTTGGAGACCAATCATCACATCACTGCAGGAGTTCCTCAGGGAAATGTCCTCGGCCCAACCATCTTCAGCTGCTTCGTCAATAAACTTTCTTCCATCATAAGGTTAGGATTGGGGTTGTTCTCTGATTCCACAGAATTCAGCTCTATTCATATACCTTCTGATAATAGGTCATTGGCAGCAGAGAGCAGGACCTGGACAGCATCCAGGATTGGGCTGACAAGTAGCAGATAATATTTGTCCCACCATCTTGTACAAGAAAGCTAAGCCATTTCTCAACCTTCAATAGTACCAATATCGCTGAGTTCGCTGAGGGGGGGGGGGGTCACTTGACCAGAGGTTTAACTGGATCAGCCACATCAACAATGTGACTACAAGAGCAGGGCAACTGCGGGATACTCTTGACAAAGCTTCTCCACTGTATCTACAAAGCTCAATTCAATGATGGAATGCTCAGCACTTGCCTAACATTCGAGGCTCAACACCATTCAGGATACAGTGCTTTACATGATCGTATCCTGCCACTGGACTCAATATCAATCTCCTTCATCACTGGCATTCTGTGGCTGCATTATGTACTATCTGCAGGACACATTAGGAACTGAACAAGGCTACTTCAACAGCAACTCCCTCCTCTGTATCCTTTACCACTGAGAAGAACAGAACAGCTTACCATGAGAACATCACTTCCAAGTCACATGCCATCTTGCCTGGGCAATATATTACTGTTCCATCATTGTCGCTGGGCAATATCCTGGAATTCCTTATCTGACACCATCTTGGGGGCGCCATCAGTGCAAGGACTGCAGCGGTTCAATTAAAAATGCACTGGCTATGATCAGATAGGTTAAAGTGGAGCCAACAAAAATTCTTCATTTTTTTTTTCAGTTGTGATGGATTAAATTTCACCCGAGTGAAAGGATTACTGTGGAAATAGCTGATATTACTACCCAATCCTTGTAACTAATTTATTCTATGGATTTTAATAATTTCATGCCTTTAATTTGAAAACTTTTGCAAAACGCATACTTTGAATATAAATGTAAGTGTAGCAAAAATTACAAATGGCGCATAAAGCTTAAGCAGACATATGGACAAAGCATTAAAATCAGTAATTGCATTCTTTGCAAAAGAAAATAAGAATTAGGTACATGTAGGAAGCTGACGTGAATAAGTATGCCTGTGGATCTCTGAAATATCTTCTCAATTTGTATTTGGCCTGACTGCTTAGAAGCTTGATAACATAAAACCTGTGACTTGGATGTTTCTTCACAATGTGGTTAATGTAACATTTCATGGAAGGGGGTAGAGTATTTCAAAACAATTAAGTGCAAACAAATTTGAGTAGAGATATGGTGAAACTTCACTGTTGGAGTTCATGATTTCTACATAGGATCTGGCTACTGGAAGAAACTTATCAATCACAGGTGGTACTTACATCACCCATTTCAAAGTATCTCTGTATAATATAAACAAAACAGTAGTGTCATGGCAACAGTAAATAACTAATGTTGAAATAAAAGATATACACTGGCTGTTGAGGTTTTTTTTCACTTGTCTGAAAGATGATCGCTACTAATTTGTACTGCTACTTTGTGAGATCTTCATATTTGATGTATTGTGGAAATTCTTCATGTCACTATTTCCTAATATGAGTAAATGTAGCATTCTTGAAGTTGGATATTTGCATTGTTTTCCTATTAATATTTAAATTGGCTTTTTTCTTATTGCAGAAGAATTCTAACCTTCTGTAACTTGGAAATGATGGAGAAGAAATAATCAAGACAAAATCTGTCCATTGTCCTTGTTAATGTAAACTATATTGTGAAATACTGGAGACTAACCAGAGAAAGAAGCTAAAGTAATTATTGACTGCATCTTTTGGCAAAGTTCAAAATAGTACATTCTTTAGCAAATGTGGAATAATATTTTATGAACTCTTTGTATGGGTCTCTGACCATGCTGTATATCTGTAAGTAATGTAAATTGAATATCCCATTGCAGGGCACTTTGTATTTTATAACTTTTAATTTAAAAATAGCAAAATAAAAATTGTGGCTTGAAAGCATTTGTGATACCCGAGGAATGTTTTTGTTGCAATTTAACAACTGTTTAGGAAGGGACAGTTTTAAAAAATATTTTAATATTTAGATCTTTTTCCTAAAATTGATTACCCACAGTTTAAACATGGAGATTTGATGCTTTTAATTTTTGATTCTCCCTTTGCCCCCTCCCTCTCCACATAAAGCTTATCACCTCTACACCACCTTTATCTATGAATGATCAAGAGTAGAATGTACTTAAAATTAAGTGTGTAGCTGGATATGGCCTGTGGAGAAAAATCCCAAGTCCAGAGACCCTCATCTATGGCATAAACTATAGACTTAGCTCCTGTATTGTTGCATTTTGCAAATGTTCTATCCAATTAAAAGCTGGTTTGTGTAATCTTCCACAACTGCTGTTGCGAGTGCCGCATCATGTTTTTAACTGATGTAAATGCAACATGATGTGGCAGAGGCATTAACAGTAAAGCAAGACTAAAGGTATAAATATGAGCTGGAAGGGTTAAGGAAGAAAGATTTTTTTTCACTTGGTCCTTGTCCTTATCCACTGTTTTATTCTGTATTGTATATAACCACATTGGATGTGGTCTAAAGTATCCCTAATCCATTAGTACCTTTTTCACTAATGCAATCTAATTTAATCACAGTAGCATTTCCATTCACATTTAACTCTCATTGTATATGCTGTCACAGTCTAATAATGTTATAATGTTGCACTTACCAATCTCAGACTGGTATTTATAGTGTGCAACATTCATCTGGCAGATCTAAATTGCACTGTTGGTTGCATCTTGCTACTGATTGCATAAGTTCAGCAATAAAGGAGCACACCTGTGCTAGGGATTGTGCACAGAATCAACAGAGTTAATTTTCAGTGTCTAGGATAGTGGGTGAAAGTGTTGCTTCTCTTGAGGTATTAAAAAGATTAAAAGTAAGTTCATAAAGTTCTTGGGAGGTCTGTTAGAATGCTTGGGCATCTTCAAAATGTTTCTTAATGGAGTTATACTGCCCCTGGTGCAAACTCCAAGCATGTAAGACTATATTGGAGGTGGTCACAAGTCTCTTGGTTTAGTGTGCTCACAAATTTAGAGTGTTGGCCTGAATTACACTGTAATTTTCATCTCCATGTCAATTCCAAATCACTTCACATCAGTGGAAAATTAAATGCATCTTTGTTCTGTCAGTCACTTTATGACTTACCAATTCATAGTTGTAAATTCCAAAAATGTCATTTTTGCCTGCAGCTTTATACTATTTTTGTTTCCTGAACCACATGTTCTATTGCAAATTCTTATCTTTAGGCATACAATTAAATATCAAAACTTCATTTTCTTAATAACTTGCATTAAAGCTTTGCGATCTCTGTGGAACAAACATTACAAACTAGCGTCCCCCCAGTGGTAACATCTGACTGATACCCAAAGACCCACACTCTGGGGAGCCACTGTTGATCTGGCATTGTGTCCAAGTTAGCAGAGAAAGGTAGTGTAATATATTGTATACAATATGTGAACAAGGATCAGAAATTATTGTGGAATTGACCAGTAAAGGAAATCAAATTCAGGTACGAATCAGCAGTTTGTTTTACTGAAGATTAAAAATAGCAGCTCTTAAAGATTTTATCTCATTTGTCTTATGACTAATATGATAAGTTTATTTTGACAAACTTGCTATAATAATACATATTCAAGTATCCAGCCCTATATACGTAAGGCCCAAATGCTATGGGTATGAACATTTTAGCAGCTAGAAAATACTTCCATGAAGTGCAAAGAAAGCACCATAGCAGTCTAATGAAATACTAAACTGTAAGGTCTGCAGAATAATGCTACTGATCGATAGACATTCTTCATAATTTTTGTGGTTACCATCACTGCAATGACAATGTTGCTTCACTAGCTGTTAGTTACTAATTTCTGAGAGTGTGTTCTGTCACAAAATAAATAACATTTACACTGTAATGTACATCCAGAAACACATACAACATTAATATGACTCAAAAGTTTATTGATTACATTTTACCAAATGCTATGTATGAGCTACATTAAAAATATGAAGTTCAGTGGTAAGTACAAGATATTAAAGTACTGCTAAGCACTTTTGTTAGTTGACTCATCTACTTTGCTCTTGATGCAATAATTTAAAGCAGTATTGTAACTTAATTTAAATAGCTAATACAATCACAGTGGTGCTTAAGATTGTATGCAATATATGGTTCCTTACAAACTAGCCACAAAAAAATTAAACATTTTTCCAAATTACACTTGGATGCTGTAATCTGAGAATTGTTATATTGGAGGGATATTTCAGTGGGTTGAATGGCCTTCTCTTGTCTTATGTTTTTTTTATATATATATATAACTCTTATTTTCAGTGGTGTAACACAGCCATCAAATGAAGCCTGAGCCATACTAATTACACAAATGTATTTGGAGGGTTCGAATTAATAGGCCATGCAAGCTTTTTCTCTCTTGCTTCTCTGTCGAATGTTTCATATATTGTATCTTTGGTGATGGTTTTGGCAGGTGCAGGAATCTCCGTGATCCCAACATAGTTCTTTTTTGCCATCCTGGAACTTGTAGTGATGGTGTACGCATTGCTGCGGTAACATTTCATTGATGACATGCAGAAAGTCTCCTTCATACCACACCTGAAGTTTGCATTGAAAATTGAGTAGAGACTGGGTTTAGATGCCGAAGAGCTGAAAGACACCAGTGCGATGGATAGAAAGAGTACTGAACATCTTGTGTAATCCATCTGATCTGGTTGCCAGATCTGAACCACATAAAAAGGAAACCAAGACAACAAGAACATGCAATTTAACATCAAAAACATCTTGATCGTTTTGACCTTCGTTCTGGGTACAATGTTCATTGTCCTCCTCACAGTCCTGCCATCTGAGCCAATTCTCCAAATGTATTTGATGACTTTTTGGTAAAACAGTATGATGAGCACAGATGGAACCAGAAACCCCACCAAAAGATGAACAGTGCCATAGACGACACCACTCCAGGACTGGGGCAGAAACAAGTTACAGGTGTCTCCTTCTGTGCCATAGAAAAACAATGTGGGGGACACAAATGCAGCGTCAAAAATCCAGGACACTGCTATCATCTTTTTGGCCTTCTCCCTGGACACTTTGAAACTCAAAGGATACACGATGGTATAAAATCTGTCCACGCAGATGGAGAGAAGGACATAGATCTGGACTCCAGGGGTGAGATACTGAATGTACCTAACCAGTTTGCACATAACATTCCCTAACAACCACCTCCCTGTAGTAAAATGCAGAAGGACAAAGGGAGTGCTAGCCACGCTGATAAGTAGATCTGCACATGCCATTGACACTACAAAGTAATTGGTAGTTGATTGTGTCCTCCTACTCCTGTGGATCACAAGGCAAACCAGTGAGTTCCCAAATAAAGAAACAAGCCAGACCACACCAAAAATGAAGCTGACAGCGACGATTTCCCCTGTCGTGAGTTCCTGATATATGGTATTATTTATTTCTGTCCGGTCCTGACCATTGAGCTCTAGTTGCCCTTGGCTACCTATGGATGGTGGGTTTAATATTTCACTGGAATTGGCCGAAGTTGGAGCCGTTGGGGTTGCAACAGAGGGAGTCATGTTCGGAAGTTCTTCAGCTAACACCATATTCAAGTCTTGTACTAAACAGCTTCTGGGGACAAAAAAATAGAAATTATAACATTTTTGTTTTGTTAGAGCAATTAAAAAGCTTTACATTTGACATCAAAATATCTATAAGAATGTGTTTCTAAAAGCAACTGTTTGAATTTAACATAACTATAGCTGTACATTAATAATTGCCTTCACTATCTTAATTGAGGAATCGATTCAAACAATAAACTGATTTTATTTCATGTTGACCAGAATATGAAATGTAAACATAATTACAGATTTTTAAAAGTCCATTACATTCACTAGCATTAATCCACGTTGCACCTAGTGTAAACATCAAGCACTCAAGCCAATAAAGCTTCTTGTACTCTAGATCATAATATGAACAGGTTCCAACCCTAATAAGGACATATCCACATTCTGTAATAGCAATGTTTGTGGTCTGTTTCAATGGGATTAGCACATTTATTAAAACTAAATTATTGGTAATTTAATATTATTAGCATAGCCACTAGAAACGTGATTACCGGCCACTACAGCTAGTGCCAGAGGATACTTTTATCCCATCACTCTTGTCTGTATTGGAAACAATTTCTCAAAGACAATGACCCAATACATTGTGCCAACATATTAGGCCAACCAGTCCCTCTCACTCTAAAGACACTGATACTATAGGTACCAATCTATCACTAGTATCTTACACAGGGATTTGGAGCTGGCAGACAAGTTACACACATCCCACAATGCTTCCCTGCACAGGATCGCCACTTATATGTCGATGTCTACTTGCCAGCACTTAGAGGAGTTACATTTTAATGTTACTAAATCAGCATACCGTGGGCTATCTGCTGACACCAAAAGTATGAAAGGTGAGATTTGCAGTGTTCCCAGATAGTTCAATGGCCCTGAGATCTTTTTTAAAATTTGGCCTTTCGTTGGCTTGTAGTTAAATTGCTACAGGTTCGAAGCTGATCGATTATGAGTTTGCTTCCGAGAGATAATCTTATACTTCTTGCCTAGGTTCACTTTAAGTGGTTTTGCACTCGAATTACATTGCATAGTTTGCATCTATGCCAAACCTAAAGATCTGTCCAACTTAAATGTGGAGTGTAACTGATCTACCAGGCATTGTAAGGGTTAACGGTACAAATATATTCAGGGAAGAGCAGGGGTGTCAATGCTCATTATACACTTAGGGTGCCGTTATACCACACTGGTTTCAAAGTGGTAGCTGTAAAGCTCAGCCACTGAGACCAGTGTTAAACTGCAGGTTGTGACTCACCCTCTGCCCACCAAGAAAGGCATCTACTGATGCAGCCTTAAATACATCAGCAGAGTCCTTTTTCCAATTGTAAACAATTTTACAACACCAAGTTATAGTCCAGCAATTTTATTTTAAATTCACAAGCTTTCGGAGACTACCTCCTTCGTCAGGTGAACGATGTGAAAATGAAATCCTCGAGATGAAATCGCATTTATAATTCACAGAACAATGCTTGGTGAGTACAGACAGTTTTTTCAACTGCCCGTTGCCAAGGCAATCAGTGTGCAGACAGACAGGTGTTACCTGCCAGGTCTCACAGAATATACAAATCACCAAAAAAAAACAACAAACAAAAAAAAAACAGAGATAGAGAGGTAGAAACATAGAAAAGACAGCAACTGACCCGTTATATTAAAAACAGATAACATTTGTTCGCTGGTGGGGTAACGTGTAGCGTGACATGAACCCAAGATCCCGGTTGAGGCCGTCCTCATGGGTGCGGAACTTGGCTATCAATTTCTGCTCGACGATTTTGCGTTGTCGTGTGTCTCGAAGGCCGCCTTGGAGTACGCTTACCCGAAGGTCGGTGGATGAATGTCCATGACTGCTGAAGTGTTCCCCGACTGGGAGGGAACCCTCCTGTTTGGCGATTGTTGCGCGGTGTCCGTTCATCCGTTGTTGCAGCGTCTGCATGGTCTCGCCAATGTACCATGCTCTGGGGCATCCTTTCCTGCAACGTATGAGGTAGACAACGTTGGCCGAGTCACAGGAGTATGAACCATGCACCTGGTGGGTGGTGTCCTCTCGTGTGATGGTGGTATCTGTGTCGATGATCTGGCATGTCTTGCAGAGGTTACCGTGGCAGGGTTGTGTGGTGTCGTGGACGCTGTTCTCTTGAAAGCTAGGTAATTTGCTGCGAACGATGGTCTGTTTGAGGTTGGGTGGCTGTTTAAAGGCGAGTAGTGGAGGTGTGGGGATGGCCATAGCGAGGTGTTTGTCCTCATTGATGACATGTTGAAGGCTGCGGAGAACTTTTCCAGCTTCCACCCTAACCACGTCAAAGAGGCCATCCCCTATGGACAGGCCCTGCGAATACACAGGGTCTGCTCAGACGAGGAGGAACGCGATGGACACCTACAGACGCTGAAAGACGCCCTAGTAAGAACGGGATATGACGCTCGACTCATCGATCGACAGTTCCGACGGGCCACAGCAAAAAATCGCATAGACCTCCTCAGGAGACTAACACGGGACGCAACCAACAGAGTACCCTTTGTCGTCCAGTACTTCCCCGGAGCGGAGAAACTACGCCATG
The DNA here is from genome assembly GCF_035084215.1 of Heptranchias perlo. Classification (NCBI taxonomy): domain Eukaryota; kingdom Metazoa; phylum Chordata; class Chondrichthyes; order Hexanchiformes; family Hexanchidae; genus Heptranchias; species Heptranchias perlo. The sequence continues at coordinate 30,132,811 of NC_090342.1, read as the reverse complement.
TTCTCCGCAGCCTTCAACATGTCATCAATGAGGACAAACACCTCGCTATGGCCATCCCCACACCTCCACTACTCGCCTTTAAACAGCCACCCAACCTCAAACAGACCATCGTTCGCAGCAAATTACCTAGCTTTCAAGAGAACAGCGTCCACGACACCACACAACCCTGCCACGGTAACCTCTGCAAGACATGCCAGATCATCGACACAGATACCACCATCACACGAGAGGACACCACCCACCAGGTGCATGGTTCATACTCCTGTGACTCGGCCAACGTTGTCTACCTCATACGTTGCAGGAAAGGATGCCCCAGAGCATGGTACATTGGCGAGACCATGCAGACGCTGCAACAACGGATGAACGGACACCGCGCAACAATCGCCAAACAGGAGGGTTCCCTCCCAGTCGGGGAACACTTCAGCAGTCATGGACATTCATCCACCGACCTTCGGGTAAGCGTACTCCAAGGCGGCCTTCGAGACACACGACAACGCAAAATCGTCGAGCAGAAATTGATAGCCAAGTTCCGCACCCATGAGGACGGCCTCAACCGGGATCTTGGGTTCATGTCACGCTACACGTTACCCCACCAGCGAACAAATGTTATCTGTTTTTAATATAACGGGTCAGTTGCTGTCTTTTCTATGTTTCTACCTCTCTATCTCTGTTTTTTTTTGTTTGTTGTTTTTTTTTTGGTGATTTGTATATTCTGTGAGACCTGGCAGGTAACACCTGTCTGTCTGCACACTGATTGCCTTGGCAACGGGCAGTTGAAAAAACTGTCTGTACTCACCAAGCATTGTTCTGTGAATTATAAATGCGATTTCATCTCGAGGATTTCATTTTCACATCGTTCACCTGACGAAGGAGGTAGCCTCCGAAAGCTTGTGAATTTAAAATAAAATTGCTGGACTATAACTTGGTGTTGTAAAATTGTTTATAATTGTCAACCCCAGTCCATCACCGGCATCTCCACATCCTTTTTCCAAGGCATTTTTTAAATTTTAGAAAAGAGCATTGAAAAGACTCAATGCTAAATTCATAAAGTGCCTAGGAGGTTCAACAGACAAAATGGTTTCCCATCGGACTGAAGTTATACTCCACTCCATGCAAAGTCCAAGTAGTCTCCTGGAGTAAAGATTGGGTCCAGATCTGAAACCATTTTGCATTAGTGTAAAAGTGACAGTGTAACTAGCCTTATATGAAGGTATGAAGATGCGTGAAAATGAACGTTTTTGTATTCTTGTGAAAATCGTGATAATGTAGTTGCATTGCCATTTCTATGTGACCAAGGAATGTTCTGTTTCACATAGCAGAACTGACTACATAACTCCGGAATCTGGAAAATAACGTTGGAATTCGGCAGTCTCAAATATTTCTGTATCACTTTTTCCTGTATTGTGTTTGTTCTCAATTTCCAACTTTTTCATGCTTCTTATTCACTGCTTCCTTTTCCGCATGCAATCCACTCCATAATCAAAAACTTTGACACTGATCGCAAAATTTGAGATTAAATCTAACCAGGTTGTCATACTTTACCATCACACTGTATCAATCACACTAATTGGGATTACAATGAGACACGATTAATCAAATCCTTACTATTAAGAAAGCATGATAATAAAATAGGTCGGTGGCAGGCATTGCCTCTATGGGTCTAACTTATTTATCAAGCACTTATGTTAACTGATGGTAATGAAGTAATCGTGCCAGAAAAAGGTAGGTCAAGTTTTTTAAGTCTAAGCAAACTTTTAATGGCATAGTAAGATTTAATGACTGCCAAACAACCTCTCACACTGAAAATTTACTTTTATAAGAGTAGAGTCTCATTCCTTCACATTTTAAGTGTTATTGGACATTTAAAAAAATATTTTTTTTTACTTTTTTCTTTCTATCTCTTTTATCTCTGTCTTTTAATTCAATATTTCTTACCCTCTCTTTACTTCGCTTTCTGTAACTGATTTGACATTGAATTCACCATCCTAACTTATACTTCCTGGTTCCGTGTCTGCGGGGCTTAATAACATCTGATTGGTTAAGGGAATACACAAGCAGATCGCCCTGTTCACACAGGTCCTAGGTGCCCTGTAGAGGGTGCCGCGCTGGATTCAGGACCCCATAAGAGGAACTTGCAGTGCAAAAGCCCATGAAAAATCTATGGGCAAGTCCAAGTCTAACGAGCAGCCGGCGGCGTTCGTTCGTCGCTCAGAGCAAAATCCGGCTCGATGTCTTAGCACAGGTGCTTAGACTATTGATCATACAGCGTTTACACCAGCAGCATTTGATGTAAGTGGATAAATCCAGACCCACAGAATAACTCATGTTCATTTTATGGGAAGAAGTGTCCTTAAACTAGTAATTGTATGACAGAAAATACTTTGCTTTCTTACAGCAGTGAGCAATACTGTTGGGAAAAACACCGATATGAATGGCGGCCTTCCAGGCTTGAATACACAACCTGGCTCTGACAGGAAATCAATGTTTTCCGCTGTCATACAGAAACTATCACCCCTTCCCCTCCCAACCCCAGCTTCAACGTTAAACAGAATAAGTGTATATTGACTTGGGAAAATAGCATAGCAGCAATCATAGTTGAAGCATCTAGAGAATTTGATCTCATTAGGAATCAATATACTTTTAGATGAAACAGACTGGAATGGTAGATTGAGATTATAAATTGTTTGATTATAATTCAATCTTTCCTCTAGGGAAAGCAGGTGAAGCAATAACTTTTCTGTATGTGTGTGTATTTTTGTAGGGGGGTGCACCTCCTTAAGTAGTTTGGACCTTCCCCGTATCAGGACTGTTTTATACTGTAATTTATACAGTGTACGCATGCAAATCCTATACGCATTTGTTTCATACCAAATATTGTTCCTGGCTTGATACCGGTAAATAATATCTTTCCAAGAAGCCTTTATATATACAGCATATTACGTTTTGAAACCATAATGACTGAATCCCTTCCCCCTTGTGAAGGGAAATGAAGCTCTTTAAAACAGTAAGTAGCTACTGATGTACAAAGTAAAAAGACGTTCATGCTCAAATTACAAATGTAAAGGGTATGGTGTTAACCTGCGCAACAAAGAGAAGTATGTAATAAAATCTGGAGGTTTTGAACTGTACAGTTAGGGCTCAGTGTTAAGCACACAGTATCGTATTAACGTTAATGGTACAAAGCATTCGCTAATGCATTCCTTTAGAATTAAAACTTACATTTACAAAATGTTATTCCGAGGAGGATATCCATTTCCAACTTCAGTTAAAGTTTAACCAATACCGAAAGAAAAAAAAGATCAATTCCAATCGGCTGCTTGTACAGTTAAAGCCTTGTAATTACATCACACCAATTGAAGTGATAAAGTCCTGAATATAAAAATGTACAGTTGTGAAAAGCCTGCGAATCTGAAATAATCCCCTGGGGAAACAGCCTGGGCCCTGGGGGATACACAACTGCCCAATAATGATATTGCTTACATGTTTGGCTCACACGGGCTGCCTGAATGTGTGTGAACAGCGGTCATTGATGCAGGCCACCAAATTCTGCAGCGCCGCAAAAATACAATTCCGTACTGTGCTCCAGACAGGTGCACAGGCATTGGTAGGCATGTTTTAAATGTATTTACATATCAAAACACATTTAGTTCACTATGAAACTCACTAGTGAACACCAATGAAACTAGTAAATGGTTCAGTATAGTTTTTTAAAGTCATTTTCAGTGATTTAAAATCAGGTTACTCACAAGTGGGGGTCTAGACACTATTAAAAATTACTTATTTTTTGTGATAAACCCATTTTCAGCTGTATTAATAAAACTGCACCAGGTTACCACTCTTAAATACATCAATGAATATTTTTTACTGGAAAGACAAAAACAATTATGTTCTATTATGCTGCCCGATTGCACTGGTTCATGGAAGATTTTATGATTATGCAAATACATTTTAGCAGAAACTTGAAATGTAACCTAACCAGTGCCATTTTGGGCACAATTTTACAATTATAAAATGCTGGAATCGATTATGAGGAGTAAACTTGAAGATTGTCTGCACACAACCCAGTAAACAGCAGACAATATGGCTTTAGAAAGGGTAGATTCTGCATGATCAATCCAATTGGATTGTGGTAAACTCTAGGACACTGTGTGCATAGAATGCCAAAAGGCATTTGATAAAAATCTGCACCAAAAGCTGTGGGGATTCAAGGTAAAAAAAAAATCAAAGACAGGCTGAATGGCCTACTCATCCGTAAGTATATTGTAATATAGCAGCCTGAGGAAATTTCCCCTAATTGTTAGATTTTTATTCAACATAGAAGTTACAAATCTGAAGAAAGTAAGAAAAAGATAGATTTCCATAAGATTCTTATTTCCACGTTTCTTAATCTCTGTAAAGCACGGTGGATTTTAGAACTTGGAGTTTAGTAGTTATGCAGATCTGATACGTGTCTTTTTATCAGTCAATTTATCATTGTAATACCGTCACAGTTATATTTCACGACACATCGCATTGTTGAAAAGACTATACATCAGGAGAGAATTGTTTGCATGTGGCGCCTGGCACGGATTGCAGGCTTAATGCGGGTGAATTGCAGGTCACATGGTATAATTGTTCAGAGTAAATCATTAGCAAACAGTTTAAACAGTTCCAAAGTAACGCGATCATATTTGTACAGAAAAACGTAAAATTAATTTTAAAGTTGTGTTGTCAGCCCTTTGGAGATTTTAACGGCATTCGTCAGTACACTGCTAAAGACAGGTAATGCAATGCTCGAGGATATAAATGCTCGTTTTAATTGCTTTTTCTTACCTGGTAAATTGACGAGACCGCAATGTTTCAATTTAATTTTAGATCATTTAAAAATCCTGCTGTTGGTTTCATTTGGAGTACTTTCTTTTGCATCTGATGGAAGAGATTCATTGCGAACTCATCGGGAAAGCTCTCTGCTTTTACTCTGTTAACTCGGCCACTGATGCATGAAGGCTAGAAAAAGAAATTCACATTAGTACCGAATATCACATTTAAAAAAATAAAAACCAGGTTTAAAGATGGTCACAGTCTTGCCAATGGGAAATCAGTCTCAGATCACTTTTTTTTATCGCTTAGGTCCTTCTTGTATTGCAAACAAAAACGCGTGTGTCCTAGACACGAGGATCCAGGACTTGGAAAGAAAAGAATGGGAAGCAACTGCGGCTTCTTACGCTAGTAGGAATTACAACTCGGAGATCACGTTCTCCTGGTGGGATAGAGCAACACTGATCGATTGAGAAAGTGCGCACAAGGATTAGCAGATCAAACCCAACCATGTAACCTCTGATCTGCACCGACAGTTACCATTCCCTGCCAGTCTAATGAGGATATTTCAAAGATATTTCATCCAAACCGATTGCCATTTTTGATACATCTCATAGGCAGAAAGACCCTCCGTGTCCAAATTGTGAATTCTGTGCACGGAGAAGCAATCGTCTCAAGCGTCTCAATCATCATTTCATTTACAGTTTAAAAAGAACTAAAAGCAAAACCACTAATTAACTTTGTCAAAATATTTCCGTGTTAAACTTGCCAAACCCTTGGCTTCGCACAGACTTATTTGTACTCCTCTAGTAAAATGACCCGAATTGTAGAAATCTGCTTGGATTGAGCTGCTTGTATAAACCCTTCTCCCTCCACCACCCAACCCTAGTTTGCTGGGATTGCATACCTGCATTGACCACTCAACCCCGGCTTGACTCCCCGGAGAGAGCCGTACATGGGTTACCCGTACCGTGGTGAAGCTGTTCACCCCGGACTGAAACAAGATGTCGGGGTATCCTGGTCAAAGCACCGATTCTTTCTGGCGTAGAAACGGTCACGTGGAGGGACTGTCATGTGATCGTCTCCAAGATTCATTTGAACCATTTTCTACATGTTACAGTAATATAATGAAGGTTGGTCTACTCATTCAGAAAAAAAACCCCACCAGGATTCGTCCCGACCAAAACTTTCCACATTCCACATGAAAATATTTCAATAATACATAGAGATTATGTCAATATTTCCTTCTGATTTTTTAATACTAATTAAGATTCTCTTAAATTAGTTGGAAATATTCAGGACCACGGAGAGCTCATTCCATTTGAAGCCAACCTCTCCCTCCTGGTTCCCTTCTTTTTGCTCTTTTAATTGAAACATAATTGTAAACAATTTTAAGACAAAAGGTTGGCAAACTGAATCTAGCTGAAAAAGATTAAGTGTTTCTAGCTCTGTGAGCTGGTAAATGTGTTCATGTAGCGCTGTGGGAAATTACAAAATACAGGATAGCGAAAACAAATCTGTTCTTGTGAAGAATGTCAGCTGGAGCTCAGTTGGTTGCACTCTCACCTCTGACTCAGAAGGTCGTAGGTTCAAGACTTGAACACAAAATCTCCCACATGTACTGAGGGAGTGCTGCGCTGTCTGATGTGCCCTCTTTCAGATGAGACTTTAAACCCAGGCCTGTCAGGTGGACATAAAAGATCCAATGACGCTATTTAGAAGAACAGGGGAGTTCTCCCCATGTCCTGGCCAATGTTTATCCCATCAACCAACATCACTAAGAAAGCAGATTATCTGGTCATTATCACACTGCTGTTTGTGGGACTTTGCTATGCATAAATTGGCTGCCGCGTTTTCCTACATTACAACAGTGACTACACTTCAAAAGTACCTCATTGACTGTAAAAGGCTTTGGGACCTGATGAGGTCGTGAAAGATGCTATATAAATGCAAGTCTTTCTAAGTGAGCTTTCGAACTCTAATCTCATTACCAAAACAGGGTTGTTACTCAGACAAACCTCTCCAAATAGATAACAAAATTAAATATTTTTGTCTAGTCAAAAATTTATCAGTGAAATTATATATTTTTAATTCAGTTCTAGGATCTTGTAAATCATCAAACGGGCAATGCACTGGACCCATTATTTGCAGCTCCGTAAAGTATTTCCACTAACAGAGAACTGCGAAGTTGAGCATTAGCACTAAATCCACACTTGCATACATAACGTATACTGTAGCACATTCTACACGCGTTGGATTTCTACTTGCATCATCCTATCGGCGATATCAAAGTACACATTGGTTTGTCAGAATACACTGCTCCCCCAAAGTAGATTAATTTGGTTCCAGTTTCATTGACATTAAATTCGTTCTCGCATTAAGAATATTTTTAAGTCTGTGTATGTATGATAGTTATTAAAAAAATACAAACCAACTATAAATTAAATCGAGCGTTCGTTCCATTTACTGGATGGCTCTCTCCTTAGCTGCATTGACGTGTTTGTTGCCATGACTCCATCCGAATGCTGAAGGGGATGATTTTCTTTACTGATGGTCACCATGGGACCCTGGTAATTGTTGGGAACAGTAAGAGCATAGGAAGAGGAGCAGCTGCTGCCCACCGTGCCAACGCAATTCAATTAGCTCCTACCAGCAGTACACATTTTTCTCTGCAAATAAATGTGTTTTTTTGGTGATTATTATTAATAAGGAGTTATTTCTCAAACTCAAGTACCTTGTACATCAGTGTATGTTTTGCATTTTTGTGGCTTCGTAAGTTTAATTCTATTTAAGCACATCTGGTTTTGTATTTAAAATGCATTCCACGGCTCCCGGATTACGGAACATGCAAAATGTTGAGATAAAACAGAAATAATGTGCCATTTTATCTTTTGCTTCATCGGAAGTCTTCAAAATTGACCTTGCAAATATCTTGGATCGTTTTTTAGCGGGTGTATTACAGCAAAATGTCATTATTAGCTTTCTTCTAATATGTTTGGGTAAAAGACGTCGTTTGTCGAGTGAGAGTTTCTGTTCCTATTTTAACTTCATTGGGAAGTAGATTTCATGTTCATGACTGAACTGCAAGAGTCTGTAGCATCCTGCAGATAAACGCCATCTTTTGAAATCAACGATCCAGATGTGTGCAGATGTCGATACACGTAATGGGATTTCGAGTACAAAAGATAAATTCTACTCTAAGAGCAATTTTATTTTTTATCTGAAAGGCGGTGATTTAACACTAATTTTAAGAGCTAATTGTCTCAGGTCCATTGAATGACCGGCACAGTTTGCAAACCGGAGTTAGAGTGGGAACTGCGAATTGTTACATTCAAACTGAGGTCAGCCACAAAAGAACTCTGATCGGGGTGGCTTTTTAAGATTAGGAAAATATGGGCGAGAGCATTTATCCTCTCATAACATTAAAACATGATCCCGTACAAAATTTGACAAGTACCCAAGTGGTTCAACAGACCACCTAAATACTTTTAGAATATGTCTTCACACCAGGTTTCACACCAGGTTGGAGTTATACTGCAGCTGGTGCAAACTCGAAGTGGCGTGGGATGACTTTCTGGGCACGGTCTCACATCTGTTGGCACTCCCAAGTGTCTATATAACTGCACCTTTAAAAAAGTTGATCTTTGTACCGCCTGAAATATTTCCTTTTCCAGCATTATTTATTTGGTACTTTCTGTAATTATCATAAAATGCATCACATTGCTCTTTTAAATACTGTGTTTACCTAATTTTTAGCACCCAGTAAGGTCGTGTATTGTCTTTGGGTTTAGTTCTTTAATTAGTAAGATTTTGTTTTAAATCACAAAGTGCATGATACACCCCCAAATTACAACTTCTCAAAAAAAACCATTATTAGCTATAGGTGCAATTGCATTATCCCACCAAAAAGGTGTGTGTTTATTCGATTCTGCGCTGTGTTGGATGGCAAGTTACAAAGGAGAAGAAAGAAAGAGCCATTGAGATTTGCGATACATTGTTTAAAAAAATGCCATCGGGTTTTGATGTTTCAGTAGGATATTTACTAGGCTGTGCCAATTTTCAATCCATTTCTGAAGCACTCTACTTGTGCTAAGCTTCCAGCTCTGTCGGCCATTCTCCCATGTGGCATTGTATCAAAAGCATTACCGCAATCCACTGAATTCTCCTTGAATTCCACAAGGTTTGCTGTCTTTTCAAAGAACTCCAGGAGATTTGTCACACATGATGTCCCTCCCATAAAGTCATCTGACTCCCTCTTATAATTCTATATTTTATCAGGTGGTTCAACATTTATTCCTCCAGGATATCCTCCAGTATTTTCCCTACAATGGATGTCAGGTTGACCTGCCTGTAGTTGCCCGGGTTATCTCTTTGCCCCTTTTTATAGTTGGCATCACATTTCCTTTTTTTCCAATTCTGATACACGGTCCCTGTTTCCAAGAATCCTAAAAGATGCCTACTCCCATGTCCAATATCATTAGCTACTTCCTTAAGTACGCTAAAGTGCAATCTGTATTGTCCTTTGTGCAACCTCTTGATTTGGTTCAGGTCGGTTTGTGCCGGCTGGTTTTGACATGTGAAGTCCAAGTACAGATTGGCTCGGACTGAACTTCCCAGTTCAGAGTTGTTACCTTCACACAAAACCTGAGTCCAAGGAGCTAGGGAGACAGAAGGGGCCTGTTTAAAGTGACATCAACTGGGCAGCCTGACCACACCTTGTGCAGTGCAGGGGAATTCTGGCTGCAGTTACAGCATGAATATCAGTGGGTTATAGGATTACTACTAGTTACAGGTAGAATATCGGGGCATTACACTCAGTACTACCAGTTACATATAGACTATCGGTGAGTTATTGTATTATTGTTGGTTATGAGGGGGATCTGAGTGTTACCTGTATTACTATTAGTTGTCAGTATAGTTTCAGTGAGTTACCATTAGTTACTGGTGGAATCAAAGTTCCTCCCACCTCTGGTTTCCTCCCTGAAAATCCATCCCCCACCTTCGGTTTCTGCTCTTGGTTTCCCTTCTTCACTGGCTCATGGGCGGCCTCTTAGTTTTTGGAACTTCTCACACAACAACTGTTGGAGTGAAACCACGAGCAAAGACATTCATCTACAGGGGACCCAACCTTTATAGGGTAAATGCAATAACATTTGCAGACTTCACGTGATCAGGGGCCATGTGGTCAGATGTCATGTGGTTAGATATCCTGTGATCAAGCCTCCAGGAATACCTAAAACCAGAGTTGGCAACCCTAAGGTGAGAGGGAGTGAGGGTTTCTAAACTATGTCAGTGCGGGCGGGGGTGGTGAGGTGAGAGGACCTGTAAAGTATGTCAGTGCGGGTGGGGTGAGGGCCTGTAAAGTATGTTGGGGGGGGGGGCAGGGTGGGATGATGACCTGTAGAGTATCAGTGGGGGAAGGGGGATTGGAGGCGATGAAACACTTGTGGAGACCGCAGACCCAGCTCTTGGATCTGCTTGGGCTGATAGTCGGCCAGTGGCTGCGAAGCTTTGAGTGCGGCTGGTCTGGGGGATCCAGTGTAGAAGGGAAACGCTCAATGGGATGGGGCAAAGAGGATGAAAATGGGGTGGGGGAATAGGATGAGAATGGGGCAGGAGCAATAGGATTATAATGGGGGGAATAAGATGATAATGGGGAATAGGATGATAATGAGGAATAGGATGATAGCAGGGGAATAGGATGATAATGAGGAATAGGATGATAGCAGGGAAATAGGATGATAATGGGGAATAGGATGATAATGAGGAATAGGATGATAGCAGGGGAATAGGATGATAATGGGGAATAGGATGATAATGGAGAATAGGACAATAACGGGGGAATAGGATGATAATGAGAGGAATAGGATGATAATGGGGAATAGGACAATAATGGGGGAATAGGATGATAATGGGGGAATAGGATGATAGCAGGGGAATAGGACAATAATGGGGGAATAGGATGATAATGGGGGAATAGGATGATAATGGGGGAATAGGATGATAGCAGGGGAATAGGATGATAATGGGAGGAATAGGATGATAACGGGGAATAGGACAATAACGGGGGAATAGGATGATAATGGGGGAATAGGATGATAATGGGGGAATAGGATGATAATGGGGAATAGGACAATAATGGGGGAATAGGATGATAATGGGGGAATAGGATGATAATGGGGGAATAGGATGATAGCAGGGGAATAGGATGATAACGGGGAATAGGACAATAACGGGGGAATAGGATGATTGCGGGGGAATAGGATGGTAATGAGAGGAATAGGATGATAATAGGGAATAGGACAATAACGGGGGAATAGGATGACAATGGGGGAATAGGATAATAACGGGGGAGTGGGATGATTATGGGGGAATAGGACGATAACAGGGGAGAATATGATGATAAAAGGGGAATAGGACAATAAGGGGGAGAATAGGACGATGGGGGGGAAATAGGATGATAATGGGGGAATGGGACTATAATGGGGGAATAGGATAACAGGGGAACCGGACGATAATGGGGGAATGGGACGATAATGGGATGAATATGACAATAACGGGGGAAAGGGGTGATAATGGGTGACTAGGACAATAATGGGGGTATAGGACGATAATGTGGGAATATGACGATAACGGAGGGAATGGGTTGATAATGGGGGGGTATGACAATGATGGGGAGGGGGAGAGGACAATAACTGGGGTGCCATGTGTGAGAAAATCTGTCAGTGGGGGTTGGGACCGATAGGGAGTATCTATGCTGGGCCATAAGGAGCGCTTAACTAAGTTCATCGGTTCATGTATTTGAGGAGGATGCACAGAATGATCCTCAGGTCACTTTGGTAGGCGGCTGGGTTATAGCATTTTTCCAACAAAAGCTGGGAAGTTTTTTTTTGTGTGTGAATCATTTACATTTATTTTATACAGTGTTCAAAATTATTAGACTTCATAAATCAATTATCTCACATTCTTATAGTAATGAAACTTTACTGAAGGGAAAATTATGCCTGCTTCCCATCCAGTTGCATTGCAGTGGAACTGCTCCCCGACTCACAGGCCCACAATACTGTACCAGTACTGGGTATTGGAATTAACATTACTTGACATGTCATTTAATATTGTAAATGTCTTGTTCAAGCACCAGCTGCATGTGTGACTGGTACTGTGGGTACATGTGGACACTTTTAAAAGGGACAAAAGCCATAGGGGAGACTGAAAGAAGAGTTTTCTATTCATTTTGAAACATGCAATGTTGTGACCCACCCAATGATTTTAATATATAATAGATTCAGGGAAACCCATGCCAGGGCAGGAGGCATGATAACTAACCAAGGAATGGCAGATGTCCCCTTAATGATTTCTTTGTGTCAGTGTTAAAATTGAAGGATTTCCTTCACCATATGGGGCTAGAAATTAAAGGACCTTACAACAAGTAAACTTCTTGTATAAAATATAATTACAAGAAGAAAAAGGATTTACAAGCAAGAGGAAGAAAAATTGAGGTTTTAAAATTTTATTCTCGTGATATGAGCATCGCTGGCAAGGCCAACGTTTATTGCCCCTCCCTAGTTGCCCCGGAGAAAGTGATGGTGGACTTGTTCGTGAACCGCTGTGGTCCATGTGAGGAAGAAGGTGCTCCCATGGTGCTGTTAGGTAGAGAGTTCCAGGATTTTGACCCAGCGACGATGAAGCAACAGCGATATATGTCCAAGTCAGGATGATGTGTGACTTGGAAGGTAACTCGGAGGTGATGGCGTTCCCATGCACCTGCTGTCCTTGTTTAGTCTCCCTTCCAGAAGGTAGGAAAATGTATGTCAGGGAATGCATGAGATAACAGTATTGGATACACAGGAGAGGTCTTACTTCTATGGCTCCAGGATTACACTATCTTCTAACTAGATTGTCAACAGTAAACGTATACTCCTGATTTCAAGGCTCATGGGATCTGCTTAGGGGAGTTACCCATGATGCTGAACTCGAGAAAATATCTTGTGCAGATCCAAAATTTATAACAACTAATAATAAACCATTGAGTAACTTCTGACTATGTCACTCGACAGTCTGCAGACTACATCTTTTATGCAGGTTGATTCACTAAGTTGTTTATTCTTTAATAAATCACCAGTCTGACAGTACAATTAAACATTGCGTTTAATGAAAGAATGTTTCAGAGAGTTGCAAAAGAGCACATTCAGTACTCTTATGTCTAAACTCAAAGAACTTGGACATGTATTGAGTGTGCTTTAAGACAAACAGAGAGATCTGAGGTCAGAACAGGCAATAGATGGAGACTATTGAGAAAGTGAGGGTTAAGGAGGGAAGTAAGAGTTGGACTGCGCAATTAAGGCACGGTGTTTGTAGAGACAAAACGCAACAACAAAAGAAGGAAACCTGAAAGCAGCTATAACTAGTGAAGCAGATTAGGAAAGAGAGCTTCATGTGTGAGAAGTACAAAAGAGAATGAAAAAGGAATACTGAGTAATTGTAAAAATAAATAGGAAATATGCAGAGGAGAAAAAATAAATAAGGTGAAGTGGTGTAGAGGTGTAGAGATGCTTCAGTGTTATAGCAGGATATGGATACAAGCTTGTTTTCTGCTCTCTCTTCGCCCTCCTCTAATTTCCCCCATCTCCTTTCAGAGAGCAGTCCCCGATATCACACAAGTAGAATTGCTTCATGCATGAGCCTAGACAGTGGTGGGCATGCTATTTGATCATGGGGACATCACAACTGAACTCGATGCTGTGTTCACCTGACACTCACAAATATACACTTTCTGGCTGAGAGTGATTTAGAGCACTGGCTGGTTTTCCCCTCCCTGGCCTACAGGTGCTGAGGCCAATTGTAGCATCCCAATTCCTCTTCTGGGTGCGATCAACAAACTTAACATACCTGGGTCAAACCTGGGGCCTTCCTGGTCTGTACGATAACATATTGTTTGGCACATTTTTAAGTAAAGTTAAGGTAAAAATGTTAAAATCACAATGCAGCGGTGCAATGCACACCTGACACAGCTACAACCATAGAAGTGCCATCTGCTTTGCAAAAGAGGCTGTTCATGGCTGTTCAGATATTGAGCATACTCTTATAGAGATGATGATCCCTTTAAAATCCTCTCAAGCTAATGCAAATTATTTAGAAAATTTTCTGGTGTTAATTGAATACAATTTTTTTTAACTAGTAGACTACAATTAATTGTTCAGTAATTGATTTAAGTTCACAGAGGTTTATTGGTCACTAGTTGTTTCATTGTGGTTCACACTGTGGTTGCAAAACATGATGGATACTCAGGGAAAGAGAAAAATGTTGGGCTAAATCTTGTTAGAGCAGGGAATCTTGCGGCATACTCCATTAGTTAGACTTTTTTCTGCACTCTTCAGCTTGAAAAATTTTTGCACCGTAACTTGCTGGAAGTGCAAGCTGATAACTGCGTGGCTAGAGCAATGGGGCATTTGGTACCTTAATGGATGGCGGGATCAACAGTGTATCTCCTTAACCAATGAGATTTAGGCATTGAGAAAGAAACAGAGGAATGATGGAGAAGGAGGGTGCATTAGAGTCAAATCAGGTATAGAAAGAGAAATAAAGAGAGGGAAAGAAAGATTGGATTAAGAGAGAGAAAAAAAAAGACAGAAAGATAAAGTAAGTAAAAATTTTAAAATTTTAAAATTTGACATTTTTAAAATCTCTACCTACAATTGACTATATGCAGGAATGAGATTGAACAGTTTAAATTGTTTTCTTTCTTGCCAGTGAGGTTGTTGGCATTGCATTAACAATTCCCATTTCTAATGAATTCTTACATACATGTAATAGTGCCTCTGCTATTTCTTCCCTATCTTCTTTTAATTTGTGCAGATACAATCTATCCTCTCTAAGTTTGATTAGTTTATCAATTATCTCCCCCCTTTCTATCTTAAATGTCTTTATATATTTTTTGATCTCTTCTTCTAATGTCATGTCCACCTTGGTAAATACTGAGGCAAAGTAGTTATTTAATATTTCGGCCATTTCACTGTCATTACTGTGAGTTTATCGTGTACATCCCTCGGTGGACCTGTCCCTATCCTGATTTTTCTTTTGCTATTTGTGTCTGTAGAATACTTTACTATTTCTTTTTATATTCCTTGATAATTTAATTTCGTAGTTTCTCTTTGCCTTCCTAATTGTTTTTTTGACTTATTTCCTAACCTTTTTGTATTCCTTTTTATCATCCTCCCTGTTGTTTATGTACTTAGTGTATGTCTTTTAAAAAAAAATTAATTATGCCCTTATTTCTTTATTCATTCATAGTGTGTCATTACTGGCTAGTTTGTTCTTGTTTTTGGTGGGATATATTTCTCCTGGACTTTATTGATCACCGTTTTAAATATTTCCCACCGCTGTTCTATTTCTTTGTTTGTCAGTAAATTTTTCCAGTTTATTTTCGCTAGTTCCATTCTCATCCCCTTAAAATCAGCTTTTTTCCAATTTATTACTTTGGTCTTTGTCTTATTTATGTCCTTCTCAATCTTTATCTTAAACCTTATTATGTTGTGATCGCTATTGCCAAGATATTCCCCCACGCTTACTTCTCTTACCTGCTCTGGTTCATTTCCCATTACTAGATCCAGCAGTGATTCCTGTCTTGTTGGTGAAATGAGGATGGGCAGTCTCAACCCAGTTCCTTCACTATACAGCATAAGGGAGGCTGAAGGTTTCCTGGATCGTATGTTCCAGGAGGTGGTCACCCCACAGCCACAGAGAGTTCAGAAAAAGCAAGTGGGTGGCCATCCGAAAGGGTAGGAAGAGTCAGCCTCACTGGTATTCAGCATTGAATACTAGTGAGGCTGACAACACCCTGAAGGAATGAAGTCCTGAGCATGGCACCATGGGGCAAAGGACTGCACAGGGGGCACAGTGAAGTGTAGAAATGCAGTTGCCATAGGGGATTCGATAGTCAGGGGGACAGCCAGGTGCTTCTATGACCACCAACATGAGTCCCACATGGTGTATTGCCTCCCTTGTGCCATGGTAAAGGACATCACGGAGAGGGTGCAGAACATTTTGCGGGGAGAAGTGGAACAGCCAGAAGTTGTGGTCCATGTGAGTACCAACAACATATGAAAGGAAAGGGATGAGGTCCTGCGGTCAGAGTTTCAGGAGCTAGGGAGGAAGTTAAAAAGCAGGACCTCAAAGGTAGTAATCTTTGGATTACTCCCAGTGCCATGCGCTCGTGAGTACAGAAACAGGAAGATAAGGCAGGTTTATGCGTGGCTAGAGACCTGGCTCAAAAAAGGGCAGGATTGGGTACTAAATGTTCCTGGATGCAAGGTGTTCAGGAAAAATAGGGAAGGAAATAAAGGAGGGGTTGGGGGGGTGGTGCCAGTATTGATTAAGGAGAATATTGCAGTGCTGGAGAGAGAGGATGTCCTGGGGGGGGGGGTCAAGGACAGAATCTATTTGGTTAGAAATAATAGAGATGCCATTACACTATTGGGTGTATTCTATAGGCCACCAACAAGTGGGAAGGATATAGAGGAGCAAATTTGCAGTGACATTACAGAGAGGTGCAAGAACTATAGAGTAGTGATAATGGGAGACTTCAACTATCCTAATATAGACTGGGATAGTAATAGTGTAAAGGGCAAAGAGGGGGAGGAATTTCTGAAGTGTGTTCAGGAGAACTTTCTTGATCAGTGTGTTTCCAGCCCAACAAGGAAAGAGGCATTGCTGGATCTAGTTCTGGGTATGAAGTGGGTCAAGTGGAGCAAGTGTCAGTGGGGGAACGTTTAGGGAACAGCGATCATAGTATCATAAGGTTTAGATTAGTTATGAAAAAGGACAAGGAGCAATCTAGAGTAAAAATACTTAATTGAAGGAGGGATAATTTCAGTGGGTTGAGAAAGGATCTGGCCCGGGTAAATAGGAATCAAAGATTGGCAGGCAAAACTGTAATCGAACAATGGGCGGCCTTTAAAGAGGAGATGGTTCACGTACAGTCAAGGTACATTCCCATGAGGGGGAAAGGTAGGGTAACCAAAGCCAGAGCACCCTGGATGTCGAAAGAGATAGCGAGTAAGATGAAGCAGAAAAAGGGGGCATATGACAGATGTCAGGTTGATAATACAAGTGAGAACCAGGCTGAATATAGAAAGTGCAGAGGAGAAGTGAAAAAGAAAATAAGAGGGGCAAAGAGAGAATATGAGAACAGACTAGCGGATAACATAAAAGGGAATCCAAAAGTCTTCTATAGGCATATAAATAGTGAATGGGCAGTAAGAGGAGGGGTGGAACCAATTAGGGACCAAAAAGGAGATCCACGCATGGAGGTAGAGGGCATGACTGAGGTACTAAATGAGTACTTTGCATCTGTTTTTACCAAGGAAGAAGATGCTGCCAAAGTTATAGTAAAAAAGGAGGTAGTTGAGATACTGGATGGGCTAAAAATTAATAAAGAGGAGGTACTAGAAAGGCTGGCTGTACTTAAAGTAGATAAGTCACCCGGTCCGGATGGGATGCATCCTAGGTTGCTGAGGGAAGTATGGGTGGAAATTGCAAAGGTGCTGGCCATAATCTTCCAATCCTCCTTAGATATGGGGGTGGTGCCAGAAGACTGCAGAATTGCAAATGTTACACCTTTATTCAAAAAAGGGCATAAGGATAAACCCGGCAACTACAGGCCAGTCAGTTTAACCTCCGTGGTGGGGAAACTTTTAGAAATGATAATCTGGGACAATATTAAAAGTCACTTGGACAAGTGTGGATTAATAAAGGAAAGTCAGCATTGATTTGTTAAAGGCAAATTATTAATTTGATTGAGATTTTTGATGAGGTAACAGAGAGGGTTGATAAAGGCAATGTGGTTGATGTTGTGTATATGGATTTTGAAAAGGCGTTTGATAAAGTGCAACATAATAGGCTTATTGGCAACATTGAAACCCATGGAATAAAAAGGGGCAGTGGCAGCATGGATACGAAATTGGCTAAGTGACAGGAAACAGAGAGTAGTGGTGAACGGTTGTTTTTTGGACCGGAGGAAGGTATACAGTGGTGTTCCTCAGGGGTTGGTACTAGGACCATTGCTTTTTTTGATATTTATTAATGACTTGGACTTGGGTGTACAAGGCACAATTTCAAAATTTGCGGATGACTGAAAACTTGGAAGAGTATAATCAGTGAGGAGGATAGTAATAGATTTCAAGAGGACATAAACAGGCTGGTGGAATGGGCAGACACATGGCAGATGAAATTTAACGCAGAGAAGTGTGAAGTGATACATTTTGGCAGGAAGAATGAGGAGAGGCAATATAAACTAAATGGTACAATTCTAAAGGAGGTGCAGGAACAGTAAGACCTATGGGTATATGTGCACAAATTTTTGAAGATGGCAGGACAGGTCAAGAAAGCGATTAAAAAAGCGTACGGGATCCTGGGCTTTAAAAATAGAAGCATAAGAGTACAAAAGCAAGGAAGTTATGTTGAACCTTTAAAGAACACTGGTTCGGCTGGAGTATTGTGTCCAATTCTGGGCACTGCACTTAAGGAAGGATGTGAAGGCCTTAGAGAGGTTGCAGAAAAGATTTACTAGAATGGCTTCAGGAATGAAGGACTTCAGTTGTGTGGATAGACTGGAGAAGCTGGGGTTGTTCTCCTTAGAGCAGAGAAGGTTAAGAGGAGGTTTGATAGAAGTGTTCAAAATAATGAAGGGTTTAGATAAAGTGAATAAAGAGAAATTGCCAATTCCCATTGGCAGAAGGGTCAAAAACCAGAGGACAATGATTTAAGGTGATTGACAAAAGAACCAAAGGCAACATGAGGAAAATCTTTTTTACGCAGTGAGTAGTTATGATCTGGAATGCGCTGGCTGAAAGGGTGGTGGAAGCAGATTCAATCGTGGCTTTTGAAAAGGAATTGGATAAATACTTGAAGGGAAAAAATTTGCAGGGCTATGGGGAAAGAGCTGGGGAATGGGACTAACTGGATTGCTCTTACAAAAAGCCGGCAAGGGCTCGATGGGTCGAATGGCCTCTTTCTGTGCTATAACCATTCTATGATTCTATGATTCTATTCACGGAGAAGGTTAATTTAGTACAAATTGGAACTAAGTTGACAATCTCACCCAGAGAGCTCATAGTGTTGGAAATGGGAAAAAAAATCACACTGGTGCTCTGAGGTTAGAGTATGGTACATTGTTAGGGCAGAGTAGAGGGAGCCTCACTCTGCTTCTGACTGTGCTATTTCTGATGTGGGCATACTTGATACTGATACTGGCTGTCCAAACAAAGGAATAATTCATTTCACGGCACTGACACTTTTCATCTTGACGAGTACAAATAAAGGTTCAGCATATAATATGATTTTCAGAATAATTTGGAACACTTCACTAATATTTCAACATGTACACTAACAGAAGAGATGCTAGATTTACATGTCAATATTTTCTGAAGTATTGTGGAATGGGTGTGATTTTGTTTTATCAATATCAGCAGATAATTCTTCAACTTCAATGAACTTCACCAGCATTATCATGAAGGATTTAATGAAAACATATTTGTGTATGAACTTTGTTTTTCAAATATGCTGGAAGTTGACGTATTTCAATCTATAGGTGAGCAAATAGCATGGGTTGATTCATAGGGCAGTTTCACAATGATAACACAGCTATTCTCAACCAACCCATTTAAATGCAAAGTAGACATATCTTGCTTATCTTGAATTTCAACACAAAAAGTGTGGCTAATACCAAAATATTGAATTACGAAATACATTGATGTCTGGTGGTGTCTTTTAAAATAGGCCTGCTGTATTCTTCAGAATTGGAAAAGTGATCACAACAAAAATATTGTAAGATGGCAGGCATGGTGGGTTGAAATTATGGTACAAAGTTTTTGGGGAGAATATCTGTTAGATTATATTCCAAAGAAGCTTAGTCTAGTAGTATCCAGGCACAATCCTGATAATATTTCATTCAAAATTAAAGTTCTGTAATCACAAAATATATAGGTACCTAAGAGAAAGCCCCAACATGTTATAAATAAATCTCCCTAAATAAATAACACAACAGGAATATTTCAAAGTTATGATGGTAATTTATAATTTTGGAAAGTGTTTTGTTATAATGTTTTGAATTATCCATTTTCAAAGAATCTGCACAGAGTCTGTGAAAGGAAGATTGTGATAGATACCATGGCAACAGCCAGGATTATTTTCTGAAGCACCTGTCTCACATTATGGACATCACGTACCATCTGGACATTCAGGGAATTAAATCCTTTCCTACAAAGGAAAATAATTTAATTCAGTGATGCTGTGTGAAGGAGCACATGGGTGGTAGGATGTTTGAAACACTTACAGTCAAAGCTCTCAATTTACAAAATTGAAAATGAGAAACATTTTATTTTTCTCCAGGGATATTCCATTTTTCTTTGTGCTCCACTAATATTTATGGACATCTAGCAAGATTAATGCATTTCCACAATTCCAAATATAAAAAATCCTAATATGTATGTGAAAAATACCAATATTGATCATGTTAACATATCACATTTAAAACACAACAAAAAACTTACAAAGGTTATAACCCACAAGTTATTTTTATAGCCATTTTACTGAAGGCAATACTGGAGCAACAAAATTCCAACTCAGGCTTCAGTTCTAAAGGTTTTCTTTCCTGAACAGGCCAGGAACAGTAGCACAGCAGCATCGTAACCTCATGCAGCCGGTATCCTCTCTAGATCGACAGATTGCACAACAGTCTCCTGAGTTTCTTGATGATTCGGGCCTTGAAGTGGGTATTTCATGTCCTCCCATTGGCTGGTTTTCTTGCAAGTAATCCAATAGCCTTGGATGCCAACCCATTTGCAGCCAGACCAGCAAAAAAATCACTTCTCTAATATCAGAATGGTATAGGAAAATGGAGCTCATGCCTTCCAATTTTTAAAGACTACACCAGAGAATTGAAGTTTATCATTTCTGGTCCTTTATGGAGATTTGTCATCTTTGCTGTACTTTCCTCAAAGATGTGTATAAATGAAGCAAATATAAGGACTCTGGGAATTACAGCCAGTAGTGGTTGAGAAAACTTTATCTTCCAACTCCCAAAGCTCTGAAAATAAGTCTTTCTAGACCAACTTAAACAGTTTGAAGAACTGGAGTAGCAATTTAAAATTTGGGAGTACTGCTGTGAAGTTGGGACAGGATTGGAGTTAACTTGTAAAATCAACATCAGAAACCTGTCCTCAGTTGATACTAATGTGATGCATTTGAGGTGATTTCCCCCTCCAAGCTAAAGCAGTACAGTAATAGAATGGGAAGTGCATGTTGACATCAAAGCCTGTATGACCACTGGGCAGCTCTCATGCTACACATGATAATGGCTGACGAAGGCCAGGGGCAGCTAAGTAAGCTTCTCCTGACGCTCCTATCCCCATTCCGTGACTGTAGATGGTGTGTTGCACAAGAAGAGCAAGGGGTGGGGTCTCATCTTCTAAAAAAAAATCACCTTGATAAAAATATATTTAACCATTTTTCTTAAAATACCATTTGCTGAATGAAAACACTTGCGTATGTTCTAAAGACACATCCATTTTACAAGTTCTATTCAAGTACATTTTTATGAGAAATGATTTCTCTCCCTGAGCTCAATGCCACTGTAATTTACAAAACAGAGTAATAAGAACAACCTTTGAACAAAAAAGTAGTTACAATAACTTAATATGGTGAGTTTACGGACAGTGTACAGAAAGTTATTTAAAATAAAAACCTTTTATTGTGTGGGCATAATGAGTTTCTTTAAATTTCTGCATGAAATTAGAGTGATTACTATTCTGCTAATTTAGAGATAATTAAACAAGTAAGAAAGAATTATATTTGATTAACTACAGTAACATTAAGGCAATTTACTTATATCCCATGGAGTTTTCATCCCAGCTATTTTTTAAATAATCAATTTAATACACGAAGCCTGTTAAGCCTCAGTTAATTGATATAGGTGAACAAGTAGCATGGGTTGATTCATAGGGCAGTTTGACAATGACAACACAGCTATTCTCAACCAATCCATTTAAATGTAATGTAGCCATATTTTGCTTATCTTGTATTATCATATAAATAAGAAAAGATTTTCAAATAGTGATTCTACTTGAGTTTGAGCTGCAAATGAACATAAACACACCTAAATAATATGATACAGAAGCAACCTAGCTTTTTAAAAGCATCAATGCATTGATATTGCCCAAGAGGAGCTCCACTGATATCTGCATTAGAAGCTCCTAGTGTTATTGAAATCTTTCAAAAAAATTGTATTGTGCATGATACCTGGCAAATATGTAAGACTTAACACGCAAATTTCTAAGAACTAACCTGAGCTGGACTTTGATAGGGAGTGCTCCTTGTTTGTGTCTGTGCGTAGAACACTCTCTTCCTCTGTTCCACAGTGAAAATGTTGTTGGGTGTTCCAGTACAGCTACAACACTGGCATCTACCCGACAATGTGGAAAATTGCCCAGGTATGTCCTGTCCATAAAAAGCAGGACAAATCCAATCTGGCCAATTACTGCCCCATCAGTCTACTCTCAATCATCAGCAAAGTGATGGAAGGTGTCGTCGACAGTGCTATCAAGCGGCACTTAGTCACCAATAACCTGCTTACCCATGCTCAGTTTGGGTTCCACCAGGACCACTCGGCTCCAGACCTCATTAGAGCCTTGGTCCAAACATGGACAAAAGAGCTGAATTCCAGAGGTGAGGTGAGAGTGACTGCCCTTGACATCAAGACAGCATTTGTCCGAGTGTGGCACCAAGGAGCCCTAGTAAAATTGAAGTCAATGGGAATCAGGGAGAAAACTCTCCAGTGGCTGGAGTCATACCTAGCACAAAGGAAGATGGTAGTGGTTGTTGGAGGCCAATCATCTCAGCCCCAGGACATTGCTGCAGGAGTTCCTCAGGGCAGTGTCCTAGGCCCAACTATCTTCAGCTGCTTCATCAAAGACCTTCCCTCCATCATAAGATCAGAAATGGCTGCACAGTGTTCAGTTCCATTCGCAACCCCTCAGATAATGAAGCAGTCTCTGCCCGCATGCAGCAAGACCTGGACAACATCCAGGCTTGGGTTGATAAGTGGCAAGTAACATTCGCGCCAGACAAGTGCCAGTCAGTGACCATCTCCAACAAGAGAGAGTCTAACCATCTCCCCTTGACATTCAATGGCATTACCATCGCCGAATCCCCCACCATCAACATCCTGGGAGTTACCATTGACCAGAAACTTAACTGGACCAGCCACATAAATACTGTGGCTACAAGAGCAGGTCAGAGGCTGGGTATTCTGCGGCGAGTGACTCACCTCCAGACTCCCCAAAGTCTTTCCACCATCTACAAGGCACAAGTCAGGAGTGTGATGGAATACTCTCCACTTGCTTGGATGAGTGCAGCTCCAACAACACTCAAGAAGCTTGACTCCATCCAGGACAAAGCAGCCCACTTGATTGGTACCCCATCCACTATCCTAAACATTCACTCCCTTCACCACCGGCGCACCGTGGCTGCAGTGTGTACCATCTACAGGATGCACTGCAGCAACTCGTCAAGGCTTCTTTGACAGCACCTCTCAAACCCACGACCTTTACCACCTAGAAGGACAAGGGCAGCAGGCACTTGGGAACAACACCACCTGCACGTTCCCCTCCAAGTCACACACCATCCCGACTTGGAAATATATCGCTGTTCCTTCACCGTCGCTGGGTCAAAATCCTGGAATTCCCTACCTAACAGTACTGTGGGAGAACCTTCACCACACAGACTGCAGCGATTCAAGAAGGCGGCTCATCACCACCTTTCCAAGGACAATTAGGGATGGGCAATAAATGCTGGCCTATATGTGCTCGCTGTGAGTCTCACTCTCTCTGCAGGGTGCTGCACGATAGCGCTGTGAGCGGGACTAAGCTGTAACTAGTGCACAGTTAAATGGACTGTTGCAAGAAGTCTTTCCACAAAAACAACAATGGTGAAATTATGCAGTTGGTTCCTAGGATAATGCTGCTCTCTTGTGTTACCACCAGATGGCACAGTGTACTCCTACCAAATGCTGGAGTTCTTGGCTGATAGAACAGTTGGCCAGAAAATATGTGTGGTGCTATTTATTCAATCAGTTTGTAGAAAAACATTTTTCCAAATAAGTGAACAATTTAGATAACTAAAATTTATTAATCCCAATGTTGTGATGTATGAAACAATATTAATTCAGCACTGAAACTGATATGTGTTATGATGAAATAATTATATACAGAAGCTCTGAACAGTTCAGATGGGTGGCTTTCAACTGTACAGAACAGCAACTTGTGGACATATTGAACAATGTAATAAAATGGTAGTGTTTCCATGAGTTGTAAGTTTGTGCGTTATCTGTCCTTAGGTCAATAACATTGTGCGTTATCTGTCCTTAGGTCATTGATGAAACAATAGCATCACATTGAAAGGCTATTGCACTGTTGTAAAATGCCTGACTAGGTTCAATTAGAATTCATAGTTAATTTTACTGTTGTTAAGACACAGAAGGAATTGGCTTTATTTATTTTGCTGTGTGATACAGCAGATAAATCAGAAGAGGAAGAACAACAGAAGCGAGGATTAATGCAAGTAAATCACTGATTGTCGGGAATCCAAGCAACCGAGTAAACTCAACAAATCCAGCTTCTATTAGCCATGTATTGTGTACACAAGAGACACATGCTTAGAGCTTTTATAGTTTACAGTATGAATCTGAATAAGGAATCCATTTTCAGAAAGAAAAGTTCTGTTATCGTTTATTATTTTGGGGGTGGGCGGGGGGTATGGGGGAGGAGTTGGAGTTGTAGAGAGAGGATTTTACATTCCAGTCTTGTTTCAACATTATTCTATACTGGAAAAAGAACTCAGAGAAGGAGCAACCCTGTTTTTAATTTTCTTTTTAAAAAAGACATTTAAAAGTGATTTTTCTCCTTCCAGTATTTCTCTGTGTCATGAACCACTTGCCAACCAAGAAGGCATCCACAAACAGGTTCCCAGGGCTTTAACAATACTGTCCCTGGATGGCATACCAAGATCAAGCATTAGCTGTGTGTGGAATACCTCCATTCTACCCTGTGCAGTACAATGTGTTGACCAGATATGCTGCCAGCTCAATATTTATTCTTCAGTAAAGTTTTGTGCTGATGGTGACGGATTTCAGTGCAGAAGGATAGAACTTACTTTGACATCAAAGGGATGATTTTGCTTGAAGAGTGTCTATTTGAGTATCACCAATTGCTAGGAGGAGGGGGGGGGGGGGCGGTAATCTTGACGTCGTGGCCTATGTTGTTTCTAATTGTGCATATGTGTAAACAACTTTCACTGGTCAATGTGAAAAAGCTACATCATTAAATAAATTAGCTACATCATTAAATAAATTTAAAATAGAAATAGACAGTTTCCTAGAAGTCAAGGGAATTAGGGGTTACGGGGAGCGGGCAGGAAATTGGACATGATTTTAGATTTGAGGTTAGGACCAGATTAGCCATGATCTTATTGAATGGCGGAGCAGGCTCGAGGGGCCGATTGGCCTACTCCTGCTCCTATTTCTTATGTTCTTAATGTGCATCCATGAGGTACTAATATCATGACGCTTGTACTTCGGGCATAGCCACTGGCCCAACAGTCACAACCAGTCATCCAGGCCCACATATTCTAGGATTAAGTAGCAGACATTCGACACCGAGTCTATGGGCACTGAATGGATGTAAATATGGGACAGCGATGTACTTAGGTTGCTTTGTGGTGATAAGGGGGTAGAGTTTCAGTGGGGGTTCTGCCGATCTCCCGCAGTAACTTCTGTGGAAGATTGGTGGAAACTCTGGAGAAGTGGCGTAGACAGCCAAAAAAAAAAGCACATCATGATGTTCGAGTGGGAAGTGAGCTGATCACGTGCAGTTATGTGTCGATACTTCAGTGTCACAACATCTGCTGAATCTGCATCAGCACTTCTTCTCTAAAAGAATGATGGCACGCTGGAAAACTTGGTAAAAGTCGGGTGTTCTGGGCTGTAGAAAATTAGGTTTACAACGAGGTTGCTACCAGCTGTGTAAGACCCGTATCAGGAGCAGGCAGTATTAGATCAGTATAAAAGCAGCTTTAAACAGCACCAAAGTGGTTTCTGTTTATTTTTTAAAGGAAATGGGGTATAATTCACGATTCAGAATTGAATTATGTGCAGCTTAGGCTATAAACACAGCAAGAGGTGACAGTACTCCTCATAAAGGAACTTACAGTTGGATTAACAATCGAGATGGAAATAGTTCTGGTCTTTGAATTTACATAACTGAAGAGAGTTGTTCACGGATCACCCAATCATTAAATCTGAAGCAGGTGACTAACTGTAGGGATTCAGGCCTTGGGGTAAACAGTTTTATGACTAATGTTTGATTTATGGTTTGCTAAGAACTGTGAGCCAATCGCATGTAAATAAGCTGTTTCCCAGCTTATTGACAAACCTTTGAATTTCTGTTTGCCTGTCAAATAGTAAGTGACACATTTTACTTACTTCAACTATTATCAGTGAGCACCACTGATTCATCAATGTGTACGGAAACAGCCCTACACTACGAATATAAATTTACTGCATTGCACTGTTCGGCACTTTTTGGGACGTGTAGGGTAGTTGAGTTTTGCTCTGCAAGGCCACAGTGTTGCTCAAATTATCAACGTAAAAGCATTGAAAAAACAGCTGGAAACACAGTTAAGCTAACAAGACAAATTCTGTATATTCCTGTGACATTGCTGCAGTGTTTATTCAATACTGACAAGAGACCAAGAATTTCCCAGTATAATTGCTGTGCAACATCACCAAAGGGCGATACATACCCTCACTCCTCAGTAGTGAAATAATGTATTACCCCATAACAGTAACAATCTACAAGAAAACATGCAAATATATTTTATTCATAAAGATACCGTGATATGTAACACGTCAGAGATTCTTCTATATAATTTAATGGCTTAGTGGGTAGATGTACAGCTATACAGGTCATAAAAGTTCCATAATTGATCTCTCATTCCCAGTGATGATGAGCCAGCTGATTACAACTGGTGATGATGAAACCAATGAAGGTTCTTGTTCCTGATCACTATCCAGTGACCCTTGCTGGAAAGCGCATGCATGGATATTGGTAGGATTGGGCTCAGCTGTCAGGGGCTCACCCAATATCCATAAATTCTTCGATTGCCCGCTGACACTCATCGTTAGGCTCTTACATGAACAATGGGCACTAGACTGAGGTATCAAAGGGCTACTGGCCCCCATGGAGCAATATCCAGTCGGTGCTTTCAGGTGGGTGGGCAGAATTTGGGCAGAGAAACAATTTTTAAAGCTACTGATTATATTACACTTGAACAGTGAGTGCCAGCAGCACAGGTCATGGATTACATAGATTATACAGAACGTACAACACAGAGACAGACTATTCGGCCCAACAGGATGAAACCTGAGGGTTTGCTGGGCTCCATGGCTATGTTCCAGTGCATTTACCAATTAAACCATTGGAGGGATTCTGCTTTTTCTAAATCTATGTAACTTATTCACTAACTCCAGTGGCACTGACAAACTCATTATAAAGAACAGAACCTCCTCCTCAGTGTTCTGCTGACAGCAGCTATTACAAGTATCAAAATATGTCTCGCCATTGTCATGTGAATGTTTCTTGATTTCTTTTACACGGCTCTGACGTGACCTGATGACTGAAAGTTGATTTAACTATAATGCAACAACTTAGATCTCACTTAGTGAGGGGAAAACACCTATATGACAATATTAACCCTCTACCTGCTACTTGGACTGATGGCAGAATAAGGGATTCCTTCATTAGCATTACAGCCTGGGAAAATATGCCAGGAGAACCTGGCCTTTTGCATTTCAGTATAATTAGATGAGCATAAAATGAACTGCATTTATTGGCTAAAACGAAAAGCACAATGAAGACATGTTTAAAGTATCAGGCCATCAATCTCTTGTCTACAGGATGATGAGTAGGGAGCTGTTTGAGGTTACAGGGCATGAAAAGGAAATTATTCAGGATGGAAGAGGTTAAGGTTGGAGATAAAATCATGGCAAAAAGAACATTTCAGGTGAAGTTAGCTGGTATTGTTGAGATAACTTGGGAAGACAAGATCAAAAGAGAAAAACAGGAAGACAAAAAGACTGACTTTTTTCTCTCACTGTGTTTGTAGATGTCTATAATACACTTTATATACAGAACGTAGAACTACAGCAAATATCAGTCCAACCAGAATGACATAAATCAAACATTCACAAGCTGCAAGCCTTTTCTAAAAATTAGTCTCCACTCAGGAGACAAAATGGGAGCTGGGATTATACAGGGAAAGGCTGAAGGTTGATTAGATCTGGTAGTTACAAATTCTGATATAGTATTTCCTTCCATCAGACTCCATGTTTTTTTGCTTAGTCATCTGCAAACATGGCCAAACCATTGTTTTCCATGGAAGCTGCAGGGTTCTCATGTTCTCTTCAGCTGAGCAGGGTGAGAACAGTTTTGTAAATAAGAAATTGGTAGTGACCCTGCTGACTGATAATAATGGGGCAAATCAGGACTTATTTCTGTATCTGTAGATTTCCTTTTGTGCAATTTGTCCAGTTAAGAATCAACACACCAAAATATTCATGGTGTCTTTCCCTTCTCCAAAAAAATCCCACTCTGGAGACTTAAATTCTTCTTGTAAGGGTGAAGAGCAGGAGAAACCTAAATATGGGAAAATTAGTAATGTTCAACTCCTGCTTTGAACCAAAATGTAAACAATTTAGGCATACAAAAGACAACAGGGCTCTAAAGAAAAGTCTCTGAAAAAGGATGAGAAGTGTTTGGATTGGCCCCCAAACTTCTGGGGGGGGGGGGAGGGGGAGAAATGTCTGTCCAACTATCTTTCATGCTCCATTGAGGGGTGCATATTTTTTTCCAATTTCTTCCATGGGTTTCTGCTCTGTTTAATCTTGTGGACAGTCTACACCCTTGCACTGCTGAATCGAACAGGCTGCAAGATTATCCATGGCAGCCTAGCTTGTTTCATTTCCAGTTCAAAGCAACAGTACTGGAGATTACTGATCTTTGGTGAATGTTGTGGAGCCTGTAATTTGACCAAACTGTAGACAACCTCAACATCACAACCCTTCAATGCATCGTTGCTGTGCATTACACTGTGTTTTCTTTATGTGAGGCAGAGACTAAATCAAAGGATTAGGAAAGAAGACTGCTTCAAAATAAGAACAAATGAAAAAAAATCAATTATATGCTGATGTTCGCAATGAGGAAACTGTTTCTGAAATTCATTTTGCCCAAAGTCCTTGCGCTGCAGAAGAGATGGGAGTCATTTTTTTAACCAAATGAACAAGTAGTCTGGGTTTGACTTTCTCCAACAATACAGTTAATTTTTTTGTCCTGCGTGTTTTAGCCTTTATTTTTAGCATCCAAAAGACGTCCGGAGAAAAATTGGATAGGGCCTATTATTGGGTGCGGGTAGCACGATCTGCTATTAACCCACGTCCGATCGCCCCTGAGCAGGACGAGACTGTCCAAATAAAATGAGGTGTTCAATGATGGGAGGCTCAGCCTATTGGTGGACCATTGTTTTGTTTAAAATAATTTGTACCCGATTTGTACTTTTTTTTTAACCCAATTCGTAGATAATCTGTAGTTTAACAAGAATTCTACAAGGTTTTAATATAAAATATCTTCATGCCACATTTTCTTCAGGAACCCACGGCAGTTTTATTTCAAATGATGTTCAGTCCCTTTGAGACCATCTCTAGGTTTTCTGTCCTGGAATCCTACTTTTTTCTGCTGTGGTGGATTTGACGTGTGCATCTCTTTTTCGCAGAATAATAATCTGTGGGAGAAACAGAAACAGACTGAGTACACAAAACCAGTGCAGCAATCAAACACAACACACAGTAACTGTACAACAAGGCCTTCACTGTGCTGCATGAAATCATTTTGCCCACTTTGGACCTCCTATTCAAAAAAACACATGGGCCTCGATTTTAAAGTGTAAGTGAGCCCCGAAACGGCCGGTGAACCTGGGGAGTCCAGGGAAGTGGAAGGTCAGCCGAGCTTAATGGCTGGACCTCATTATCATAAAATTTCTTGCTGACCCGCCCGAACATGGCCACATCTACTACCTGGCCAGCAGGCAGAAGCAGGAGTTCAGCGGCAAGAGGCCGCAGCCAGGGACCAACGTAAATGGTATGGTGGGGGGGGGTTCTGGATGTGATCAGGAGTGGGGTGGGCAAGGGAGGCCCCAGGCTTCCTTGTAAGGCCTGGAGGAGTTGCTCTTCCTGGGCCGCAAGGAAACCTAAAATTAAATGTAATTACTTATCTGCCTGGGCCTCTTCTGGGCCACGACCACAGGTCTGACCTAACAGAGAATCTGACACTGCTCCCCCGCTCAGGCCTCTGACTAATATTACAGCCTGGACCCGATATGCATATTTAAAGTAGGACCCCACTGCCTGCCCGCGGATGTCCCGCTCAAAAGAGCAAGTTGACATCAGGACACGGTGGGAAGGCAGTGGGATCAGAGGGGGTAAGTGACTGCACTCATTTTAACTGTCCACCCACCTGGTCTCCGCCAGGCAGGGGGGGGGGGGGGGGGGGAGTTAAAATCGGGCCCATGGTTCAAATGTGCACTGCTCCACCCCAAAGAAATCATTATTTTAAGTCAGCTTCACTCATTAAAATACCAATTGTAAAGTAAAATATTCATACAACTTTTAACAGCTGAACAAAAATGTTTTGGCCACTTAAAAGAGTATTTTTCCATTTAAAATTATAGGCTTACTGCCACTGGAGGTAACTGACAAGCTATTTAAGTACAACAGCCTCAGGCAGGTCACATTTATTGGTCGGGTAATAAAAAACAATATGTTCACCATCGGTGATGTGCTGTGCTACTGCGGCACGCAGTGAGAGGGCACGATTGTGATCCACTTCCTGATATGCTGAGCTGCTGATCACAGTTGTGTCACTAGGGGCAGGTGGGTGCTGAGCACAGCAGAGGCCAGAAAATTTGCCCCAGAGAGGGATATGGACAATGAGAGGGAAAATCATCCATGGGCCAATCGGACAATGAGAGGGAAAATCATCCATGGGCCAATCGGCACATCCTCTGGAAATTCGACACAGGATATACATGGAGCACTGCAGCTTCCTTCTTGTAGTTTGTCATTTAAAATTCCCAAACAAGATGCTGCCTTAATAAATTGTAATATATGTAGCAGTATTTAAAACTTCAGATGAGGTTTTCATATTTTGTTGGTAAAGCAATTAAATCCAGTACAGGTATTTAAGTTTCCTGAAAAATCGTTAGAATTGTTCATCTAAAGATTGTTCTATATGGACTTTTTAAATTACAGCTTTAAAGATAAAACTGTGGACTATGTGATATTGCAAGTGCACTCCATGGTATAGGCTGGGGGTTGCCCCTCAATACGCATTCCCATACAGGATCCCATAATGGTTTGAATGCTTGTGGAAGTAGCTATTGATTTTATTCTTTTTCTGGACATTATCCTATTTATCATAAAATGAAATCCAAGTAAATGTCAAAAGTAACGAGTGCTGTACATTGAATACTTCTACCATTACATCGAATACTTCTACCATTACATCGAATACTTCTACCATTTTGGTTATTTTCTTCACAAATTAAACTTCAATTGGTTGCTCAAGATTCACATGAAGTTCAACAATTACCTCTCTCCATTTATTCAAAGCTAAATGGAAAAAGGTGATTGAAAGGACTGGTCCACTGAAGATTACATTCCAATTATCTTGCAGCGATTACATCACAGCCTCACTGAAAGATCAGCTTGTCATTACGCATCAACTGAATGAAGCGTTCTGGCTGTGAATATCAGCCACAGTATCTGCACCAGGAAACAGACCTTCTCAAGACAACTGAAAATAGCAGCAAAAGGTAGGACTTAAATTTTATCTTTGAAAGGACACTGATATGCATTACAAAAAGCATGTGGTTAGGGAAGATAACAACTCTGGGGTTTCAGATAAACGGAAGCCACTGGAGCTTTGACGCAGCAGTTATGACCTGCTTGATGTGGCTATTTTCTAGTGAACACTGCCACCATCTTTATTTGCAGTTAGTTTTCATGTTTAAAACCTCCTCCTGTAATGTGTTAAGTTTGGCAGCAACACTATTTCTGCCACAGCCATAATAATCTACCAGTGATTTTGGGTGCATATGTAAGCCTTGAAACTGGCTGTTGGGTTTAACATCAACTGTTTTAGTGGACAATAGTCTAGATAAGACAACTACAACTTATTTCTACTTTTTAAAGTGCATGAGATCTTTCATGGTTTTGTACATTTTACTTTACCTGCAAAATACAGTATAAAAATAGAGACTCAAGGCCCGATTTTAACCCAGACAGGAATCAGGTGGGCAGGGACCAAGGCGATGACAAGTCCCCCTGACCTCGGCAGCGTGAGACCCTGCAATTTTAACTCCCAAACCTCATCTGTATGCCCCTTGTCAGTGCAGAAGGGGGCATGGGAGGCCTAAACTTTCCTTGTGGGACCTGGAGGAGCTACTGACCTTTCTATTTCCCCTTAGTGTAGACTGAGTTTGTTGGGAAGGGTTGTGGAAATGTTTTAAGTGCATGGAAGGAGCTGAAATATGGGAGTTTAGCTTGAGCACAGGGAATATGTGGCATATGCTTGGTGTGTGTGTGTGTGTGTGTGTGTGTGTGGGGGGGGGGGGGGGGATCAACGTCTGAGTTTTCATAGCAACTTCTTCTTTGATGGTGAGCTGTAATCATTTAGGAGCTACTGCCATACTCCCATCGAAGCACTCCAAGTGTGCCACAAGCCAAGCTCTCTGGGCAAACTTTTCTTGTATGAATAGCCTACTCAAATAAGGGAGAGGGGATCCATTGCAAAATGCCATGTAGTCTGTCCCAAGCTCTCAGCGCAGATGCAGCTAAATTATTAAAATCCCAAAGTTTAAGAAGTTGAATGCCTTTCAATGACAGATTTGCTATTCTAGTTCCTCAGGTACTTGTGTGAGTTCATTTAAATCTTGCACTGCTTTTATGTGAATTTATTCAATTTATTAAAATTCACTCTATTTATCCCTGATTGGCTGATTAGATCTTCTGATTCACTCCCAACCTTGGCCCTCCCAATTACATAACTGATTGGCTGACTGGATCACGTGATCAACTCTGAGCCTTGGTCCTCCAAACCACATCTCCCAGATCTGTTCTATGTCTACTCTCCCCAGCCCCCACCCCCAGCCCTACAGGTGCCCAGATTACCATCAATTTTAAAATAATTTTACATTTATCTACATCAGAAATCCTCTGAAGACAACAATCTGGAGCTGAAGTGACTCGTGTTTGGCACTCACACTGCACTTGTCGACTGTATTTACAGCATTGTTGTTGAACTACATTCCTTGCTGTTGGTGGCGCTGAAGATCTACAAGCACACGTTTCACCGGATGCCCTTGATGAACTATAGTAAAGCTAAATGGTTCCCACTGATGGCTCTTATGATTGGGTCCACCATTTTGGGTCTAGCTGCTGCTGGAGAGTCCTCTCAGCCACCTTTTGGCAAAGTGTTTTTGCTTGTATGGGCCTCAGCCCAACACTGGGGAAGATCCCAGCTAAATGCCAAATGTGAAACTTTTGCATTTACTGTTGTCAAATCTACCCTGCAATATAAACAGACGATTTGGCACTAAGAGGAATTAGCACAATTACAGCACGACTTCCAGTGTACAAGGGCCATTAGAATCACGGTTTATTAGTACCAAGTGGTGGTTGTTCATACAATAAAATGTAGCTGCTTAAGTTCACCTTTTCCAATTACATTTCAATTGCTAAGTTAGAACTAGGGTGAAAGACATGTATCAGTATAATTTTTTTTATAAACTCTACATTACACTACACACACAATAGTGAAACGGAATTCCAGAAACTTCCAATAAAGACTCAATTGAGAGGCCGGACATATGAGGGAATTTTAGATGTTATACAACACTATAGAAGCCAGTTATAATACAAACCACCAGGAGAAATTTTAAACACTAAATTCAGGTAATATTTCACATTTAAACTCATACCAAATGCTTTTTAAAAACTTCAATGATAGTATAAATCAGAGACAGTGAGACAGAAAGAAGTTTAATTAAGTTATTCTAAAATCTTTAATTTTTTCCATGCTTATTATATCAGAGAACTTTAAAGTTTTTTAAATTTTTTTTTAGAAAATGACTGAGTTTTGAAAACTTTTCGAGTAAACAAACAGAATAATTGCATACACTTGTGTTTGTTTATATTATTAGAATCCTAAACATCGTAATTCATTACAGCTGTAGAAACAACTCCCTGTACAGTCTGCGAGGACAGTAACTTTTTGTGCTTTAAATAAAGTGAGAAGATGCTGCTGATGGCAGAGAAGACGGGGAACCTGGTGATGGGCAAAACTGGGTGGCAGACTGGTCAGGAGGGAGGGCAGGGGAAGAGGGGTAACGGTGAAACACGTTTGAGGAAGGGGGGGAACATGAGGGTCCAGAGATGGGCTGCACTGTAGGCCAGGTCACACTATGGTCTATTTCCCTCTCAACACTGTCACACTTAAACATGCCCCATGCTTCCAGAACCAGCTCCTTCATACTTCCAAACCCAATGGTCTTCAGTGCTTAGGACTATCAGCGTTTCAATCTTGCAGAACCCTGGGACACCCTCCCACATCCCACAATAGCCCTCCAGTGATCAGACCCATTTGATTCACTCCAAGTCCTTCCAGACTCCAGATCTACCACAACCAGACTCTGCAATCACCTTTCCCAGTGCTTCCACATTCAGGAATCTCCTCCCAGTGCTCCCACACCTGACACCTCCCAGCGCACCCTGACCTCGACATCTGCACCCTCCAGGAGTCTCCCCCCCAGTGCTATCGGAAACCAGGAGCGATATCCCCAACAAGTTCCAACACACCCTAGGACTCCCCTCCTGCAACTGTTAGAGTGTGTTAGCATTGGGAGTACTAATACCTCTTCTAATGCTCACAGTCTTTGGATCTGCCTCCTCCCCATCCTGCCAAATCACAGGAATCACCCAGTAAACCAAACACTCCACATTTCACCTCCAGTGCTCTCAAAGTTGATGTTCCCCTCCACAGTAGTGCCAGACCCCAAAACCGCTCCAATCCAACCAAAGCCCAGCAAACCCTTTAACTGTTGCCAAGGCTCACATCCCCATCTCCCACTACTGCTAAATCCCACATGCCTAACTCCAATCAGCTATATGTTGCCTACCATTTTCCCTGTGCTTTATAAAAGGTGAGATAAAATTAAATCCTTACTAAAGCAACATTAAAGAATAGTGAAGGCCACTAATTTACGGTTTTCATGGAAAAATGAACAGAATTGTGGAATGTGATTCCCAAAACACTAGTAAAAATCCCAGAATGCCACGTAATAAAAACAGAACTTGATTTTTTCAGTCACTGTAAATCAGTAGCCCTGATAATTTATTGTGTGTCA
Source organism: Heptranchias perlo (assembly GCF_035084215.1). Lineage (NCBI taxonomy): Eukaryota > Metazoa > Chordata > Chondrichthyes > Hexanchiformes > Hexanchidae > Heptranchias > Heptranchias perlo. The sequence goes on along the minus strand of NC_090342.1, from coordinate 30,097,450 downwards.
CACAGCTTAACACCCCTGTTATAAAAAGCACGTCCTCTGAGTTACTGTGAGCAATGTCACCAGAGATCCACTGATAAGTATAAACAAATTTATACTAAGTAAATGTCTTACCACTGATTAACATATGAGCAAATGTCTTTCAATAATCTTACAAAGGAAGAGATTCACCATGTCCGTACCCTTTAACTTCAAACATAATTTTAGCAATCACACTTTAAAAAGGAAAAGAAACCCAGACATTTCTTCCTGGGTTCTGACCTACAGTCTGAAGAGCAAACAATCTGAAAACTCTAGATCCTTCTGAGCACCTAGCTGAAACTAACAAGTGCATTTCAATCTCAAAGTTTGCTGATCAAGCAACAATTATGCTCTAAATGACCTCTGAACCCTGTGCGTTCACATAACAATGATTAGACTTGTGGCCTTAAGGAGGCACAACATTAGCAGAATAATACAATCTCTATTACATCAATTTCTAAAAGGCAGGTCGGGGGCTAAATTGGGCCAAGCAGCGCCCGTTTTGTAGGCACTATGCAGCCTCCTAAACTCCGAAAATGGCATCCGGAATGCACGTGCACACTTCTAGCGTGACGTGCGCCAGATGCCATATTGGTAAAGGCGTTTGCGCACGCGCAGATAAAGTAGGGATGTAAAGTAGGGAGAACATGAGGTATATCAGTATGCAACGCTGATTTAAAGGTGCGGGTGCGATTTTGGAACTCAATACTCCAGCCAACGCACTGTCTTAACCTCGCAGCTGAACAGGTCTTGGATGGCCTGAAGCGCTATTTAAAGGGAGCATGCAGGTGTTGCAGGTTAGTTGCTGGATTAGTTATTCTGGCTGCTGGTACAATTGTACGTGTTTGTTGAATCTTCCTATACTTGGAGAAAGTTACAATATTATATAAAGAGTGATCTGGCAGGTCCTGCATTACTGTTGGTGGCATTTAAAACAGTATGCTGAACAAGGTTGCTGCCAGACATGGGTGGCTTGCTGGGGCTCCCGCTGGGCATTGAACATGACTGGGAGCATGCAGAGAGGTCAAGCAGAGCAGGTCAAGCTGCGAGAAGAGGGAGGAGGAGAAGGAGGAGGCGGCGCAGGACTCAGAGCAGGAGGCCATATCCAATGAGGACCTTTAGGGACCAATTCTCTTACCTCAACCTGAGCGAGGATCAGTGCATCCGACGGCTGTGGTTCATGAAAGAGGTCGTGACAAAGGTTTGTCAACTACTGCAGCCACTGCAGCCTCAAAGCAAGGCAAGGACAGCACTGCCTGTGGCTGTGAAGGTAACTGTGACACTGAACTTTTACGGCTCTGGATCCTTCTAGGCTGCTGCTGGCGATGAGTGAAACATCTTGCAGTTTGCAGTGCACTGCTGCATAAGGGAGGTCACTGAGGCACTGTATGAGTTGCGCAACAGATTCATAACGTTCCCTCTTGACAGAGAGAAGCAGGATGAGCGAGCAAGAGGGTTTGCTCACATTGCAGGCTTCCCCCTGGTGCAGGGTGCCACTGACTGCATGCATATTGCCATGCATATGCCACATCTCAATTCGGCCATATTCATGAACCGAAAGACATTCCACTCCCTCAATGAGCAGCTGGTGTGCGACCACAGGCAGCGCATCATGAAGGTCAATGCCCGCTACCCTGGCAGCAGTCATGACACCTTCATTCTGCAACAGTCCAATGTGCCACCTATCTTTCAACCGGCACGGCAAGTCAAAGGCTGGCTACTAGGAGACAAGGGCTATCCCCTCATGAAGTGGCTCATGACTCTGGTCAGGAATGCACGCACATGTGCAGAGCACGCCTACAATGAGAGCCATGCGGCCACAGGGAACATAGTCGAGCAGACCGTAGGCGTCCTAAAGCAATGAGCTGATAAGTGGCAAATAACATTCGCGCCAGATAAGTGCCAGGCAATGACCATCTCCAACAGGAGAGAGTCTAACCACCTCCCCTTGACATTCAATGGCATTACCATCACCAAATCCCCCACCATCAACATCCTGGGGGTCACCATTGACCAGAAACTTAACTGGACCAGCCACATAAATACTGTGGCTGCAAGAGGAAGTCAGAGGCTGAGTATTCTGCAGTGAGTGATTCGCCTCCTGACTCCCCAAAGCCTTTCCACCATCTACAAGGCACAAGTCAGGAGTGTGATGGAATACTCTCCACTTGCCTGGATGAGTGCAGCTCCAACAACACTCAAGAAGCTCGACACCATCTAGGACAAAGCAGCCCGCTTGATTGGCACCCCATCCACCACCCTAAACATTCACTCCCTCCACCACCGGCGCACTGTGGCTGCAGTGTGTACCATCCACAGGATGCACTGCAGCAACTCGTCAAGGCTTCTTCGACAGCACCTCCCAAACCCGTGACCTCCACCACCTAGAAGCTCAAGGGCAGCAGGCACATGGGAACACCACCACCTGCTCGTTCCCCTCCAAGTCACACACCATCCCGACTTGTAAATATATCGCCGTTCCTTCATTGTCGCTGGGTCAAAATCCTGAACTCCCTACCTAACAGCACTGTAGGAGAACCTTCACCAGACGGACTGCAGCGGTTGAAGAAGGCGGCTCACCACCACCTTCACAAGGGCAATTAGGGATGGGCAATAAATGCTGGCTTTGCCAGCAACACCCACATCCCATGAATGAATAGAAAAAAAGCTTCCGCTGCCTGGACCGTTCTGGAGGAGCCCTGCAGTACTCAGCTGAGCGGATGTCAAGATTCGTCGTTGTATGCTGCATGCTGCACGCTGCACAACCTCGCCATTATGAGAGGACAGCCCTTGCCACCTCCTATCCGGCAAGACCCCGAGCCAGAGGCAGAGGAAGAGGAGGAGAAGGAGACAGAAGAGGAAGTGGAGGAAGAGGCAAGGAGGCAACAAGATGCACAGGCCCTGTCTGCCAGGACTCTGCGTGCTCACCTTATTCATGAGCGATATCAGTAACCTCAACGACACCTCCCAAGTCACGAACAGTCCTACGCTCCTCACCTTTCCTCTCCCACATGACCATCAAATCATCCTCCTTATGATTACAAATTGCTTCCTCCTGCAGCTCATCGCATAAATAAAAACCCACCACCAACTGCGCCTTCAAATACAAATTTATAAATTAACACATGAAATGATGTAAACAACATTACACTATTCGCCCTTGTGCATTCCCTTAGTGCCTGACGTTTTGTGTGCCTTTTCCATTCCTAGTGCTCCTACGGGATGCATCCCCAGTGGCTGGAGCATGGGTGGTGGAAGGCTGCTGACCTTCAATCGATGAGAGTCCAGATGGCCTTGGAGGACGACCTTGAGCAGCTCTGGGCCAAGAGTGCCCGGCTTCAGACTGCACCATCTCAGCCTGGGCTGCAGCAGTCTGGCCTGGCTGGTTGACAGGTAACCGCAAAGGCACTGGCGGAGTGGGAGCAGGAATGCTGTCATCCTGAGAAAGGACAGTAGGTTCGTCTGCCATGGTGCCACTGCCACTTACACAGGGTGGGTGCCTTAGCAATCCTGATGATCTGCTGGAGAACAGATCTCTGGAGTGCTGCGACGCCCTGGAAACCCCGTTCCACAGTGGAACCCAGAGCCACGATAGCAGCAGTATGAGCCTATAACGCAGCAGTCTCAGCTCCAAATGAAGCATGCAGACTTTGGATGGCAACTGCTTGTGCTGCAATGGAAGTTGTGACATCGGTCATCAGACGCTGTATCGTGATGGGTTCCACAAGTGTACTGATGGAGGTGACCACCCGTTCCATGTGGGAAAGGATGGGCTCCAAGCTCTGCGCAAAGCCATGTGCCAACTCCTCTATGCCCCGTGACATTGCACACAGGCTTTCTGACAGGCTTTCCAGTGCACCAAGCATTTGGCTGTGTACGTCCATCAGCGTTCTTCCGCAGCCTGGACCACAGAAGTCATCATCTGATTCCTCTGCAGCAAAACTAGTCTGCAACCTCGCTCTCCGGTGAGCTGGAACCTGTGGTATCTGTTCCCCCCGCCCTGGCTCCTGTGCACTTGTGCCCGGTGTCTCACCACGTGCAGATCCCTCCTCTATCCCAGCCTTTACACTACACGTAGTGTCAGTATCTGAGCTGGTGGATGCGAGTGTCCGATCAAGTGATGGTGTAGCTTCATTATCACTGTCACCATCCTCCTCCATCTCGGATGGTGCTGGCTCCAGTTCTTGGGTATCTGCAATAACAAAGGGAGACGGTTTGAGTTGTGGAGCGGGGAGAGGAGCAAGTAAGACGAGTGTGCTGACACCATTTGCAGCACGTGAGTCAGAAAAGATTGTGGGATGAGGGAGATGTGGGAAATGAGAAGGAGGATTAGGTATGCAGAGACCCTCCTCTTCGAAACCTCCAGCACCGCCAGTGGCCACAGCCGCAGCGATGGCCCACTCAATTATCGCCAGCACAGTCTCCTCCATGGGGGTGAGGATGTGTAGGCGTGCCTGTCCTCCCCCAGGCCTTTCTTGCTGCCTGCTGTTATGTGCCACCTTCTCCTGCAAGATAGAGGGATGTGTGTCAGTGAGTGCCCTGCAACGTGGCTGTCATGGTTGAATAGCTGCCCGTGTGTGTGACCTGTGAGTTGTGGGTGTGTGGCTTGCAAGAGTGGTAATGTGTGAGAGTGAGATGCAGCATCCAATGTGCAGCGTTGCGTACGGATGGAAAGCATTTGTTGGTGGGAGGGTGATGGGGGGTGTTATGCGTGGAGCAGTGGATGATTCTAGTGGTGCAGTTGGTAGGAGATGCCACTTGACAGTTAAATTCACTCACCTTGACCACTCGTGTCAAATCACTGAACTTCTTCCTGCACTGCATTCACATGCGTGGTGTAATGCTCCTGGCATTTACTTCTAGCGCCACTGCCTCCGTAGCACGTGGCTGGAGGCCTCCTGCCCCCCTGCGGATACAGGAATCGCCCTCCGTGCATCAACCTCATGCACCAAGGCCTATAGTGCGTCATCTGAGAACCTTGGTGCACACTCTCTCGCAGGCACAGCCATTACTACGCATCTACCAGCAAAGATTTAATTGCCAATGCACTTCCTGCAGCCACAGTGCACCTCCCCTTTAAGAGGTGCAGGCTGCCTTTTAAGTAATGTGGGCCATGCCCTACATCGGGTCCCCTGCTGGTGCGTGCAGCCACTCAGTAGTGCAGGCTGCACGCAAAAATCATAGAGATCACCAGGCATCACGAATGTTATGTGCTGCCTGCATCTCAACCAACGGGCGTGGGGTAATCGCGCACCGCAATCCCAGCGCCTGTTTTCGGGGGTTAACCAATTTAACCAGTCATGTTTAACCAACATTATTGAATTATTTGCAGAAATAACAGAAAGAGTAGCTGAGGGCAATGTAGTGGACTTTCGGAAGGCCTTCGATAAAGTGTCACATAAGAGACTCATGACAAAGGTCAAAGTGTGTGGAGTTAGGGGCCAAGTAGCATAATGGATTTAAAGATGGCTACAAAACAGAAAACAGAGGGTAGAAGTTAAAGGAAGTTTCACAAACTGGCAGAAAGTGGGAAGCGGTGTCCCATAGGGATCTGTTCTGGGACCACTGTTGTTCACCATATACATAAATGATTTGGAATTGTTTCAGTTCCTTTTTTTAAAAAAATGCTAGACTTTGTTCTTAGCTTGAGTTCTGATTTGTTATGGTTATAGGAACATGAAATTTGGGCCAAAAGAGAGAGATAGAAATTTGCATATAGACAGTGTGATGTCTGAAGTGCAACAAACACTGAACGATGATAAGAAAAAATGCACCAGATGCATCATTTTTATGGTGGATCTCCCAGGACATTGCTCACAGTAAGTTGGGTGTTCGGTTGTTTTACAAGAGCAAGAGTTTTATATCTTATAATGCACATGTATTATTCTGCAAAGATGGATCTATATTCACTTAAGGCAACTAAATCTAATTATTGTTAAGTAAACATAAGCTCAGATCACCCTGGGTTTAATTACCATTTGATCAGGAAACTTTATAAATTGTAAAGTTTCAGCTCCAGATCAGAAACATTCAATAACTGGCTAACCCTCCTTTTTAAATTGATTGTTTTACATCTGGAACAAAGTATGATGTCTATAGTGTAATGCATGCATCCACCACATACCAGTTTTCATATTACTTCTGGATTTTCTATGTTGTGCCAGAGAATACGTTGTTTATAACAACAGGGCAGTTATCATTTAATGCACAATGTGACTGAATAAGTCAAATTGTATTTTTATTACATGGTATTCTGGAATTGTTACCAGTGCTTTTGAAATTGAATTCTGTGACTCTCTATTTTTTCATGAAAATGAAATGAGTGACTTTCATTATTAATTATATGTTCCTTTACATATATGTCCAATTTCTCCCTCAGCTTTTTTTTAATAATCGCAGTTACAGAGCAAGTTGGCAAGCAACAGGTACCAGCTTGGAGCCTCATACATGCCATTTACTGGCAACAGGGAAGGGTTCCTATGATTTTTCAGCACTGGGGAGCATTAGGGTTAGGACACATTGGGTGGGCTGGCTGGCTGTAATGTGACTTTCCAGCCACAAATGGTGGATGGCAGACATGGGGAGGGATCTGGCAAGGTTTGCAAGTTTCAGGGCATGGGCGGCTCTGGAAAGCAAATTAAACGGGTGGCGATCTAACTCCCTTGCCCTGCAGCTTCTTCCTGTCTCCCTCCCCTTTCCTATGCACCACCTCTTTCCCACCACCTGCTCACTTGTATGCCCTTCTCCTCCTGCTTCCTCCACCCTGTCATTCCCATTGTGTTCCCTACCTGTCACCACAGCCCCATTTATTCCTCCCATCCTTCTCACACCCACCATTTTCCTCCCCTCCCCATCTATAGCCTGACCTAAAAGTGCTTACAGGGCTATAAATAGTCTATAGTTTTTTTTAAAAAATGATTTCAAAGCAAATTACTTGTTTCCAGCTTTTGTCAGGAAACCGGCAAAGAGGAAGGTCAGTGACAGGGATGGGGAAAGAACATAGGAACAGGAGTAGGCCATTCAGCCCCTTGAGCCATTCAATTATCTCAGGGCTGTTCTGTATCTTAACTCCATCTACCCATATTGGTTCCGTAACCCTTAATACCCTTGCCCAACAGCAATCTGTGGGAATCAGCTAGGCCTGAGACTTCAAGGCATGGAGGCAGACAATAAAGCAACTAAGAATCTAGCCCTGAGGGAGCAAGGAGCATAGTAGATGGCCAGGCCCGAGGCCAAAAAGTAGTGGGGGTGAGACCCAAAGTGGCCGAAGCTTGAGCTCAAAGCTGTAATGTAGAATGCAGCAGACAGGGGACCGGCTGAGAATGGGTGGGAGGAGGTTGACAGTAGCAGAAGCAGGCCCAGGGTAGTCCATTGGCAGTGGGGGCTTCAGCAGGGGCAGCCAAAAAAATTAGAAAGTTTAAATTTAATCTAACTTACCTTCTAAGGTATGAAGCTGGGCCTGCAGTGCCACCTGGGCTCAAGAAGTAGTAGGCAACAGCGACACCTACCGTAGACACCAAGTAATACAGGACTCAAGAGATAAGTAAAATCAATAGAAAATGTGATGGAAATAGGATGAAGACAAAAATGTAAAGGGAAAAATAGTACTGTACATGCAAACAATAGAAACTGTGCACAGATGGAAAATTTTTAATATATTATGTACAGATGTTATTTTAACTACGCACTCAGTTTTCATTTCTTAACTTGTAGCATTTTATAGCTCAAAAGAGGTGGTCGCAAAAAAAAAGTCACAATTTTGACAGCTAGGGACATTCTAGAGTTGGTCTGCAGATCACCTTCCAACTTGTGGCACAACTCCTAGAGGGTTTCCTAGGAAACAAAGTCTCCTTATGTACAGTTTCTGTATGAGGTGAAGGTAAAATCTTCCGGTGGTACACAGATACCTCCTGTGCAGCCTTATCTGCTTATTTTCTCTTTACTGCTCCCCCTCATCTACCTATTTGGCAGAGAGATAGAGGGGTATTCCAATGGGAATGCCGAAATGGTAAGATTGAAATGGCTAAGTCTCTCCAAATTTGCAAGACAGGCAGCCATGCAAATCGGGTAACAACTTATAGAGCCTCAAAATGGTTCAGTTATAAAGCTGTTATTAGTAATGTAGCAACTTGAAGGCACCTCAACCCAAACTGCTACAACCCTGGGGAACGCCCATTTACTACAAGTGCCCCCTACAACAGTTGTAAATTAAGGCACAATGATGGAAAACTTAATGCCGTCATCATGCATTAATTTAAATTCTTACTTCAGTTAGTGCATGGGCGCTTTCTCTGTCTGACATCATTTTTGATGGAAAATCACAAGGGATGCAGAAATGGAGGGAAGGAACTGTGGAGTGCGCTCCCAATCTATTTCCTGCCTCAGTTATGCTGAGAAATGGGTAAAGGATGGGCAGAAAATCTAGGCCCATATTTTAAATGATAAACTATGAAATTTCACTTCATTTTTGATATGGCAATTACCTTACTATAAAAGATAGATCATGTTAACTATCTTCAATGTTTAAAAACCATATGAACAAAGAGTAAAAATTTCTTTCATGTGCTATCTGTAGTGAAATTGCAAACATTCTTTATATATATTTAGGATTTCAGTACATAACGTTAACAGAGAAAATCTTCTCTCAAGGTACCACTTTAAAACTGTCACCGTTCATGGTGCAGCAAGTTGATGTACTGGTGAGCAGCAGTACAGAGTACAGGGTCTTGGGTTTGCAGCTTTCCCTGAGAGTTAACTGTATTTTGTCTCAGTGTTCAGAGGAGAACAGGTGAGCTGAAGGTTGTTGTGTAAAAAGAAACCTCACAGTGACATGTGAACACAATAGAGCCCATCAGCCTACTAACTACAGAAGCTGAAAATGTTGTAAACACTCAGCAGGTCAGGCAGCATCTGTAGAGAGAGTGACTTTAAAAACGAAAAAAGAGTTTTTCAAGAACTTTCTTCTATGTGGTCAAAACTATAGGAAGAGTCCCTGAGCCATTTTAAAAAGACCAAGAACCAATGCCTAGTAATTGAGAATTTTTTTGACGTGAAAGACATCAGAGATATTAATACAAGTGGGAACATTTTGAATGGTGGTGGATCTGCTCATGCGAGATTTACAATCACTTCCTAGTTCCTACCTGGCACTAATGAAAGTAGTCTTAACACCATCAGATTGGTAAAAAAGTGCACTCAGAAATAGATTCTCACTAATGAACTCTCATAGCAGGATCAGGACAGAGGAGGGGACCAGAAACACTGTCAAATTTCATTAATCAGTGAATGTTTAGAAAAATTATACCTTCTTAGTGGACAAATTTTGTTTAATAACACTCCTGTGAATCGCCTTGGGACGTTTTTCAACGTTAAAGGCTTTATATAAATGCAAGGTGGTGTTGTGGTGGTGGTAAATGTGAATTACACTTAACAGTAACTGACAGGCAAAGCCTATGGCTATTTAGGATCTATAAGCAGTACTTCAGTGAGATAATGTTCAGAAGTAAAAATTTACTGTCATTCTACTATGTTGCATTGAGGCTTTAAAGTGACATCAGCCCATGTCAGATATGATACTAGTTCAATCAAAAACAATCTGATTAATCAGGCAATAGAAAATCCATATTAAGCACCCATTGAGAAACAACAGTTGTTACAGAAACCAACTTAAGAAACATCTCAGTCTGACCTCTTCTAGAATTACTCTTTAAATTATTTAAGTTTTAATTGCAACAAGTTTACAACAAAGAAAACAACATACAATTGGAGAGTGCAGTTCTGAAAAAATAAACTGACTCAAGCTGTAGATGGAGAAATCACTTCTCGGAACCTTCCAATTGAGTGACACGTCAGATACACTTGGGCAACTTCATTGATTCCTGCACCTCACCCAGGGTTTGTTCTAGTCCTGGACACCACAGTGTTGTGAATGCAGACAACTGGTTGACCAGAGACTTAGGCCACTGTCTCCAGTCAAGTTGCATTATTTCTAAACATTAAAATTGTCTGCATGAGTTCTGCAGATGCCAATTTGATTGACAGCAGATCTAAATTTATAAGCAACTTTAATGAGCTTTAAGTGGTTATCCTAATGTCAATCTTTATACATTTGAATGTGCTGAATAAACCATATATTTAGTATTATGGAACAATACAGCTTTGAAACATTAACTTTAATTTACAACAAATCAAAACTGCATTGTCCTGGGGTTGGGTGAGTTAGAACACTGTACATTTAGTTTTGGTATCTAGTTCAACTTTATTCCACATAGGCTATGGGTGTTTCCAGCTTTTAAGAGTTCAAACCCTCCACCCAGTTACTGATAGATGCATATCTGGAGCATACACTACCTATAAACCAAATACATATTAACTGGCTTCAATCTTAAGGATGGTTGTGTGGGAAACAGAAATCAAATGGTGAGTAGGGGGTGTTCTGAGATTCAGATTAAGGGACATTACTGGACAGAATAGAGGGAGTTGTGAACAACAATTAGTGACATCAATAACTTATAAAGTGCCTCAAACATAGAAACTAACTACCGTGCTTTATGGGAAATTGGAGAGAAAGTAAATAAATAAATAGGAATAGATAATGGAAGAATGCTAAGCCACAGAGAGGAGACCACAATCTTCTACAGTTTTCCAGTAGCCCTGATCATGGCAAATTATCGCCATTTGTTTTCCTCTGGTGGCCATCTCAGCCCAGAACCTCAAGGGACACCTTTCTTAGGGTTATTAGCATTTCTAAGATGCTTAATATGACTTGTAATTTTGAACCAAATTCAATTTTGCTTCTAGATGCTCTAATGGTTAAATAAAATTTATGTTTTTAAGTAAGATGGTTAAAAAAAATGCTTGCAACTATGACAAAGCACAATGCATAATACTGGACCATGAATGGGTGTAAATATCAGAAGTTTTGAGAATGTCAAACATCCATCTACCATTAAAAAAAAAGCTTCTGACAGGCTAGTACATGGTTTATAAACTCCTTTAACTTGGGCACTTCCTTTCTTATTTGCACACTTGTGCACAATGCCTACTTTCAGCCTCAGCTCTTTAAACTTTACGGACCTGGAGGATTAGAAAAAGCTGCTCCCCAACTGGTGGATTTAAACCAACTTAATCAACCATTACCAACTGTCCAGGCCTGAAGTTTAAAGAACTGACGCTAAAGTCTCCAAGTATTCAAACTTCAAGCAGCAGCAAGCATAGAGATGGCAGTGGTGGAAAAATGAGCATTTGAACCACCTTCTGTATCAGAGCTATTTTCTTTAAACTTGTGTGAATACACTTTGCTTTTAAAATTCAACATTTAAAAGTAATGATTTTTCCCAAATCCTTTCTGTTGAAAGCGGTTTTAAAAAAATCCTAAAACATAACAAGAAGTATGGGTTGAAGGGTTGAATGGTCTTTTCTTGTTCTGAACTTTGATTACGTGTCTACAATCAAAATATGTATTCTTCTACCTACTGGACCAAATAGATGGGGACTGGGGGAGAAATGTTTCTCCTGACATATACTTATTATCAAGATATCACCAACTCCTCTTATCATTATCTATCTTTAAATCTACAAAACAGTTGGGCTTCGAGTTAGTTCTTGATCCCTTCAAGTGGACCCATATGTAGGCAAACCTTTATGTATTTTTTGTGAATCTGTGTGCAAATGTTATTTTTTGCCGTTTAATGACTTTTGTTATTTTAACTTTTATATTTTTAAAAAATTGCTGTTTTACAAATCATAAGAGGAAAATTACAAGCTGCTTGTGCAGATAGTAAAATGAAATCCAGTACTCGAGCGTTTAAAAAAACGTTGACACTAATGGGACCTGGCATTGGGCAGTCCAGATTTGGTTTAAACCAGACGGTCTGTCTGTTCTTGAAATGGTTGAGAGGGGTCCACCGGACCTCTCGTTTAAACTAATTTCATTCATTTGACTACCTCAGTTCCCAACAGTGATTTTATAACATCAGCAGAAGTACAAATATCACATGTGAAATATTCTTCAACTATCACTGCTATATGTAATGCTTATTACACACCTGTGAAACATCACTTAGTGTCATTACTGTGTGTTGCGTTCCAAATCATTTTCATGTTCCAATTTATTTTGTAAAAAGCTTCATATTGCAAGCTTTCACACAAGTGAAAGAATTATGGTAATGCATAGTTGCTATGAAAACCACAGTACATTTCTGTTAAGTTCATTCATATCTTTCCAAGAAATATTTTTTATACACTTCTACTGTTTTTGAAAGAAGAATCCAAATAAAGCAGATGGTGCTACTAGAGCAAACATGTTTTAAAAAATGATACATTACACTTAAAGGGTGGATTGGAACTGCTTTAAACATTTAAAGGAAATTTGCACTGGCTGAATTCTACTAGCTAGAATAGGTTAACAGATCACCATTTGCAATGGTGAGACAGAGGTGAAGTTGTGAAACTCTACACTAAAACTACCTTTTAACTGGGACTGCTACTTCAATTTTGTCAAAGACAATTTTAAGACTGAAAATAAAAATTGGTTTACGTTTCAAATTGAAAATGCAACTTTTATTTGACTTATTTTCATACGCTATAGGGGAGATTTTGAGGCCTCCCGCCCAGGAAAATGAGGCATAAGTGTCCTAAAAATGGTGGGGAATGACCTACTGCCTAGCTCCCGTGGTCACTGTGGCCACTGCAATCTTCCCCGGGCCTACTGCTGGGCAGCCGGAATGCCCGTCTGAATAGAAAAACAAGGAAGCCATGCTAAACCTTTACAAATCACTGGTTAGGCCTCAGCTGGAGTACTGTGCACAATTCTGGGCAGCACACTTTAGGAAGGATGTCAAGGCCTTGGAGAGAGTACAGAGAAGGTGTACCAGGATGATACTAGGGATGTGGGACTTCAGTTACGTGAAGAGTTTGGAGAAGCTGGGATTGTTCTCCTTAGAGCAGAGAAGGTTAAGTGGAGACCTAATAGAGATATTCAAAATTATGAGGGGTTTTCATAGAGCAAGTAGGGAGAAACTGTTTCCTCTGGCAAGTGGGTCGGTAACCAGAGGTCATAGATTTAAAATAATTGGCAAAAGAGCTAGAGGGGAAATGAGGAGAAATATTTTTACAGAGAGGGTTGTTAAGATCTTGAACGCACTGCCTGAAAGGGTGGTGAAAGCAGATTCCATAGGAACGTTCAAAAGGCAATTGGACATGTACGTGAAGAGGATTAATTTGCAGGGTTATGGGGAAAAAACTGGGGTGTGGGACTAAATTGGACAACTCTTTCAAATAGCCAGCACAGGCATGATGGGCCAAATGGCTTACTTCTATCCTGTAAGATTCTATGATCTAGGCTCTTTTAATATGCAAATCAGGGTCCTATGACTTGTAATACCTCGTTTGCCATTTTAGCACAATACAGGGCAGAGTGTGTGCTTCTTGAAATTGAACCTCCACCCGCAGACCTACACTTTTCCTGCCTGGAGACTGGCTGGGCTGCCCGATATTGTGGCAGCCCGGAGCCGGTAGGCCGCCCTGTGGCTCATGTTTTCGGCCCACAACCTGTCTGCTGAATGCTAATGAGGCCTGGCCCTCAAAATGGACCGAGCCTCCCTCCAGGACTATCCTATGGCTGGTCACCCGAAGTCTACACCGCGGGAAAATCTACCCCATAATTTGACTTTTAGAGAAATGACAAATATTTAAATCAAATTTTCAAAAAAGTATTACGTACATATTGATATATTTTCTTAACAAAAGAACAGCAAAAATAAAACAACAAAATTCAAGCCCGAGGACTTCTAGACACAAACTAGAACTCTTGTTCTTAACAGGAAAGAAAATACAAACATTAACCATGTCAAGGGCCTAATCACCTGTGGGAATAACTCCCCGTAATTTTTAACAACTGAATAACAACTAAAAATTTATAAATCAAAATTTACTTAACTGACAAATATGCTACAGAAAGGTTATGATCCAAGTGTTTTTTTTGAATTGAGTAGATCACAGAATGACAAAGTGTATATCCACAATCCACCACCAATCCCAATAATGACATCTCAGTCAATAATCTATTACTATTATATAAATAACAACGTACATTTATATAACAACTTTAATGTAGAAAAATGTCCTAAGGCACTTCAAAGAAGAGTGAGGAAAATGGACTCCAAGTCAAAGTAGGAGCGATTAGGAGGGGTGACCAAAAGCTTGGTCAAAGGGATGGGTTTTTAAGAGATCTTAAAAGGAAGAGAGGCAGAGGGACTTGGGGAGGGAATTCCAGAGAGTGGCACCTAGGCGGCTGAAGGCATGGCTGCCAATGATGGGACAGAGGGCGGGAAGTATGCAAAAGTGGCCGTAGTCAGAGGAATGGAGGTATTCAGGCAGGGAAAGCGGTTGTAGGCTGGAGGAGGTTACAGAGATAGGGAGAAGTGAAACCATGGAGGATTTAAAGACAAGCATAAGAATTTGAAACTTGAGGCATTGGGAACTGGGAGCCAATGTAGGTTAGGGAGAAAGGGGGTGACAGACAAGTAGCAGAGTTTTCACTGAGCTGGAGGGTGGAAGATGGGAAGTCAGCATGGAGAGCATAGTAATAATCGAATCTAGGTGACAAAGGCATGAAGATTTCAGCAACGGATTAGGTAGTGGCAGATGCTGGTGATGTTATGGGGGTGGAAGTAAGCGATCTTTGTGATGGAGAGGAAATGCAGTTGGAGACAGAGATTGGGGTCAAACAGCACGCCACGGTTACTAACGGTCTGGTTCAGCCTGAGACAGTGGCAGCGAAGGGGAATGGAGTCAGTAGTGTGGGAGCGGAATTTGTGGTGGAGGCCGAAAACGATCTTTGGTCTTTCCAATGTTTAGCTGGAGGAAGTTAAGTCCTGTCCAAGACCATCTGACTGAACAAAGGCAGCGGAGAGGCTGAGAGAGATGGTGGCAAGGTGAAGCTGAGTGTCAATCAGCAAACACATGAAAGCTGACCTATGTCTGATCGCCAAAGGGCAGCACGTAGTTGTAAGTAAGAGAAAATTAGAATGTAAAAAGAAAGTGTGAATCTGCATTAAGCGAATATAAATATAACTTGTAATGAAAACTAAATCCACATGTACCTGTTATGCAGGTCTGTCTCCTTTTCTTTGGCTCAGGCGTCACCTGGGCTTTTACTTCCTTGCTCTGGGGCACTGGATGATCAGAGCTGCTCTTTACTGTAGCCTCCTGCAGTCCACACAAGTGTTTCGTTCTGCTGATAACGCGGCTCCTGTAAAAAGCTGGGACATCTTGACACTTCAGTTCTTCCCACTCAAGGGTCCCTTCCGATGGAATTTCCCTACCGAAGTCATAATTCCATTTTTGTCCGGCAGCTTCAATATTTGCCCGCAGTAAATGCTGAAAATCTTGCTGTAGCTGCTCGTGATCAACGGGGCCGAATAAGTTTCTCCGGACGTGGTCTGCTTTGCCCTTAAGATCTATTTCCAGTTTCTGTTCTTCAGAATGTAGACCCACCATAGTGTCCCTGAACAGAAAACCATATAGGAGACAATGTTTAGCTCAAAATTGTAGCTTCACACAAATTATATATAACTGTGATTTTTATAGGTTCGTGTGAATGTGTCGGTTATTGCAGTGAAAATAACATTAGTCGGAGCACACAAATTCACAACAAACTGAGCCGCTGAAATAGTTTGCACCAGACTCCAACTTCAATCTGTTACGGTACTGGCTTAATTGCCGAGTAATTGTACATTTCCGTGAATTAGTGTGTGAGAGGGGATCTTTGTGAATTAATCCTTCGTGTGGTGCGTGTCTGATAAACTTGCAGCAATCGCACCTACAAGAATCTGTGGTCTTCTAGTTTATCAACACAACTTTTAAACGTCAAAACCCGTCAGGTCTGCGAGTCGCAATCTCCTCCCGTGTTGAAACCACCGAGTTCCACTCCTCCCACCGCAATGTGCACCCCAGTGACCGAGCTTAAATGCCTTTCTCATCAGACGCTGGAGCGTTGCCTCCTCCGAGCCGCGTTTGCCCGCCAGCGGGTCAGTGGCGCTAAGTCCCATTAACTGAAGGTTGTGCAATAATCGCATTCCGCACACCGCAGGCAGCATTTCCCGTTACAAACACAAACACAAAACCCAATCCAGTGACGCACGAACCGTTTCTCTCTGGGTTGACC
The DNA here is from genome assembly GCF_035084215.1 of Heptranchias perlo. NCBI lineage: Eukaryota > Metazoa > Chordata > Chondrichthyes > Hexanchiformes > Hexanchidae > Heptranchias > Heptranchias perlo. Next base: position 30,081,264 of record NC_090342.1, on the reverse strand, counting down.
TTATAAATAATCATCATTATATATACATATGGGCCGGTCGAGAGATGTGCCCAAATCAGGAGAGGCTGGGGTGGGTCAGACGCGCCGTGATTGACAGGCTCGCACAGCTAAACACAAAACACTAGACGCCCATTCCTCACTGCCCTCCACCGCACTTTTACTACAGTGCCGAGCAATGTTTTCACTTCAGATCGTTTGAATCTAGACTGTACATTTAAAACAACTGCCTACGCGTTCCTTCATTTTCTTGACCTGCTCATTGTCGGATATCCTATTGAGAATTCAGCAATTGCAGCAAACTATCGCAGCCTGCAATGCCTCACGCTCGCCCGAAAGCGCAAACGTTTTTAAAATATATTTTATATTTATGTCGTCTATAAACGAGAGGCGACTCCGGCTCTGTTTTAAGAGACAATGAGTAAATTACCGATAACGGCATTTAAAGTTAGTCCAGCACGCATGCAGATTTCCATTAAACTATGGCACTGCTTTGCTGAATAGTTTTTCGGTAAATGACAAAAAAAAAACAAAATGCGTACACTCGCCGTTTGAGTGCCAGTGGACGGAATTCGGGAACTGACGGGACTTCCTGAGGGTGCTGCTATTCTCCGCACACTGGCCAGCAGCCGCCTCCAGCTCACGATGGGATTTCCAGGTTCCCCACGTGATAACATCACCAACACATCCAACCCTGGAGCTGTCACTCAGGCAGGCGCTTCAATCAATTCTGCACACGGGAACAAGTTATAACACAGGGACATTGCAAACTGTAAGACGCGGGACACAATAATACCTCACGGTGAAGCACTGCATGCTGCATAACTTACATTTCTATAGCCTAATCTACAGCAAGATGTGCCAGAGAGTACTTTACAGGAGGAAAGCTGGTGCCCACCAAACTTGGGGTGGGGGGAAGGTTATGGCGGGAAGATGAGAACAGTCAACGAGAAAGAACTTACATTAGGAGAAATCCCAGGAAATTTCAGGACCAGAGGGAGGAAGTGTCCCATGCCACTGATGGGGTCTTGCATGCAACAGGTGGCTCATCAGAAAATCACAGAAACCTTGCCCACAACTTTCCACTCATTAATGCCAATGCATAGCAGGCAAAGCACCCGCAATTTTCTTGTAAGTTATCTGCTGCATGCAAGGCCCATTGGTAGCATAGAGCCTTGAAAAGTTGAGCCTTATGTATTGTATGTGTAGCTCCCAATGACTGTATGTAGTACACTTAGTAGTTCCAACACATGTGTATTCTGTATGGGTACGATGTGTAATTGTCATGTGTTATTATAATGCACTCTATGCAGTTCCCAACGCTTGTGTGTTGTTGGGAGTTCTATTTGTGGAGTTGTAGTGTCCTGTGTTATTACTGTCCACAGCATATATAGCTGTGGTGACCGCATATTATCATTACACATTCTATGTGTAGTTTGCAATGCACTTATGTTATGGTACCCATTATCTCTAGTCACACTGCCTATGGTTTACTGCAATATGTTTTGTTCACAGTGCCCGTGAGTCGTGATACTGTATGTTCAGTTGGCAGAGCCCTCATGTTATAACCATGCACTTTGTGTAATTTGGAGTGTACCACTTTTGTTAAAAAACAATCATCTGTATTATTACCTAACCATGTGCAGTTTTTAGTACCTGTCCATGAGCTATTATTCTGCACTGCCACCTTGCAACTATGTCTCCATCATTTCCTGTTCAATATTTCTTTATCTGGTTTCACCCTGCCCACAGCACTGATACAGCACTGATCAAGGTGAGAAACAACACTCTGGGGCCATGGCTCATTCGCCTCAATTTTAACCTAATCCACCCGGCGGGAACGGAGTGGATTTGAGTCGGATGTCCGTTTACAACCTGTCTGATTTTACAAGTCAATGGAGAAGTAAAGTCAGGCAGGATGTAAAATAGGCATCTGACCCAATCCGGCCTTATTCCCACCTGGCAGGTTAGGTTAAAATCGGGGCTACTGTCACTCCATTGACCACTTCAAAATCTCTCCTCTCCAGTCCACATCTATGGTACGCATATCTCATGGTTCGAAAACATTACATATTCTCAAATGGTTTCTTATCCCACGCCCACATCTTCAGTGCACCCTAGAGCTCCATTCCTTGTCCGCTCCTTGTTATTTATTGGAGATATGATCCAGAAGCATAGGATCAGCTTGTGCGCCAACAACACCTAGTCCATCTGCCTCTTAGCCTCCCCTATAATACAATGGTGTTGAATTTTCACAACTGCCCTGTCCGATAGTAATACCTGTTTGAACTGAAATTTCCTCCAACTTAATGTGGCAAAACTGAAACCAATCACTTTAGCACCTGCATCTACATGTTTCTGGCCTAGATTTCATCAATCTCCCCGGTGCCAACTCAGTAAATTGACTTGAGTGCATAATCTAGACTGAAACAGTAGTCACGTGCAGTTCTGAGGGTGTACTGCAATGTCTTTCAGGTGAGATGTTAGATAGTGGATCCGTCTGCCATCTAAGGTCTACATAAAAGATCCCATGGTACTATTCAAAAAAGAGCAGGCTAGTTCTCCCGGTGTCCTGGCCAAAATGTATCATTCGACCAACATCACCAAAAACAGATTAACTGGTCATTCATTTCATTGCAGTTTATGAGGCCTTGCTGTGCACAAATTGCCTGTTACATTTGCCTACATAACAATGGCAACACTTCGAAAATAATTAATTGGCTGTAAAACACATTGGCACATGCTGAGGATGTGAAATGGAGTGACAGTAGCCCCGATTTTAACCTAACCTGCCAGGTGGGAATGGGGCCGGTTTGGGTCAGATGCCTATTTTACATCCTGCCCGACTTTACTTTCCATTGACTTGTAAAATCAGACAGGTTGTAAAATGGACATCCAACTCAAATCCACTCCGTTCCCACCGGGTGGATTAGGTTAAAATTGAGGCTGATGAGCCATGGCCCCAGAGTGTTGTTTCTCACTTTGATCAGTACAGTCTCAGTGCTTTGGGCAGGGTGAAACCAGATAAAGAAATATTGAACAGGAAATGATGGAGACATGGTTGCAAGGCGGCAGTGCAGAATAATAGCTCATGGACAGGTACTAAAAACTGCACATCGTTAGGTAATAATACAGATGATTGCTTTTTAACAAAAATGGTACACTCCAAATTACAAAGTGCATGGTAATAACGAGGGCTCTGCCAACTGAACATACAGTATCACGACTCACGCACACTGTGAACAAAACATATTGCAGTAAACCATAGGCAGTGTGACTAGAGATAATGGGTACCATAACATAAGTGCATTGCAAACTACACATAGAGTGTGTAATGATAATATGCGGTCACCACAGCTATATATGCTGTGGACAGTAATAACACAGGACACTACAACTCCACAAATAGAACCCCCAACAACACACAAGCGTTGGGAACTGCATAGAGTGCATTGTAATAACACATGACAATTACACTTCGTACCCATATAGAATACACAAGTGTTGGAACTACTAAGTGTACTATATAGTCATTAGGAGCTACACATACAATACATAAAGCTCAACTTTTCAAGGCTCTATGCTACCAATGGGCCTTGCATGCAGCGGGTGATTTATCAGAAAATTGCGGGTGCTTTGCCTGCTATGCATTGGCATTAATGGGTGGAAAAATTGTGGGCAAGGTTTCTGTGATTTTCTGATGAGCCACCTGTTGCATGCAAGACCCTATCAGTAGCATGGGACACTTCCTCCCACTGGTCCTGAAATTCTCCGGAATTTCTCCTAATGTCATCCCCAAGAAATGAAGTAAATGGTAGAAAATGGCCATTTATGCCATTTCGTTGGGGGTTCCATTGGTCTATTACCGAAGTTATGGCGGGAGATCAGGAGAACCCCTGCAGAATTTCCACATCTGCAGTTACAGTGCTGATTTGCCTTCAAAGAGCAATGGCATTAAAATTGTATTCACGGCCTTGACTTCCTTATTCACTTTCCTTATTCTAACGGAAATAATTCGCTAATACAAAAAGGGTATCACACTACTTTGACTTTGCAATGGGTTGCAGTATAAATGTAACTGGCGTAAAACCAACTTTGAAGCCTCGCAGGTGGACAGTTCGATCACTAGTTACATTTTAAAAACGTTTTAATATGATCAAAGTTCACAGTCATGTCAGATCGTCTAACATCAAAATGTAACTAATGTTTGGCTGCCGAAAACCGGAGCTCTGTGCACGCCTGCAGTCACACGTGGACAGCTCTATCTCCCTGGCTAGCAACGGAGCCTGTAGTATTACTGAAGTCTGTCCCCTGCTCTCGGGCTGGTCCCAGTGCCAAGTGTCCTAAAGGCTCCCAGATCTTAATCAGTGAAAAGGTGATGTTTTTACTCAAAGCTCCCTATATTTATTTAGGATCGCCCCGGGCAAACAACGCATTACAAAACACACAGACTCTAGCCCAACACAAACTTTGCCGCGACTGCATTTAGTTAATTAGGGCAGTTAATGCTCCGATGTCCTCTTTCCTCCGTGCTGTTTCTAACGATTCTTTGGCTCTTCTTGTTCCGCCGCCATGTGCAGCTCGCAGCAGCGGTCACGTTGTGTTTATTTGTGCCGAATCCGATCCCGCACGTGGAATAGACACGTGAGCGCGCGCCCGCTCCTGGAACGTTGCCCGGATCGAGTGTAAATAGTGTAGAGGAAGGAAAAAGAGAGCGTTGTTGTTCTGTATTTACTGGCTCCTGTGTCTCTGCAGTACGCATATTTACATTTTCGTACATTATGCGAGTTTTATTGTAAAATACACTCCATGCTGTCCCAGTTACGTCTCGTAAGTGTTCGCTTGCATTAGTCGGTGTGTGTACTGCAGGCGTTCAGATCGGACGTGGAGCAGCGAACTAGTGTTACACGAGCAAGATTGACATGGGCGGTGATTGTTTTAGCTGGAGGAAACGTGTAAATGAATGCAACTGCATTGCTGCAGATTTCCAACAGCTAGATCGCGTACCATTAAATCTGTGATTACTTAACAGGTTTCATACTAAGCTGTCATTAAAATGTTTTTTTTCGAAAAAGTCATCAAATTTAAAGAGGGAGGAACGTTCCTTAATGTTTACTATTATTTGTATTAAAAATGTTATACAGAATACTAATCTCCCCTTGTATTGGGGGGAACGTCCAGGTGATGCAAAGGGGAACAGCAAAGACCTTAATGGTGAAGGTGAGGTTGGCATTAAATGGAGCATATGACCTCCTAACAGTATAAAATAATATATATTCAAAAGTCTTGCATTATGGCAAACATGTGTATCACACCTAGAATACTAACACTAATGTTTATGTAGCATGAAATATTACTTTTCTGATTAGCTCAAATATTATGGGGGTGAATTTCCTTGCTTTTTTTTGCATATTTCCGGTGTGTAATCGGGGCAAGTAAATTTTTGTGTCAGGAAAACTGGGCAGAACCTGTTTTCACCGATTTTCCTCCATGAAATCGCTTCCCCCGAGTTACCTCGCGCTTGATCGTTCCCGCAATCTTCCTCCTTCGTCCTGAATGCACTTATTTAAATATACGGTAATGAAGGCCAATGATGCTGTAGCTTTGAGTTCCTGTTTTTACACTTGCAAAGCACTTGGTGGAATAGACTGAGATTCATAAGGCACAGCAGTTGCCAGGATCAACTGAAACAGGCAGAAGTGAGTAGTTTCTGAGCCTAAAAAGTCTGGAGAGTTTGACTAGTGATTTTTGGAGCTGGGCAATTCTTTTTGCAGTGATTTATTTGCCATTCTGCCTACACAGACCTGGGCTTGCTTCTCACTGCTTCTGACAGGGCCAGACCACCGGCAGAGGGCTTCTCAGGGCAGGTATTGCATTCCATATATACCATTATCATGGAGGAGCAGCACAGGTTGGGGCAAAGATGAGTCAAGCAGCATTCAAGGATGCAGGCAGCACAGGTCATGTGAGGGTCTTACTGAGGAGATGTGTATAAGAGTGTGCTTCACCAAGGAGGCAATAGGGCAGCTCTGTCAGCGACTGCATGATGGCCTGCAGCCATGCTCATCGTCCCACACTGCTGTCTTTATGGCTATTAAGGTGATAATCATACTTAACTATAGTGATACAGGCTCATTTCAGGTAACCATGGGTGATCTCTCAAATATCAGCCAGGCTGCAGTATGGGCATACTTTTTCAGGTAACTAATGCACTTTACAGAAGAGCTGATGAATTCATCACCTTTGGCATCACAAAAAGACAGCAACAAGATAAGGCCATCCAGTTTTGTGGGGATGTTGACTTCTCCAAGGTCCAGGTTTCAATCAGTGTTACCCACAGTGCTTCGTGTGTTCCTACAGAACACTCCTTCAGCTACATCGATAGGCAGGGCTTCCATTCCCTCAATGTACAGATTGTGTGTTGAGGATCCTAGATGTTAACGCCCAATATGCTGGAAGTTGTCATAATGCATTTATACTTCAAAACTCGGCCCTTCCTGACCACTTCAGGGAAGAAGATCAGGCCAACGGAAGGCTTTTGAGTGACATTGTCTACCCTCTGCTTCCATGGATAATGACCTCAGTAAGTGTGGCTTGAACAACAGCAGAGGAGCACTACAACTAGGCACATGCCTCTAGATTGGTAATTGGAAGGACCGTTGGGGTTTTAAAGGCACGTGTTTGTCACCTGGACATGCTGGGGGGATGCTGCAGTAGTCTTCAGATTGTGTGTCACAAATAGTTATAGCTAGCTGCACCCTTTACAACTTTGCTATTCATAAAGGGCCGGACTTATACATCATCACCTCCAATTTCAAATAAAAGGGACAGTCCCTCAACCCATTACCCATCCTGCAACATGACAACACATCAGCCCTCTTTGCTGTATATGTGAGCACCAATAATCATCACCTGAGTGAATAAGTTAGCACTAAATATGGGCACCTTTTCTTGTATGACTAACCTCCATAAATAACAAAACGTGATGTCAGTGCACATTCTGTTTTATTACTATGAAGTTTGAAGTAAAGAGAAGCCATTTTACTCTTTCCTAACACAGTGCTTCCCTTGGGTGGCCACTTTCTAGCACCTATTTTAGTGGTTCTCATAGATGCAACCTGAGGGCCAGCACCATGAGAGGGTGCTGGCTACTTACGGTATACAAAAGAGTCATGAGACTGAGGTGGCCCTGCTGTTGTCTGCATTTTTGGAGTTTGTTACTGGGAAGCCTGGTGTCGTCTCCCATGTTCCATAGGCATGGTGTGCTGAGAGGGAAGGCTGGAGGCCTGGCATATGCTACTGTCCTGAGAGATAGCAGTATCAGGCAGGTGTACTCCAACCATCACCATTCCGCTGAGCCCTGGATCTGTAGCCTCACTGATCAACAGGATTGCTCATATGATGACAGCAATCAGATCCTGAAAGCCCTGAAAGACAGCAGAAGGCATCAGAACTGCCATGGTCTGGAGGTTGCTGTGCAGAGTAGAAGTCTTGTGTTTCTTGCACCTGGACTAGATATTTCTGGCACAGATTTTTCCAAGACTGCAAAATTAAGCCTAACATCTCCAATTTTCGATGAACAATACCTTGGGAGATCCAGTACTACATTACAATAATAGTTGGTGCCTGGGAATGTTTTTGAGGCTGCAACACATCTTCAGGATTCAGATGGCAATCAAAACCTGTTTGGGTTTTACTCTTCTCGGTTATGATCTTATCCAAGTTCCTCACATTTTATTTTTTATAATTATATATATATATAGTAATCTGAGCATAGATAACAGTCTCCACAAAAGTTCCGATAATGTTATAAGCTGTGAGAGTGTCATTTGACCAGTTTATAACTTTCATCTGAATCATGAGATGAGGTTACTGCTCTGACATCACTTTAATGTCTCTTTTTTTTAAATAGTACATTCTGTTGAGTTGGTCAGTTCAATTAGGTTTTCACTTTTTTTGAATCAATCACACAAATCGCACTGAAATATTGAATCGGGTCTCTTGCACACACGATGAGAATGATTCAGGAGTCTTTTCTTTCCCCAAACCAAAAATCACAACGAAAGATGGTTTGTGTTTGCAAGCAGATTTTTATGAAGACAGTGCCCCTTTAACATGCCATTGATTGTTTTGGCTCAAAGTGAAGCTGAGTGCAAAATAATCATTGGTGTGTTAAAACACTGAGTTCATTATTGTCATTTAAATCCCATAACTATTAGCTAATCCATAAGTAAAAATCAATTAGGGTTTAATTTTTTTTTTAACATTGTCTAAATCTTTAACTACAGATTAAATGGTGTTTCAGAATGAGTTTAAATTTAGAATGAGAGTGGAAGCAGCAGTGGGTAAAGTCTTCATGCAGAGGAGTGTGGGTACAGCTAAAACTCTAAAAATCAACGTTCTGGGTAGCAGCCAATCATAGCTTTAACAATGATTCCACAGCGATCTAATTGTACATTTGATTGGTGGATATCAACTTATCTTACTGCTGCTGGCATTTATTTACCGAGGTCATTGACTAATGGGCATGTGCACAGACTTTTTATGATAAAGCCTCAACTTTAACTAACAGTGGAATTATGTGTGAAATACACGCTCACTGCGGCTTGTCTTCGTCACTGTACTGTCTTGATATTCTTACCACTTAGAAAACACACACGTACACACATGCGTGACATGAATTCATAAGCTGTTACGTTAAGACTCACTGCTCTGTTGCTTGATTTGCATCCATTCCAGTTTCAGCAGCCAAGTAATTAGCTAGAACAAGAGAATGAGGGAAAGCACACTGTGAAATATCTGTTTCTTAACCTCCAGAAATTCACTACTTCTTGGCAAACATCACTCTGAATTTAATATTCTCCTCAAGCAGGTTGGAGGCAAGTTGTTGCTTTTTTGTTTAGGCAAAATGGTCTAAGAATACCAAATTCTGTGGGGTTCAAAGTGTAGTCTCTTATTCCTCATGGTTACGTATTGTACACATACCCTGGGACTGCAGGAAACAACTGTAATGGTCTAGACTTGGACAGAAAACTATGGTGCTCTTAATCTATTTTGAAAGCCACCGGCACTTTTCTAGACTCATAGATGCTGAATGATTGCATCTGTCTCTTCTGTATCTTCTAGGAAACCCATGAACCTTAGCTTGTTAAATTGGTTCTACTTTACAGATCTCTATTCCTGATGTGTGGTACACTTTTCTGATACATTTTTCAATGTGGTTTTCAAGATGAGGTTGTTTATTGCTGTGGTTTCTGACCAGAAAGTGATGAAATTCTTCAGAAAATAGGATTTCTGCATTTCTGCAGAGAATTGAATGTACCCGTCAGGAGCTTTATGCTCATTCCCATTAGATGGCATGGAGATCAGATATGTAGAGATTGATGACGTACCAGACTATCTGACAGTCCAGATTTTGTTCCCAGGTCCCTTTCTGAGTCTCTGTGGTATCTATTGATGTGGAGTTGAGTGTAGTTCAATCTAGCAGGTTTTCTGCAAGATGGTTCTGGTGGCTGAAATTGTTCACTATCTTGCTGCAAACATTGGAATTTTACATCTGTATAGATTTTCTTAGCAGACAGAGGTAGGGTAAGAATTACATCTGAGAATAAAACCTAGGTTTCTAGGTACCAGAAGAAGATTGGAGGGAAATATAGAGATAGAAGTGAGAGAGCAAGAGAAGAGAGTGTAACAATGATTGGAATTCTGTATATTTCTAAAATGGGCCATTGTAGTGAGAATGTTAGTTAAATAATTTATCTAATTTAAAAAGTAAATAAACATTGTTTGGCAAAAGAATGAGGTGCAAGTTTGGCCGACATGGTTTGTATGAAAACAGAGACACTTGGAGAAATGTTACGCTTGTTCTAGTGGGAAAATCACATATTTTTCATAACCTAATGCATGGTTCAACGAACAGTAAGACACTGTGCAATGAAGGGACAGGGTTCCAGTATGGGAGTGAATTCCACAGGCAGGAGGACTTTTTGGATTTATACATAGTATTGAAATGCAGCTGCAGAAGCTGTTGTTTGCCTGCATTAGGAAGTTCCTGCTTCAGTGCTACAAATTCTTTCAGTGCTGCTTCAGTTAAAATCTTGTGACTGGTATCCCAGACATATTTAACTGTTGGCTTTGCTGTCTGTGATCTCAGTGCAAAACAAAGGCTTTGCAGAATACAGAATTAGAAGATATTGATAAGTGGAACCCAGCTTTGTCAAGAATTTCCACTTTTATACACACTATCCTTTGCATGACCTAATATTTAACAGTCAGTCAGTCAACAAACCAGGCTGGTATAAATGCCACAAGATCTCCCCCTCATGCTCTTCTCTCTGACAACTTCTGCAGCTGTCTGCATGTTGTCACTCTTCCATTCAAGCATTACAGAACACAATCCTGCCATCTGAGCTTTGGCCTTCCATGTGGTCTTTTCAGCTGGGACCTATTTCATTACATTCCAAGGTTATTGATCTTAAAAAAGCACACATGCCTTGCCCAACATGCTCCGTTACTGCATTCAGGTCACTGTTTCTCATTATTTCAGTGTTGGTCACCCTGTCCTCCCAGCTCATAAAGAACATCCTCCTCGAACAGCGCATTCTGAAAGCATGCAGCCTTCATTTTGATCCAACTGAATACTAGCCTCATAAACTCTCTTTTCACACACCCGATAGTCTCACCCCTTCCACAGTCCATGCAAAATATTTGCATTTACAGCAATGCATTATCCACCCCTTCCTTACAAGCCCTTACCATACATACAACATAAGCTCACCCATTATTCATTGTCATTGTCCACCTTCATGTGTGATATGATCACATGATAGCTATCGATGAGGAAAGCCATTCAGCACATTTTAGCTTGTCTATCTAGAAATATTCTGCACACCTGTGTCACAGCATCCAACTGCTTCTTGAAGAATTTCCTTACATCAATCCCAAATTTACCTTTCACTGGTTTGAACCTTTGCTCCCCTGTCCTAATGTCAAGCTTTAATTTCAAGTAGTATTCTGCATTTACCTTTTTTATACAGTTTACTATCATACAATGTAATAAAGTACCTGACAGGCATCTCCTTTCAGGTTTAAAAACCCAAGTTTCTCCTGTCTTTCATCTTAACACAGCATTCTGATACTATGGATCAATCTCCTGGCTCATCCTTTGGGGCTTGAATGTCTTCCTTGTGTCTCTGTGATCAGAACTGGACACATTCCAATCTTTTCCATATTTATTTATTGCATATACTCTCTAGCCCACATGTTAGCTTATCTGTAACAAACTGCAGCCTGTCCTGTATTTACGTGAAGATTTTTTTCAGTATTCTCTTTCATTTGCTTTATTTAACTCCAGTCCCTATATTATCCAGATTTATTAAAGTCGTTTTTGATAGTTTAAAACATTTTCACTTTAATCAGCTTCTAAAAGAAGCAATAACAAAATCAAAATCTTTCAATAGAAACATCCTTAAGAAAGGAATTAGATCAACGTGTGAACGAAGGAGTTTTGGAAGATTTCCATTGTACCATAATATTACACATGGCCATCAGATGTTCAAGTAGAACATAAAGTTCAAGATTTGACCCAGAGATGAAGCTCAGAGGTGATAGGATAGCAAAAACAACTTAAATTTTGGAAAATTATTGCTGCAGCTGAGGAAAATTTATGATGGCTTTAGTAAGAAAATTCCCTTAAGCCTTAAGGTACCACAAAAGTATGATGTGCCAGTCAGATTTAAATAGGTTCTTAGCTTTAATCGGTGAAGTGGGCTTGGACAAAGAGTGGATTGATATTTTTATTGCTGTAAAGCAGTAACCTACACAGCTTGGAAAAAGGTCCAATAGCAGATATGTTTTATTGGCATGTATTTTTTGAGCAAAGAAATAGAGGAGTTAGACCACAGTTACACAAAACATGGGCTATGAGCCAAATAAAGGCCACTGATTATTTCTTCTAGCTCTTGGGGGCGATTTTAACCCTGCCTGCCAAGCATAAACTGAGCGGGTGGGACATTAAAATTGCCCAGGTTATTTATCTGACATTGAGCTGCCTGGATCCCGTCAACTATGATTTTTGTGCAGGCTTCTGGATGGGCGGCTGAACCGCCCGCTTGCAGATCGGGGTCCAATGATGTCATCAGGCCCCGACTGCAATTTTAATTCAAGCCTGAGCTTTCCTGTCTGGCTGAAGAGAGTCTGAACCAGCCAGGAAGAGGCCCAAACAGGTAAGTTTTTTTTACTTCCCTTTGTGGGGCCAGGATGGAAGAGAAGGCATGGAGGACAAAGAATTATCTATTGCTAGATGATCGAAAAATATGTCACCACCGTGGAGGCACTTATGATGAAGTCAAACATCTTGCTGTGGACAGAGAGCAGTGAAAGATATGGGTTACCTCATGTACAACCAGGCACAGGAGACTCTAAATTAAAAAAAACACCTTCAAGAAAAGTTTGCCATGCAGCTTAGGTACAATGAAACAGTGTGTGCAAAGGGGCAGTAGTTGTGCACAATGCTTCAGATGGCACTTCTGGTAGGTGCGGCAGTTGCCAACTTCGCATTGTGCTGGGCTTGATGAGCATCATAAGTAACATATGGAAAAGTAAGGCACACACTTACCTTTTAACTTGCTCCTGCTACCATTTACAGCCAAGTGTGAGGGACTTGGATGACTGTATTGACTCAGTCATTTACTGGAGGGTGACCATAACCTCAGATAGAGCCACCCTCCTTTGGTACATCTCCTGCAGCTGTGCCTCCAAGTCTGCAGCATCAAAAAGAGCAGTATTGTCCATGTCTGCACTGTGCCATCTTGAACAATTATTCAATTTTTCTACCAAGACCACAACTTCCCCTTTCCTGGCAAGTTGCAGCTCTTTAAGAGCTGCTGCTTTGCCAGATTTTCCACTCTCTAGCTAAGTATGCTACAGACCAAGCTCTTTGGAAATCTTTTCCTTTCTGAGTAGCTTATTCAAATGAGGGGGAGGGAGGTTCCATCACAAATGTTAGCACGGCTCACCCTCCACACCATAGGCCTGCGCAGCCCCAGTTTTCCTAGGATTAGTGTTTATAAATAAGCTTTTCATTCAACGTGCAATTGAACTTTTTTTTCCCTCCTAAAACCTGCCACAAGAACTGTAATGTTATAAATGGTGATTGAAATTGTGTGATATTTTAAAGACAGCTTTGATATATTGTGAGAAATAGAAGAAAATATATCTCACTATTTAAATTCCTGCATGTTAGGTGCAGCTATTAAAAGATACACAGCAATAAATACCCAAAACCTCACTCTGTCTTTTTATAGCCTGTCAAGTACAGTGATAATTATGATACTAAAACCAGAGGTAGAATGTTTTTCCTGTATGGAAGACTATGCCTGAGGATAAGTTATAAACATCTTATCTTGCCCTGTTATAGTTGGTGCTCAGCCTACATTTCAAATCAAAAAAATTGAAAGGTATGAGAGTCATCCTAGCTCTTATTTGGCCCTAAATCAAACTGATGATGTGAATTATTTAAATACATGCTGGACAATTTTGGCGTTGTTAATCATGTTTCACACAGCCTTCTCATTGTTGTTCATTTTAAGTTAGTTTTGCTCTTTATAAGGTGGAATTATAATATTGGTCAAGTAAAATATTTAAGTAAAATAAATTAAGAAGATTTTATCATGTTAGTTGCAATCAACTGAAATAGTGTTGTTAATTATGCTGAATAAATTGTGCTGCAAATATTTAGACCAGGTATAGGCCTATTTGTGTTGCTCTGGGGACATAAGTAGATCTTTGGAAATTTACTTTGATTCTTTTTCTGAAATGATGCCATTTTCATTCCATGTCATGAAAAAAATATTTTTTGGTTAATTGCTCTAGTTTTTTTCTTGTCTGAGACTAACTGTAGTAAATGTGCTGAATAAATGTATTGATTTTTGATATGTGCATCTGGCATGTGAGGCTCCCCACTGGATTCACAATGTCGGACAATCACCCCTTTGGAGTCTATCCTGTCAATGTACATCACAAAGGTAGCATTCATTACCAACCCACATCCGGGCCCTCTTTCTTCCATTCTCTGTTTTTATACATGCAATCGATCGTTTAATCTTTGACATTTTCCCTCCACATAGAAAATGAGCCTGCAGTTTAACCAGAGCTGGCATTGTCGATAGATCCATGGGAACGTAGGGAAGTGATTTTGGTTGCCTTAATAGTTAAATTTCCCCTGGCCATAGACAGAACAAGGTCTCCAAATACTGATACTTCCCTGTGATTTAGAAATAATCATTTTTATTCATTCTCAGGAAGTGGGAATTGCTGGCATTTATTGCCCATCCCTAGATGCCCATGAGAAGGTGGTGGTGGGCCTTCTTGAACTGCTGCAATCTGTGTGACGAAGATGCTTTCACAGTGCTGTTAGGAAGGGAGTTCCAGGATTTTGATCCAGCAACGTTAAAGGAACAGTGATATATTTCCATGTCAGGATGGTGTGTGACTTGGAGGGGAACTTGGAGGTGATGGTGTTCCCATGCACCTTCTAGATGGTGGAGGTGGTAGGTTGCGGAAGTGCTGCCAAAGGAGCCTTGGCGACTTGGTGTAGTGCATCTTGTAGATAGTACACACTGCAGCCACGGTACACGGTGGAGGGGGTAGATGTTTAGGCTAGTGGATGAAGTGCCGATCAAGCAGACTGCATTGTCCTGGATGGTGTCAAGCTTCTTGAGCATTGTTGCAGCTGCCTCCATCCAGGCAAGTGGAGAGAATTTTCCAACACACTCCTGACTTGTGCCTTGTAGGTGGTGGAGAGGCTTTGGGGAGTCAGGTGAGCCACTCACCACAGAACAACCAACCTCTGACCTGCTCTAGTAGCCGTGGCATTTATGTAGCTTGTCCGTTTGGGCTTCTGCTCAATGGTGACCCCCAGGATGTTGATGGTGATGCCATTGAATGTCGAGGGGAAATGGCTAGGCTCTCTCTTGTTGGAGATGGTCATTGCCTGGCACTTGTATGGAGCAAATGTTACTTGCTACTTACCAACCCAAGCATGTATGTTGTCCAGGTCTTACTGCATGCAGGCATGGACCACTTCATGATCTGCGGAATGGTGAATGGAAGTGAACACTGCATTCATCAGTGAACAGCCCGACTTCTGACCTTATGAAGGAGAGAAGGTCATTGGTTAAGCAGCTGAAGATAGTTGGGCCTAGGATGCTGCCCTAAGGATCTCTTGCAGCGTTATCCTGGGGCTGAGATGATTGGCCTCCAGTAATCACAACGATCTTCCTTTTTTCCAGTTATGACACCAGCCACTGTTTTCCCCCTGATCCCCATTGACTTCAGTTTAATTAGGGCTACCTGGTGCCACATTCGGTCAAATTCTACCTTGATGTCAAGAGCAGTCGCTCTCACCGCACCCCTGGAATTCAGCTCATGTCCCTGTTTGGACCAAGGCTGTAAGAGATCTGGAGCTGAGCGGATTGGTGGAACCTAAACTAAGCATCGGTGAGCAGGTTATTGGTGAGTAAGTGTCACTTGATAACGCTTTTGACGACTCTTTCCATTACTTTGTTGATGATTCCGATTGGCCGATAGGGCGGTAATTGGCCTGTTGATTGTCGGATCACTTAGTTTTGTCAATAGCATTTGCTGTTTAGCATAAATGTAGTCTTGTGTTGTAGATTCACCAGGTTGGCACCTCATTTTCAGGTTCGCTTGGTGCTGCTGTCGGCATGCTCTTCTACACTCCTCATTGAACCAGGGTTGGTAATCTGGCTTGATGGTGATGGAGGACCGAGGGATATGCCAAGCCATGAGGTTATAGATTATGGTGGATTACAATTCTGCTGCTGCTGGTGACCCACAGTGCCTCATGGATGCCCAGTTGTGATCTGATAGATCTAATCTTAGTCTATCCCACTTAGTATGGTGGTAGTGCCATAGAACAGGATGGAGGGTTTCCTCAGTGTGAAGACAGGACTTAGTCTCCACAAGGGCTGTGTAGTGTCAATCCTACCAATGCTGTCATTGCCAGACACATCTGCGACAGGTAGATGGATGAGGACGAGGTCAAGTAGGTTATTCCCTCAGGTTGGTTCTCTCACCACCAGCCACAAGCCTAGTCTGGCAGATATGTCTTTCAGGACTCAGACAACTTGGTGATAGATATTGAAGTCCCCCACCCAGAGTACATTCCGTGCCCTTGCTACCCTCAGTGCTTCCTCCAAGTGGTGTTTAACATGGAGGAGTATTGATTCATCAGCTGAGGGAGGCTGGTAGGTGGTAATCAGCAGTAGGTTTCCTTGCCCATATTTGACAGGAAGCCATCAGACTTCATGAGGTCCGGAGTCAATGGTGAGGACTCCCGGGGCACTCCCTCCTGACTGTATACCACTCTGCCCCTACTGCCTCTGGTGGGTCTGTTCTGCAAGTGGTATAAGACATACCCAGGGATGGTGATGGAGGAGTCTGGAATGTTTACTGATATGTATGATTCTGTGAGTTGACTATGTCAGGCTGTTCCATTAGTCTGTGGCATACCTTTCCCAACTTTGGCACTGGTCCCCAGATGTTAGTGCGGAGGACTTTGCTGGGTCAACTGGGCCGGGTGCGCCTTTGTCGTGTCCTGATTCTATGCCTAAGTCGGAGATGAATTATCCATCCGGTTTGATTCTTGCTTTTCTTTCCAGTGGTTTAATACAACTGAATGGCTTGGTGGGCCACTTCAGAGGGCAGTTAAGAGTCAATCACATTGGTGTAAGACTGCAGTCACATATAGGCCAGACCAGATAAGAATGGCAGGTTTCCTTCCCTGAAGGACCCCAATCCAATTCTTAGCCTTGCTCAAAGTGATCAAACCAAGTCGTTAGTACAGCCTTAATACAGTTGAGGTGGACTGAATCAGGAGAAACTAGACTAGATTTATCCCTTCAATCTCGCAACGTTAACATTACATTTTTTCAGGATGTAAGCTAGAATCCAAAGCCGTCCCAAACTGAGATACGACCTGTTCTGTTAGATGCACTGACAAATTGTCAATGCACAATTCCAAGTATCACCCGTGTACACATGGATTTTAATCTGTTCACCGTACCCTCTTTTTGAATAGCTCGGTATCTTATCTCAGTTTTGCCACTATACGGACAATGGGCTACCCTGATGTAATTCTGCCCTAAGAAAAGATATACCACGTGAAAAGGTTCTCATTAACTATGCTTATTATTAAATATAACACTTAAAAACTACTTTAACCTAAAATAAAAGTTTGATACCAAAATTAAATCTCTCTAAACATACACTTGTGGTTTAACTTACTGTATGTCTTCACAATGCAAATTGGTATTAGAAACGAGGAACACTTTTTCATAGCATAATGAACTGTAGCCTAGAAATTCCTGTTGGCAATATTAGTGGATGAGTGACATTCTCCTGTCTGCTATTTTAATGGAGGTGTTACCCCATTTATTTTAAATGGGTTTATGCTTCAGCTAAAATGGGGGCAAAGGCATATTATGAAAGTGTTAAGCATTTGCATGCTGTTATCACCAAAAATTAATTCCAGGCTTCTGTATCTTAATATGGGTAAATTCTTCCCAATAGATCACCCAGGCTTACTACATGTCTGATCTACATGTATAATTATTTTCAAAATTCTGTAACCTCGATGGTGTGTAACCTGTTTTAATGTCTCACTTAAACATTAATCTCCACCAAGAAATCTTAAAGAATCAAACTAGCAGAGAACCTACACTGATTTCAAGACAATGCTGTAATGTTATCTAATTAGAGGGTTCAAGTGACAATTATAAACTGCTCATACCTGGATCATCACTCTACTAACTTGCTGCAATTAAATTAATAACGATAATCTTCAACGAAGAATTCATCACACATCAAACTACATGGAGACTACATGCTTTCAGGTCTGCTGTGACATCTATTATCAGCACTAAAACAAAAAAGACACCTGTGTTGCAATACAAAACCTCCCATGAATTTCAAAAGGTATTATCTAAAAAGATGGACACATTGTACTGAATTCAAACCTGTAATCTCAGTTACAAGGATCCACCACAGGGTCAGCCTCTGAGAGTAATGGCACGTCAGCCGTAGCAGTGATCAAGGCTGCCTCAAACAATTCAACCATGAACTCAAAATAGCTCAAAATACCAAGTCCCTGACCTGCATGGACAAAGGTTCTAGTTGGTACTGTTCTGTAGTCAGCAAATTGATAAGAGAGCTAAACTGCTTGACTAAAAGTGACCCCAACTTGCACCCTTTGATGTAGGCCTGGAAATTCCTGGGTCCCTGATGTGACATTAAGGCAGCATTTGACCGAGTGTGGCACCAAGGAGCCCTAGTAAAATTGAAGTCAATGGGAATTCAGGGGAAAACTCTCCAGTGGCTGGAGTCATACCTAGCACAAAGGAAGATGGTAGTGGTTTTTGAAGGCCAATCATCTCAGCCCCAGGACATTGCTGCAGGAGTTCCTCAGGGCAGTGTCCTAGGCCCAACCACCTTCAGCTGCTTCATCAATGATCTTCCCTCCATCATAAGGTCATAAATGGGGATGTTTGCTGATGATTGCACAGTGTTCAGTTCCATTCGCAACCCCTCAAATAATGAAGCAGTCCGAGCCCACATGCAGCAAGACCTGGACAACATCCAGGCTTGGGCTGATAAGTGGCAAGTAACATTCGCGCCAGACAAGTGCCAGGCAATGACCATCTCCAACAAGAGAGAGTCTAACCACCTCCCCTTGACATTCAAAGGCATCACCATCGCGGAATCCCCCACCATCAACATCCTGGGGGTCACCATTGACCAGAAACTTAACTGGACCAGCCATATAAATACTGTGGCTACGAGAGCAGGTCAGAGGCTTGGTATTCTGCGGTGAGTGACTCACCTCCTGACTCCCCAAAGCCTTTCCACCATCTACAAGGCACAAGTCAGGAGTGTGATGGAATACTCTCCACTTGCTTGGATGAGTGCAGCTCCAACAACACTCAAGAAGCTCGACACCATCCAGGACAAAGCAGCCCGCTTGATTGGCACCTCATCCACCACCCTAAACATCCACTCCCTTCACCACCGGCGCGCAGTGGCTACAGTGTGTTCCATCCACAAAATGCACTGCAGCAACTCGCTAAGGCTTCTTTGACAGCTCCTCCCAAACCCGCGACCTCTACCACCTAGAAGGACATGAGCAGCAGGCTTTTGACCCAGCGACGATGAAGGAACGGCGATATATTTCCAAGTCACACACCATCCCGACTTGGAAATATATCGCCGTTCCTTCATCGTCGCTGGGTCAAAATCCTGGAACTCCCTTACTAACAGCACTGTGGGAGAACCGTCACCACACGGACTGCAACGGTTCAAGAAGGCGGCTCACCACCAACTTCTCAAGGGCAATTAGGGATGAGCAATAAATGCTGGCCTCGCCAGCGACGCCCACATCCCATGAATGAATATGAAAAAAATTGCAGCAGGGCAGGACCTATGTCTGCTGAAATCGGAGGAGGCTGACCCCATCAGAAATTCTGGAGTCAGCTAATTTCAATAATGCTGGTGGGACAAGGGCTAGAGTCCCATCAGCAAGAGACCAGATACACCGTGGGCAGAAAACATGGGAAGGTGTGGTGCAAGAGCGGTTGTGGGAGATGATGAGCTTAAGGGAATTGTTAAGAATATAATTGGGGGAAGTTTATACAAAGATTCCCTAGATTCTAGAACGGTCCCAGTAATTGGACGGTAGCAAATGTAACACTGCTATTCAAGAAAGGTGGGAGAGAGAAAACAGGGAACTACAGGCCAATTAACCTGACATCATTAGTCGGGAAAATGATGGAATCTATTATTAAGAATGTGGTAACGGGGCAATTAGAAAATCATAATATGATTAGGCAGAGTCAATGTAGTTTTATGAAAGGGAAATCATGCTTGACAAATCTATTAGAGTTTTTTGAGAATGTAACTAGCAGGGTAGATAAAGGGGAACCAGTGGATGTAGTATATTTGGATTTTCAAAAGGCTTTCGATAAGGTGCCACATAAAAGGCTATTACACAGGATAAGGGCTCATGGGGTTGAGGGTAATATATTAGCATGGATAGAGGATTGGTTAACAGA
The DNA here is from genome assembly GCF_035084215.1 of Heptranchias perlo. Lineage (NCBI taxonomy): Eukaryota > Metazoa > Chordata > Chondrichthyes > Hexanchiformes > Hexanchidae > Heptranchias > Heptranchias perlo. The sequence continues at coordinate 30,061,141 of NC_090342.1, read as the reverse complement.
CAGAAAACAAGAGTAGGGATAAACGGGTCATTTTCAGGTTGGCAGGCTGTAACTAGTGGGGTGCTGCAAAGATCAATGCTTGGGCCTCAGCTATTTACAATCTATGTTAATGACTTAGATGAGGGGACAGAGTGTAATATATCCAAGTTTGCTGACGATATAAAGCTAGGTGGGAAAGTAAGCTGTGAGGAGGACACAAAGAGTTCACAAAGGGATATAGATAGGTTAAGTGAGTGGGCAAGAAGGTGGCAGATGGAGTATAATGTGGGATATTGTGAAATTATTCACTTTGGTAGGAAGAACAGAAAAACTTAATTTTTTTAAATGGTGAGAAACTATTAAATGTTGGTGTTCAGAGGGATTTGGGTGTCCTTGTACACGAAACACAGGAAGTTAACATGCAGGTACAGCAAGCAATTAGGAAGGCAAATGGTATGTTGGCCTTTATTGCAAGAGGGTTGGAGTACAAGAGTAAGGAAATCTTGCTGCAATTGTACAGGGCTTTGGTGAGACCACACCTGGAGTCCTGTGTACAGTTTTGGTCTCCTTACCTAAGGAATGATGTACTTGCCTTAGAGGCTATGCAACGAAGGTTCACTAGATTGATTCCTGGTATGAGAGGGTTGTCCTATGAGGAGAGATTAAGTAAAATGGGTCTATACTCTCTGGAGTTAAGAAGAATGAGAGGTGATCTCATTGAAACATATAAGATTCTGAGAGGGCTTGACAGGGTAGATGCTGTGAGGCTGTTTCCCCTGGCTGGAGAGTCTAGAACTAGGGGTCATAGTCTCAGGATGAGGAGAAATTTCTTCACTCAGAGGGTTGTGAATCTTTGGAATTCTCTACCCCAGAAGTATGTGGATGTTCAGTTGTTGAGTATATTCAAGACTGAGTTTGATAGATTTTTGAACTCTTAAGGGAATCAAGGGATTCGGGGATCAGGCGGGAAAGTGGAGTTGAGGTTGAAGATCAGCCATGATCTTATTGAATGGCAGAGCAGGCTCGAGGAACCGTATGGCCTACTCCTGCTCCTATTTCTTATGTTCTTAAAGGGTGAGATTAATGGAGAATTAGAGCAGTGAAATCAGAGGAAAGGGTGCTTGGGAATTAAGGTATGGGGGGGAAATCACCAACTATGGGAAGTTGCTTGGTGTGGTTAACGGAAGGGAGAAGGGAGGACATCTTGGGAAGGAAATGGCATTGCAATTGAGATGGTGGCAAATGGTGAGGAATTTAACGTGAGGCATGAGGGATAGAAAAGGTAAGGTATTTGAAGGTGGAGAAATTGCAAGAGGAACAAGGGGACAGGCTCAAGTGCGACTTGGAAATGATAGCCACACCACTGCCATGGTGATCAGGATGGAGCAAATAGTGGAAAGTATATATATGGGTAAGGTTCTGTAAAGGGACAGGGTGTTTTTCCATGCCGTGCTATGTGTTTTTGACCTCCATATCATGTTCTCATTATTAGATGAGCTTTTTAACACCATGATTACAATAAAAGGAAACGCTTAGCAGATTCAGAGGACAGGCTGCACTCCTCATTCATTATGTGGGACAACAAAGCCAGTTTCTGCAGGCAGAAAGTAGTTTTTAAGTGTTGGAGTTCCTTATCTTCTTTATCCTCGCTTCTCAAACCCTTATTGGTGGCCATCTTCTCTTTTGCCGCCAGATTTAGGTAATTCAGAGGTCCCATGGACTTCATTATTTCTTGACCGGTTTTTCTCAGGCTTCTTGTTATCCAGCTGAGGTGGGAACAAGACCCTTTGATCTTATCTTTCATTTTCTTTTTTTTCTCCACTCAGGCAATGAACAGGCATAAGTTCTGTTGGGCCTATCAGGAGCACTTTGGTTGGAACTCCCAGGTTGGCAAAAGAACATCCCCAGACACAGCCCTAAAATTGTTCTGCGATTTTATGGGGTGGACATACAAAGCATAGCTTCCTGGTAAGTGATGAATGGGGCAAAAATCCAGTGTATCTGGTTTCCAACCCAAATTACAACCCCCAGAATTGTCCCCAGTTGCACCCCCCAATTGTAGAATTTTTATCCTAATTTCTCTACAATAGCATTCTGATTATTGGTGCCTATGAGATGAAAGTCAGCTTCTGTGAATTTGACTTATTTGGCCTGTTATTAATTAGCTTCATTTAATTTATTTCTGAATAATTCTGTTCAGTTAATTATGCTAATAGGATAGCTATGTGAAGCCAGTTCATTGCCATTAGAAAAAGAAAACACAATGTAATGTGGATTTAATTGAGCTGGCCAGACCATTCAGTATTGTTTTTCTCATGACTGATTCAGTGGAACAATCCATTTAAAAAAGATTTTTTTTTTAACTCCATTGACAACTCAGCTTATTACCTGTACAATGATGTTTGGTTTGTTGATTTTCTACTATTTGTCCAAGTGTCTCTTAACCATGAGAGAGCACAGAAGGAAGTGAACAACATCAGCAATGAAGGTGCTATCTTTATCATCAGAAAATGGAAAGCTACCCAATTTATTAAAGCCAATTTAGCAAAATTCCTTTGTATAATTGGACAAGCAGCAAGTCAGGTTTCTGTTGTGCAGTAATTAATTACTACTTTATCAGTACATCGTCTTCGGAAGGAAGAGGAAAAGTTATTTTTAAAACAAAATAAAATCAACTGCCTCATTGCTGCACAGTGCATATTTTATTACTGGCTCAGAGGCCTCTCCTTCAGTTTGAGTTGAATATGTTTCTAATTAATCCCGTCAGGGTTTAATTTCCTTTGCATATAATAGAACACGAACATGTTTTCTGTCGTCCGATATCTACATAAAAACATTCCATATAAATTAAATACTAAACATTGTGAGGGAGAAGGAAATTAAAGCACAGAATAATTGACTTTCCCATTTTAGTTAGTCTTTGCAAGCGATTGGGAAGAGGATAGTGATGGCTCTTCCCCTTCACAAGCTGTATGTTTGGTAATGGCTCACTCCTTCCCTAAAATGTAAGTGTAGTAATGTCAACTTGGTGTAGTTTAGATCGTTGATTTGCTCCGCTCGCCTGATGCAGTTGGCGAAAGGCGAAGCCATTTTGCATGGTTGAGCTTTATTAACATCATCGGTGAGCTGCCAGTGCTAATCATACTCCCTGTACGGAAATTTGGGAGGGTGGGAAATCCAGCAGGCTGGCTACTATTTAAAGGCAGCCTACAATCCCTTAAAGGGGAGATGCACTTTTTGATGGTGGTTAGTAAAAAGCGATTTTCTGAGGCACCAAGGGAGCATGACTTCATTCAGAGCCCCCCAAATTCTTTAATGCAGCTATGGAGGTAAAACAAGTGAGCAACAGGAAGAAGGTACTGTTTCCTTCTGATGGGTGCCCAGACAAATCAGTCAACAGCAATGGAGAGAGGTAGCAGAGCAAGTCAATCCGGCATCGTTCCCAGGACCTGATTTCAGTGAAGGAAAAAATGTAATGACCTCACCAGGACTGCAAAGGTAAGACACTATTTTACATCTCTCTTTCTATCTACACAGCCCTGCACAAACCTATTTAGCCCCAGAACTATCAATCCTTTTACCACTTCCCAAGCCTCTTCTCCAATCACATTGGGACATTTCACTGCATCTCCTTCTCTTGCACTTGTAGTTCCAAGACCTGCTACTGCCCTCACAACTACTTCCCCCTCTTGATCATACTTGTTGCTTCTTTCGCTTATCATGCACATTATGCTAAGCTGCCTCAGACATCTTAAAAACCTTTCAACAAGACACACACTAAGCCTCTCCACTCTTTTTATTGGAGAAGTTTGCACACAGGAGGGAGAATAAAAGAACAGGAGAAAGTCCTGCCTCTATGCACATCCTGACACCAATGGAGAAGCTGGCTATCAACATTGTTGGCAGAGAATGGGTACACAGCACTGGAGATGGCCAAGATGGAGGGTAGGGTATTTGGACATCTTTCCATTCTTTGATCTTTCTACTTAACTCTCTCTCTCACACGCCTAGGATGACAACCTGGTGGCGCATTGTGCTACGCTCATCTGGGACTACATACTCTTGCCATTACGTGCTAACCCTTGTCCCTCTCCACGTTTTCTAGTTCCATCAGACATCTTGGGTTTGCAGGACCACAGACAGAGGGGAGAACTATACCAAAGATGCACTGTCATTTGCTGTCACCCTTCCGAGCACCAGCACAGAAATTAGCACTGCGCATGGTATAGACAGTGAGTTAGAGGGGTTTTCACTGGGTGATTCTCCGAGCATAAGTGAGCAGGAGCAAATTCAGGTGGAAGGGATGGCCCAGGAAACAGTTCACCAGAGTGTAAGCTTGCATCCTAGCTCTGCTAAAGAGGATAGAGTTGCAGACCTCAGGGCCGAGTCTTTGAAAGAAAGATACTTTCTGTGCCCCAGCAATTGCCCATTGCATTGGACTGCCTGCCACGGAGCTTCCGCTACATGTTGGAGAGCATGGAAGAGTCCACTATCAACATGTGTGGGATGTGGGATTCTGGTGCATGGCATCAACTGCAGTTAACCATGGAGTGTGTGGTCACCTCAAAGGACACTGCAGCACCTGCAGGAGTATGTGTCCAGTAATAGCATCTCTGATGGAAGCACATACTGGGGCCATGCAGGTTTTGCGCTCCACCATCTCCTCCGCCATTGACAAGATGGTAAACCGAATGGATAGGGGTTTCAATCGGATCACAGATCTCCTACAGTGTGTTGTGTGGGAGTGCTGAGCTGTAGAAGCAGTCGTGCAATTGGAAGGGAACATGTTGCCATAACTTAGGATGACAGCATTTCTGGATCCTCACTGATAATGAGGAGTCACTCAGTGCAGAGGCTCTAACACAACTGGTGCACCAGGGAACAGCATGATAAGTGGGATAGTGCTGACTTCACATTTAAGTTGTAGTATAACTGGCTTTACTTATTTTAACTGGAGTGAAGATTACATTTGTCTGTTATAGTTTGAGTGCATCTTTTAAATTTTGTTATTTACTATATACCTCAACTCAATTAAGTAATCATCTCACAACTGAATCTAAATCTAAACTGAATCTAAATGTAGAAAGTTATTTAAATTAATGCTATATATATATATACACTCACATACATACATAGAGTCCACAGCACAGAAACAGGCCATTTGGCCCAACTTGTCTATGCTGGTGTTTATGCTCCACACGAGCCTCCTCCCATCCCTCTTCATCTAACCCTATCAGCATATCCTTCTTTTCCTTTCTCCCTCGTGCTTATCTAGCTTCCCCTTAAATGCATCTATGCTATTTTTGTTTATTCGTTCATGGGATGTGGGTGTTGCTGGCGAGGCCGGCATTTATTGCCCATCCCTAATTGCCCTTGAGAAGGTGGTGGTGAGCCGCCTTCTTGAACCGCTGCAGTCCGTATGGTGAAGGTTCTCCCACAGTGCTGTTAGGAAGGGAGTTCCAGGATTTTGACCCAGCGACAATTTGCCTCAACTATTCCTTGTGGTAGTGTGTTCCACATTTCTGTCACTCTTTAGGTAAAGAAGTTTCTCCTGAATTCCCTATTGGATTTATGAGAACATAAGAACATAAGAAATAGGAGCAGGAGTAGGCCACACAGCCCCTCGAGCCTGCTCCGCCGTTCAATCAGATCAAGGCTGATCTTTGACCTCAACTCCACTTTTCTGCCCGATCCCCATATTCCTTGATTCCCCTAGAGTCCAAAAATCCATCTACCTCAGCCTTGAATATATTCAATGACTCAGCATCCACAGCCCTCTGGGGTACAGACTATCTTATATTTATGACCTCTAGTTTTGGACACCCCCACAAGTGGAAACATTTTCTCTTCGTCTACCCTATCAAACCCTTTCATAATCTTTAAGGCCTCTATCAGGTCATCCCTTAGCCATAGCTTTTCTAGAGAAAAGAGCGCCAGCCTGTTCAGCCTTTCCTGATAAGTACATCCTCTTACTTCTGGTATCATCCATGTGAATCTTTTTTGCACCTTCTCCAATGCCTCTATATCCTTTTTATAATATGGAGACCAGAATTGTGCCCAGTACTCCAAGTGTGGTCTAACCAAGGTTCTATATAAGTTTAACTTAACTTCTCTGCTTTTTAATTTTATTCCTCTAGAAATGAACCCCAATGCTTGATTTACATTTTTTATGGCTTAGTAACCTGCGTCACTACTTTTAGTGATTTGTGTATCTGACCCCTAGATCCTTTTGCTCTTCTACCCCATTTGGACTCTTATTATCCAAGCAATATGTGGCCTCCTTATTCTTCCTACCAAAATGCACCACCTCACACTTATCTGTATTGAAATTCATTTGCCAATAACATGCCCATTCTGCAAGTTTATTAATGTTCTCCCTATTTTGTCGCATTCTTCCTTTGTATTAACTACACCTCCCAATTTTGAGTCATTCCCAAATTTTGAAATTGTACTTCCGATCCCCGAGTCCAAATCATTAATGTAAATTGTGAACAGCAGTGGTCCCAGCACCGATCCCTATGGAACACCACTTCCCACCTTTTTCCAGTCTGATTAGCTACCCATAATCCCTAATCTCTGTTTTCTGTTTTTGTAGCCAGCTTGCTATCCATTCTGCTACTTGTCCCCTGACTCCATATGTTCTGACCTTATATCTTAGGAGATATAAAATGCAATTCCAGCAGGTGCTGTTGTCTTTCGTGAAACTAAAGCAATGGTGGCATTTCAAGTGCTGAGCATGAATAAGTTGGGAAAATGTTATTCTTGAATCAGGATTAGTCAATGAAGTGTTATTTCTGGACCAACAATCCATACAATAAGAGTGAATGGGAAGTGATGTGGTATGCTGGAATTCTAAGCTGAGATCAAAGTTATGCTTGGAATAGGCATTTATTTGGAGTTGATTATATAACATAGAATATGAATTTAAAATAAACAATGTAGAATTCTCTTTCTAAAAGACAAAATTTATGCATCTACACAGACTCTTTAAAATAAACATTCTCGTAGCTGTTAAGAATCACATTGGAAATTGTTTGCAGTTCAGATCAGGCATGGTTTCTTTAAATAATTGTGCCAAGAACATTCCGTGCCCAATAAAAAAAACTTAAATGTGATATGCCGTTCAAGTATGTTTGCTTTGGGGAAAGTGCGGGTCTCTAACTAAACAATAAGCTGTCATTTGATTGGTGAAAACTTTCATGAGCTTCATCACACCATATTTTATTCAGTCACAGGCAGCTGCATTCAGTGGCAGGTTATAGCACCACCCATTTATTGTCATGAGGCAAGGCTGCTAGTAAATTAGCTGCTAGTAAGTTGTAAGACTATACCTGAAATTAGGGGAAAAATTAACCAGATGAGACAGTAATGAAAACATTTAGAAAGGTTGTACCACACCGCAGATGGATTTTTAACTCATTAGTAATCTGTATTTATTTGTTTTAAAGTATCAGTTGGGTAAATGTCTGAGGGTAGACTGCTGGTTTTAAAGTTTAGATGGTGGGTATTGTTTATTGATCTGAATTTTAATTCATAATTATAGATATTTGAGTCTTAAAGTGATGTTGTGATTTGAAGTTAATATTTAATGGGAAAGTTAGACTGTAGATTTTGTGTCAATTCAACTTGGTTTTCATGTTGCACTGACAATCTGAGCTATAACTGCAGTTTCTTCAAGCAACCTTGAGAGCAAATTGATTTAATAAAATGGCATGAAATCACTTGAAAGAGGTAGTTCCACACTGGTTAAAGTTTAAAATTTAAGTTTAAAAAGGGCCCAGGCGATCCACTGGATTTCCTTTAGGGTTTCTATCGTTCTAAAAGAGCTGACTGCCATATTGGTTTTGTTCTAACACTTAAGAAAATGTACCAATTTGGAAAGCAGTGAGCAGAGAATGGTGTGAGTTTGACAGTAAGTTCAATGGGGCCCAACTGCAGCACTCCAAAAGCAAACCCTCATGTTAAACTAACAACTGCAGCATAATTTTTATGAACAATGACTTTCAAAACGTACACACACACATAACAGGAATTTCCAGAACTTTTCAAAGTATCGCTGTAAGGGCAATAGTTAGAGGGATCCTCTTTGATAGAATAAACATAAAAACATTTCCGAGAAGAAGGAAAGGTGGACTGGGAGTAACAGATATTGAAGCGATAGCATTGATGATGGGCAAATTCAGAGGCACAAATCTTGAGACCAACAGGAGGGATACCATCAGGAGCAGAGGTCTCGTTGGAGTCCAGAGGGCAGAGGAATTGACAGACTCAACAAGCATAAAATTTGTCAGTCATAATAGTCAAACAGGGTCTTAATGATCTTGGTGAGGAACCCCCTTCTATTTCTCCATACGTTTTTTTTAACACTATGTTGAAATTAAGATTCATTGCACAATCTCCTACTCTAACTTTTTCCCCCAAGACTTCAAAACCATGGAACTCTTTACCTCCTTGTGTTTATGGGTCAGAGGAGCATCTCCGGGACAGACAATAGGTCACCCTGCCAGAGATGTGCCCAGTCAAGGTGGGGGGGGAGTGGTGTTAAAAGCCTAGGCCATGATGATTTGTAAGGGCAAAGTGCATTATACCACTAAATGCAGAATATATTATTCTTTTGGTGCATCTATATGTAACTTGGCCTGTCCATTTAAGGCTACAGGGTCTAATTCCTGAGGTCAATTAGAGGTTAATTTCCATTGGTAAGGGAGGTTTCTATATTGGCAGGTGCTTGTAAATTACATAGTGAATCTCATGGTATTGCACGTGGATAAAGATTTTACAAAACAAATTGACTCCATAATTAATACTTTCCTCACTGGCTACAGGTAAATGCATTTGTTTTCCTCACATACCACAGATAAATAATCCCTGCATGTCAGAACTTCATGTTTTACTATGCTTTGATGTGTTAACTTGAATAAATTTTTGGCTCTCCCACCTCTGGGTCAGAGGATTGTGCGCTTGAGCCTCATACCAGATTTGCCCTCGTAATCTAGGCTGACACTCCAGTGCAGTATTGATGAGATATGAAACCAACAGCACATCTGCTGGTTTAGGGTAACATTAAAGATCCCATGGCACTATTCAAGAAGAACAGGGAATTCTCCTGGTGATTGGGCCAATGGTCCTTCCTCAGACAATACCACCAAAACACAGAATTAACTGGTGTTTCATCTAATTTCTTTGTGGGATGTTGTTGCCACAGAATGGCGACTGAGTTTGGTTACATGACTACAGTCATTGAACTTGGAAAGTAATTCATTGTTTTTTTTTATTTGTTCATGGGATGTTGGCGTCGCTGGCAAGGCCAGCATTTATTGCCCATCCCTAATTGCCCTTGAGAAGGTGGTGGTAAGCCAACTTCTTGAACCGCTGCAGTCTGTGTGGTGAAGGTTCTCCCACAGTGTTGTTAGGTAGGGAGTTCCAGGATTTTGACCCAGCGAAGATGAAAGAACAGTGATATATTTCCAAGTCAGGATGATGTGTGACTTGGAGGGGAACGTGCAGGTGGTGTTGTTCCCATGTGCCTGCTGCCCTTGTCCTTCTAGGTGGTAGAGGTCATGGGTTTGGGAGGTGCTGTCGAAGAAGCCTTGGCGAGTTGCTGCAGTGCATCCTGTGGATGGTACATACTGCACCCACTGTGCGCCGGTGGTGAAGGGAGTGAATGTTTAGGGTGGTGGATGGGGTGCCAATCAAGTGGGCTGCTTTGTCCTGGATGGTGTCGAGCTTCTTGAGTGTTGTTGGAGCTGCACTCATCCGGGCAAGTTGAGAGTATTCCATCACACTCCTGACTTGTGCCTTGTAGATGGTGGAAAGGCTTTGGGGAGTCAGGAGGTGAGTCACTCGCTGCAGAATACCCAACCTCTGACCTGCTCTTGTAGCCACAGTATTTATGTGGCTGGTCCAGTTAAGTTTCTGGTCAATGGTGACCCCCAGGATGTTGATGGTGGGGGATTCGGTGATGGTAATGCCGTTGAATGTCAAGGGGAGGTGGTTGGATTCTCTCTTGTTGGAGATGGTCATTGCCTGGCACTTGTCTGGTGCGAATGTTACTTGCCACTTATCAGCCCAAGCCTGGATGTTGTCCAGGTCTTGCTGCATGCGGGCACGAACTGCTTCATTATCTGAGGGGTTTTGAATGGAACTGAACACTGTGCAATCATCAGCGAACATTCTTCCCATTTTTGATCTTATGATGGAGGGAAGGTCATTGATGAAGCAGCTGAAGATGGTTAGGCCTAGGACACTGCCTTGAGGAACTCCTGCAGCAATGTCCTGGGGCTGAGATGATTGGCCTCCAACAACCACTACCATCTTCCTTTGTGCTAGGTATGACTCCAGCCACTGGAGAGTTTCACCCCTGATTCCCATTGACTTCAATTTTACTAGGGTTCCTTGGTGCCACACTCGGTCAAATGCTGCCTTGATGTCAAGGGCAGTTACTCTCACCTCACCTCTGGAATTCAGCTCTTTTGTCCATGTTTGGACCAAGGCTCTAATGAGGCCTGGAGCCGAGTGGTCCTGGCGGAACCCAAACTGAGCATCGGTGAGCAGGTTATTGGTGAGTATGTGCCGCTTGATAGCACTGTCGACGACACCTTCCATCACTTTGCTGATGATTGAGAGTAGCCTGATGGGGTGGTAATTGTGTTGAGTTCTGAAACATTTCAATTTGATAATATATCCTCCTGGCCTCTGAGTGGGACTGCCAATGTAATGCCAAATCCTGGGCAGTTTTTTTTCCCTTTTCCGTGGACTTGCCTCCACTAGGAACTGACTGCTCAAACTTATTTGCATGGAACCCTTGCAGCTGGCAGACAAGAAACTTTCATCTCATCAGGGTTGAATTCAAACGCAATTCCGTGAGGTTAAAGAATAATATGCCAACCCAATATGCTTCCAAGGCTCCTGCTGTGTGTAAATATGTTTTAAATACGTATGGTGGCTGTCAGCCTCTTAAAATTATTTCAACTGACCAAGTTGGAAATCAGTATATTTCATCACTAAAAATAAGACAGTGACAAAGAGTTTCAGTAATCGCATGCTTTAATAAATCATAAATACTTGTCTCGTTAATAAGATCTCTCAGTTTTGTTCTCTTTCTTCACACTGAAGTTCATTGCAATCTGAAAAGAATGTTTTCCTACAACTGGAAATCTAGACTCCTTCTATGAATAAAAGATCTTAGCCTTATTAATGATATACAAGTGACGAAAGGCCTACACTGGCACAGTATATGTACAGCAAGTCTAGTACCAGCTATTTCTAAACACCAGTGCCATATTCACAGAGTAGTTGGGTCCTGTAAGTATAAAGTTACACATCATGTTGGAGCAATTAGAAGATCATCATGTCCTGTCACATGAAATTAATACCAATAGCTTGGATAATCTGTATTAAAGCACAGTTCTTTAAAAATTAGGCTCAAACTTTTTACAATAACATTATTGAGCTGTGTATTCAATAGCTGCATATGGAATGCCTTTACCAGTGTGCATGGTAACCCTTTGGTATTATAGTACTATGAGACTCATTGCACAAATACCAGACATAAATGCACATCCAGGTTTAAAATGCAAGATAACCTAGAAAGAGCTGGTTTACTCAAAATAAACCAAAACTGAGCTTTTCATTTAAAAGCTTGGTTCTTGTACTTCCAGATTTTATGATATATTTTTATTTTATAAAAAGGGTGACATTTTCTGTTCTTCTTGTAAGATTATGCAATAACATAATCACATTGATAACATAACATTTTCAAAAAGCTTACAAGGTCCAGAGAGTGAAGGAATGAAAGAGATGAGTTCTGGGAATCGAAGAGTAAAAGAGGAGATAGGTCCTGTAAATGAATGAATGAGATAGGATACAGGTCCTGAGAGTGAATGAGTGAGCTAAGAGATGGGTCCTGGAAATGAATGACTGTGTAGAAGAGCATACGTATCCTTAGTGTGAAAGAGAAGATGGGTCCTGGGAGTGCATGTTCATCCAAGCACTTTGCAATGCATCAATTCCTCAGAATAATAAGTGAGTTCCTCCTACAAATTATCTTGTTTCAGAGTCAGTGAGATCCACAGTTGATTTAGAGGGGAAGAGGAGCCTATTACTAACATCCCTCCAAGATGTCATTGCATTCTAATAGTTAGTTACCTGTAACCTATTTTTAAAAATCAGATTTTTTTGCTGCTCTCACATTACTGTAGTACTTGTAAATTATTTCTCCCCATCTCGCCACCTTAGAGGTGCTGGATTCTCCTTGTGAGAACCAAACCTAAAAGGAAATTAATGAGTCAAATCTTGCTGTTCTTATAAGTATCAATTCTTATGCATTATTATAATGGCTATCAATTACCATAGAATAACATATGTGATACTTCAAGTAATGTTACTCACTTAACATGAATATTAATGATTTTGCCATCATTTGCAGATGGAACAAAAAGTAATGTTTTTGTCTAATGATATACCTTGTTAACATTTCAGATCCTTATTTTTTGCATTAGTATTCCTTAGAACACACCTATTTCCTTGTTTTCTCCAAACTGGGACCAATGTACTGTCATCCTTTCTCATCAACAATCCTCAGTATTTTATGCAATAAATATTGTTAGGTATATCATTTTTGGTACTCTTAATTAAGAATTGCGATTGTGGTACTCAAAGCCGTGGAATGGGCTGAACAGAGATTGATCCCTTCTCCACTCAGCTCATGGTCTGAGGAGCACTGAATGAGGAGGTGTTATGCAGAAGTCCCAGGGATGAGCAGAAAGGAGAGTCACATTTGGTTGGTGCATGAGCTTCGCTTTTGCAATCTCACTCGTGGCACAGGTACACCTGTGTTTGTAGCACAGGGGTCGACCATGCCAAATTTTGTAATGGGTATCCCTCCCTTTAATTTAAATAGGCTACTAACACTGGAAAAGCTTGCTCAGAGAGTTTAGCCTGCAGCACATTTGAATAGGGAATGCAAAATGCGACAGGGCAGCAGATCTTAAAGGGCTGCAGCTTGCCATAAAAGGGGATGTTATGTTAGTGGCAGAAAAGTTCACAATAGCACAGCGGAGACATGCGGTTAATACTGCTCCCTTTGATGCTGTAAATATGGAAGCATAGCTGCACTAATGGAGGATGCCCTTATTTGAGGCTGAAGCCCACACTTCAGTAAAAGCACAGGTACCAGCTGCATGGAGGGTGGTCACCATGTGTAAACACGGTTTCAGCTGCTATTTCGGCAAAGTTATGGTGATGGAGCAGCTCCGAGGAAATCCCTGGCCATGGTGTTCTGTGTCTTCATAATCCCTTTTTTAAAATCCATCGGTTTCCAGCTCAAGGAGGGTGGGGGTAGGGTTTGGGCCTGCACTCAGAGTTGAGCATGATGACCTCCTGATGCAGTTAATAGAAGGTGTAAACTAAATGAATGTGATATAATTTAGGATAATGGTATCCTAATCTTTGGATCTGGTAGGTATGTGTGTGTTTCTGGAATTGACTAGTTGCACAAATAAGTATGCACTTGTCAAGTCAAATCAATTAATATTTGAAGATTTGGATTATGGAATAAAAAAAGATAGCATCCTGAGGGAAGATATCCTCTGTGTGCCAGGTGCAGTGAAATTGTAAACTCATCCCCCATAAACTCTGTGATGGTTACACTATACCTAGCACACAGAAGTAATCTTTCTCCCTGTTTCTTAAGTTATCAGCCTTGTATTCAGAAATTCATGCTTAAAATGGCTACAACTTTGACTTTTACAATGCAGCAAGTACAATTTTTATTGTAGGATATTCAGTGGAGATTGTTCATCTGTGACTCCATTAAATAGTTACTGCACAATGTGATTTCAATAAGACAGTGGCTTTTCATTCCCAAAGGATTACGGACATTCTCTGTGTCTTTGAAGTGCAAGTGAGGCAAACAGGAGTGCAGCTCTTGTGGTACTAATGGGAACCTTGCTCGTGTTTGTACAAAATTGATGGAACTGGAACAAGCGACATCTGATAGTAACGAAAAAAATATCAAACTAAGTGGTAATATCTCATCTGGAATTTGTACAGCCAGGAGTATTCATCAGCAGGGTAGAATATCATCTTTGGTGGATTCTCTGATAGCTCAGTGAGTTTATCCGGTGAGTATCTGAGCCATATCCAGTCTAATATCTGATCTCTACTGAGTTAGCTAATCTTAGCCAGGATAGCTATAGGGATGCTGCAATTGAGGTAAAATCAGCCAGTTTTCCGGCTCCGGATTGTTATCCAGTGACCCCTGCTGGAAGTGGACGTGTGTGCATCTCGGATGAGGATAGGATCAGCCTTGGCTATGATGCCCCCCCACAAATCGATTAGTCTGCCAAAACTAACTCTCAGGGTTAACACATGAATTATGGCCTCTTGGGCAAGATACCAGAATGTGACCGGTGGTCCTGGAACTGTACTGCTGGAAGGAATCAACATCTTCAGGATAGAAGAGTGGGATAAAAGAAAATTGTCAAGAAAAATATCAAATTCAAAATTGTGGGGGGGGGGGGGGGAGTGCCATTTTCGATAATTGTGCAAATTAGAAACTTATCAGGAGTCTACCTAATGTTGTAATAGTTAAGATTTCTGTTTGATATCCAGGTAGAGATATGTAGGGCAGTGTATTTGGTTGAGGAAAAAAGAGTTATCATATATTTGATCAGTTACAATTCTGTGTTGCACATGATTATAGGCAATTCAAGGCACATTGACACTCCATTTAACACTCTTATCACAGGTGATATTTTGGATTTGAGCAAATGTTTTTAATGTTTATTTTCCCTAATAGGTTTAATTTTCCTCCTTGTCCTTTTTAGGTATATTACAACATACACCATTCTCATGCCAGTAGTCTACAGACAACCTGTTCCCAGGCCTCTGCCAATGTTGATTTTAAGCCGGCTGCAAATGGGTGAGTGAGAGCAGCTTGGAATGAATTGTTACAACTTGGGCTGTCTCCCAACACTTTTTACTCATGCTTACCACAGAAGGCAGCTTCCATAAGCAGGCCAACACCTCTCTTGAACTGAAATTTAGCCTCGTATGTGGTGAATGGGATTGTGGTAAATGTGCCCTTAAATGCCCAGAGGTGTCCAGTTAAACTCTGGGAAAACAGAAAGAGTTAATACTAAGAACTAAGACATTATGAGGACAAAGGATCTTTTGTAGCTTGCAGCTGGTTCCCATCAGTGGCCAGAGCTAGGTACACCCAAGCTTTTATAGGTTGAATGGAGGGTTATGTTGAATGGAAGGTTATGTTGTCTGATCAACATACAAAATGTTTAAGATCACCTAAAAAAGGAGCCGTCTTTAACTTCTAATATCTGGTACCATTACTTAAGGTCATACAAAGTGAAAGGAGTTTTGCAACTAAACCTGGGAGTGACCTAATCCTTATCTGCATTGTCTTGCGATTACTATTTAAAGCCAGACAAAGTAAAGCGTTTTGCAATTAGTGAGTGTTTCTGGCTTTACTCAAGTAATTAAAAATGTGCTCCCCTTATAACTGTTTGACATGTTGTCAATCTGAGCTATTGTCACCAAATAAGGGAATCCTTGCAACAAGGTGTATCTCAAATATTGATTTAAATAGTATTGAAAATTTACTTTGAGAATCATTGGTATAAAAGATGGTGTTTTGACCAAAAAGAGAGAGGAGAGAGAGAAGTCAAATGGATGGAAAGCTTCTGACAGAAAGGGTGGTGATGAGGTTCAGCGAGATTCTAAGTTTAAGGCCGAGCAAATGATTGTGTATCACTTGTATGTAAGAGTCAAATTTCTAAAAACA
The DNA here is from genome assembly GCF_035084215.1 of Heptranchias perlo. Taxonomy (NCBI): domain Eukaryota; kingdom Metazoa; phylum Chordata; class Chondrichthyes; order Hexanchiformes; family Hexanchidae; genus Heptranchias; species Heptranchias perlo. The sequence continues at coordinate 30,045,363 of NC_090342.1, read as the reverse complement.
GAAGTGTGGTTTGTTCTACTGAGAGAGGACATCATCGGAAGAAATACTATAATGATAGCTAGAGATTCATCACAGCGACATCCCAAAAACAAGCATGAGCATCGTGGAAGGAAGCAAGATAACCAACTCTACTGCACCAACTCAGAAGGATGAGGTTGTACAAGCTTCTGAAGTCATTGTTAATGGCATTAGCTCATCACTAATAAGCTGAACTAACTAGACTTTAATATACCCAATATACTTACTATTCCAAGCTGTTAACTCATTAGCTATACATAGTCTAAACTAACCTTGCTGACTATGTTAATCTTGGACATTGAGCATACTATCACCTTGTAATAAGCTAATGCTGAGTTACTATGATACATTTGAACTTTCTTTGTTACCTCAGCTATTAATTCCATCAGTTAATAATATCTACCTAAGTACCTTGCATACTTTTACTACTTGATATTAAGATTCTGCTAATTGTATTATCATAAGTGTTAATAAAGAAATGTTAGTTCATGATTTCATGGTCTGGTTTTCGCCTTTGATGATTTTGGCATAGTTGAGGTACTTAATTTTTTGTTTGTTCTAAGTATGGCAAGAAGTGGGGGGGGTCTCGGCCATCGGTAAGGAGAGATCTCGGCCATTGTGGGGGGTGTCTTCCATTGGGGGGAGTCGCCCGATTACGGGGGTCCGATCACAGCAGGTAAGTTTTTTATTTACAATGTTTCTCTTTATTCAGAGTAACGCGAATGATCAAATATTCTACACATATGCAAACATTTCTCCAGTATTCCTCTTTATAATATTCAGCATCACCGGGCATATCATACAAAACGTGTATCTTTGGAAATCTGCAAAGAGCACTTTTTAAGGTTAACTAAGAATAATTCTTTCCATAATATTCCCAGCTTTACGCATTTGGAAATGAAGACCAACGATAAAACAACAAATTGTTAATTTGAGCAAATGAGCATTTCAATTAAAACATTAGTTGTTTCGGTAATTATATAATTTTGTTTTGAATTTAAAAGTCAGTTGAAAAGATGATTTTTTATTCCATATTTATTTCTATTGGGATATCAGCAACTAGTTGATGATATTTTAGCACTGTAAACACTGAGATTTCAGATGATCACATTTCAGGGATTCAATATACATTATTTCTATAGGGTCCATTATAATTGGTCCAATAGTGCATTCGGAGCTGGCATCTACAACTTCCATGAAGAAGTTACTGCTTGGAATCTGCTGGATCACAAATGACTTGTGGCAGCCTTCACAGTTGATTGCTCCTGTAGTTTCCTTTATAGTTCATTCAGACACAAAGGCCGGATATTCAGTGTCACATGGCTGGAGAACGGTGCTCATGGATCCGGCTCTTCTCGCCTCCTTTTCACTGGCAAGATTGAGAAGCCATGGGAAACCCATGCAAGTAATGTAAAATTTGTTTCATACTTAGAATCAACAAAAAATTAAGCACCTCAACTATTTCAATGACGTAAATTGCCCCTTTAACAATCCGCCCGCCGGCATTAACTGGGGATGGGACTTCTGGGTTCCGCATGTGCACGCGCGTCCAAACGCACCTGGCTTAAACCCGGAACTGGGCATGTTGGATCCGGGTTGCGGTAGCGCTTCAAAAGCTGCTGTTTTAACCTCCCACCTGCCCCCACCCCACCCATTCTTTAGGGTTAAAATTACCCCCCTGATCTCTGAAATAGATTGATAAAGATCACAGGGACTGACCATCTATTTCTGGCTAAACTATGAATTGCTTATTATGAGAAAGAAAAGCATATGGAAGCAAGTTAAATCATCAGATAAAATTTGCAATACAATTCTTAATTTTCATCGATACATTAAGCTGTTTTCTGGGCCAAACATAACAATTAATTTTGAAATTCTTAGTCCTTTAAAATGAGAGTTTGATGAACTTTTATCTAAGTACATGCCTTGGCACTCATTGAGTTTTATCACCACAATGACCTAGAAATATGGTAGATCTGTGTGATCTAAAGAACTAGCCAACAGTTTCTTTTTTTATCACATATTTAAAGAGGCCTGCAAGCATAGAGTTGTCAAGTAAGCCAGCTATAAAGACACAATGGAGCATCTTGAACATGCCACTATTTGATTGAACACTAAAGTCTAGCCTTTGCATGTCCAAGTAATGCCTTGACAAGACATAATCAGATTAGTCCTGGGAAAAGCATTCTGTGCTTAACTAATTTCCACATCGTTCACCTGAGGAAGGAGGAAGCCTCCGAAAGCTTGTGAATTTAAAATAAAATTGCTGGACTATAACTTGGTGTTGTAAAATTGTTTACAATTTGCAAATCAGTGCACCTGGCTTGTGTCCTGCAGAGCTTACTTTTTGATCCACAGCCATTAAGAAGGTCAATTGTGTCTGCAAGTCTGCCTTCTCTGACACTTGTCAGTCTGGAACCTACAAGATAAAACAACTGTTTTCAAAGGGTCCACAATTTCATTTGCTTTGGAATCATAGGATATTATAGCACAGAAGCAGGCCAATGGCTAATCAAGTTTGTCTTGGTGTTTTTCTCCACAGCAGCCTCCTAATCTAATCCTAGTCTCTGCTCATTCCCCATCCTCTTTAATATTCCTCTTTTTCCAGTAGCTAATTATCTGTTATAAGAACCCATGGACTCTGCTTCCCAACAGGCATTTCATATCATTGTATCATAGTAGGTACAGCACAGGAGGAGGCCATTCGGCCCATTGTGCCTGTGCTGGCGCTTTGAAAGAGCTATGCAATTAGTCCCATTCCCCTGCTCTTTCCCCGTAGCCCTGTAAATTTTTTCCCTTCAAGTATTTATCCAATTCCCTTTTGAAAGTTACTATTGAATCTGTTTCCACCACCCTTTCAGGCAGTGCATTCCAGATCATTACAACTCGCTGCATAAAAAAATGTTTCCTCATGTCGCCTCTGGCTCTTTTGCCGGTCACCTTAAATCTGTTTCCTCTGGTTACCGACCCTTCTGCCACTGGAAACAGTTTCTGTCAAAACTGTTCATGATTTTGAACACTTCTATCAAATCTCCCCTTAACCTTCCCTGTTCTAAAGAGAACAACCCCAGGTTCCCCAGCCTCTCCACATAACTGAAATCCCTCATCACTGGCACCATTCTAGTAAATCTCTAAGGCCTTGACATCTTTCCTGAAGTGCAGTGCCCAGAATTGAACACAATACTCCAGTTGAGGCCTAACCAGTGTTTTATAAAGGTTTAGCATAACTTCCTTGCTTTTATACTCTATGCCTCTATTAATAAAGTCTAGGATCCCATATGCTTTTTTAACAGCCTTCTCACTTGTCCTGCCACCTTCAAAGATTTGTGTATGTGCACCTCCGTCTCTCTGTTCCTGCACCCCCTTTAAAATTGTACCATTTAATTTGTATTGCCTCTCCTCATTCTTCCTACCAAAATGCATCACTTCACACTTCTCTGCGTTAAATTTCATCTGCCATGTGTCTGCCCATTTCACTAGTCTGTCTATGTCCTCCTGAAGTCTGTTACTATCCTTCACATTGTTTACTACATACCTGACTTTCGTGTCATCTGCAAACTTTGAAATTTTACCCTCTATGCCCGAGCTCAGATCATTAATATATGTCAAAAATGCAATGGTCCTAATACTGAGCCCTGGGGTACATCACTGTATACTTCCCTCCAGTCTGAAAAACAACCGTTCACCACTACTCTCTGCTTTCTGACCCTTAGCCAATTTTGTATCCACGCTGCCACAGTCCCTTTAATCCCATGGGCTTTAATTTTGCTAACAAGTCTCTTATGTGGTACTTTATCAATTTGAGTTAGATAACTCCAAAGTTCTAACTGCTCTCTGTGTAAAAGGCATTTTTCTAAACGCAACTTTAATTTTTTTTATGATTATCTTAAATTTGTGCCCCTGTTACCAACCGGTGGAAACAAACTATCACTATTTTCCTTATCATAACTCATAATAATCTTGAAAACTTCTATCAAGTCACCCCTTAACCTTCTTAGCTGTAGTGAAAAAAATCCCTAACTTCTTAAGTCTCTCTTCATAACTGTTACTCATCATCCCAGGTAATATCTTGGTGAAGTCATGCTGCATCTTTTCCATTGTTTTTATATGCTTCTTACAATTGGATGCTCAGAACTGTTACAGAATACTCCAACTACAGCCTAACTGAGGTCTTGTACTGTTTGCCTTGTTTATCCCCTTATCTACTTGTTCTGCCATAGTTAAAGTCTCTCTGCTTCCCTCTTCCATTTCAAATCTTACCATTTAAGGTTTTTTTCTCTAGATTTACTTCCAAAATTTTACATCTTTCTACAACTTTCAGCCCATCCTGTTATCCTATCTGTGTCTTTCTGCAGTTTTTCACAATCCTCGTTGCAATTTGTATCATCAGCATATTTCAATATTGATCCCTCAATTTCTACATCCAGATCATTTATGTGTATGATAAATAAGAGCCCCATGGAACACCACTCACTACATGTTTTCAGTCCAAGAATCTTCCTTTTATCTGTGCCATTTACTTTCTGCCCTCCAACCATCTCCAAACCATAGGGCTACATTCCCCTTAATTCCATGTGCCATTGCCTTTGCCATAAATCTCTTATATGGTACCATATCAAATAATTTTGGAAAATTCATATAAACCACATCCATGGCATTTCCTTTACTTATCCTCTTTGTTATTTCTTAGAAGAATTCTATGAAATTTTCCTTATGTTTAATTTGGGCAAGGTCTCTTTTTATCTTGCTATACAATAATTTGCTTTTTTCCCAGCAAAGTGCCCTTGTCATCAACTTTTCTATTTCCTTTTATTCCTAACACTGAACCTAATTATATTATGCTCACTGCTTTCTGAATGATCCTACTTTTGGGTTACCTATTTACTCTGTTTCATTGCCCAGAACCAGTTCAAGTGGTACTTCTCTCTTTGTTGGCCTAGAAACACATTGACTGAGAAAACAGTTCTGAACACATTGCAAAAAATACTTGCCTTTCTCAGTATTTTCCCTATCCCAGTCTATTTTTGGATAACTAAAATCTCTTATAATTATAACTCTATTGTTATGAGGCTTTTCTCTAATATGTCTACAAATTTCATCCTTTGTTCAAAAGCCATTGGGTTAATCAAAACTTTTCATATGTAGGAGAGAATTTATTATATTTGAGACATTCTGGTTTGTAATATATGTAAAGGCCCCAGTTAGAATTGTTTTTGGAGGCTTCACACATTGACTACATACACAGAGTGGGCACACACACGCAGACACACACACACACGCATACACAAAAAAAAACTCTTCTAGAATGTAGTTAGCAGAAACTAGTTTAAATTTGCCAAATTTGGCCTAGTTACAATTTGAGTGAAAAACTACAACATAAAAATGTTATAATTTGAGGCAAGATGAATCCATATTTTCATCACGTGAATCGCCTACTGATTGGGATAGAATTTCCACATGGGTTCTCCCAATTGTCTGCTGTAACGTTGGCAGAAGATTGGCAGAAACCCCAAAGAAACAGCGTAAATGGCCAATTGCTATCTCTAGGGTTTCCACTGAACTTCTACCGAAGTTACAGTGATCATTGGGAGAACTCCCACAAAAAGTCCAGGTTCCACTCGGCATCTCTCCAGACAGCACAGCCAAGATTTGGGACATAACACTTCAGGGATTGCAGAAATGAACCCAAATCGAATAATTATGCAGCACAGCACATAGGAGCACCTGCACTCTGTTCCATTGCCGCATCCTGTTGCAGCTATGTGAACACGTAGCTGATTCTTCCTGACTTCCTGACAGTTAAAACGCAAGAAAATTTCATAGTATCATACTATGTTGCAACACAGAAGGAGGCCATTCGGCCCATCGTCCCTGTGCTGGTTCTTTGAAACAACTATCCAATTAGTCCCGCTCCCCTGCTCTTTCCCCATAACCCTGCAAATTTTTACTCTTCAAGTATTTATCCAATTCCCTTTTGAAAGTTACTATTGAATCTGCTTCCACCACCCTTTCAGGCAGTGCATTCCAGATCATTATAGCTCTTTGTGGAAAAAATTTTTTCCACATGTCGCCTTTGGTTCTTTTGCCAATCACCTTAAATCTGTGTCCTCTAGTTACCGAACCTACTGCCACTGGAGTCAGTTTATCCTTATTTATTCTATCAAAACTGTTCATGATTTTGAACACCACTATCAAATCTCCTCTTAACCGTCACTGCTCTAAGGAGAACAACCCCAGCTTCTCCAGTCTCTCCACATAACTGAAGTTCCTCATCCCTGGTATTATTCCAGTAAATCTCTTCCACACCCACACTAAGGCCTTGACATCCTTCCTAAAGTGTGATGCCCAGAATTAAACACAGTGCTCCCGCTGAGGCCTAACCAGTGTTTTATAAAGTTTAGCACAGCTTCCTTGCTTATGTACTCTATGCCTCTATTAATAAAGCCTAGGATCCCATATGCTTTTTAACTGCCTTTTCAACTTGTCCTGCCACCTTCAAAGATTTGTGTACATACACACCCAGGTCTCTCTGTTCCTGAACCCCCTTTAAAATTGTACCATTTAGTTTCTATTGCCTCTCTTCATTTTTCCTACCAAAATGTACCACTTCACACTTCTCTGCGTTAAATTTCATCTGCCATATGTCTGCCCATTTCACCAGCCTGTCTATGTCCTCCTGAAGTCTGTTACTATCCTTCACTTTGTTTACTACATTCCTGAGTTTTGTGTCATCTGCATGCTTTGAAATTATTCTCTGTATAGTCAAGTCCAGGTCATTACTATATATCAAAAAGAGCAATAGTCCTAATACCGACCCTTGGGGAACACCACTGTATACTTCCCTCCAGTCTGAAAAACAACTGATCACCACTACTCTCTGCTTTCTGTCCTTTAGCCAATTTTGTATCCATGATGCCACCCATGGGCTTTAATTTTGCTAACAAGTCTATTATGTGGTATTTTATCAAATGGCTTTTGAAAGTTCATATACACAACATCAACTGCACTAACCTCACCAACCCTCCGTAATTTCATCAAAGAACTCAATCAAGTTAGTCAAACACGATTTTCCATTAACAAATCTGTGCTGACCTTCATTTGTTAGCCCATACTTTTCCAAGTACCAATTAATTTTGTCTCTAAAGGTTCCAACGTTAGGCTGACTGGCCTGTAATTGCGGGTTTATCCCTCTCCACATTTTTGAACAGGGGTGTAACATTTGCAATCCTCCAGCCCTTCGACACCATCCCCATATCTAAGGAGGATTGTAAGATTGTGGCCAGAGCCTCTGCAATTTCTACCTTTACTTTCCTCAGTAAACTAGATTGCATCCTATCTGGACCAGGTGACTTTTCTACTCTGAGTACTACCAACCTTTTTAGTACCTCCTCTTTATCTTTTTTTATCCTATCCAAAAACGCTCCTACCTCCTCCTTTAATGCTACATTGCACGTCTCTAGTGAAGACTAATGCAAAGTATTCATTTAACACCTCAGCCATACCTTCTGCCTCCACAAGACGATCTCCTTTTTTGTCCCTAATCGGCCCGACCCTTCCTTTGACTACCATTTTACTGTTTATGTGTTTATAAAAGACTTTTGGGTTCCCTTTTATGTTAGCCGCTAATCTATTCTCATACTCTCTCTTTGCCCCTCTTATTCTCTTTTTTAGATCTCCTCTGTACTTTCTGTATTCAGCTTGCTTCACTACTATATTATGAACCTTACACTTGTGATAAGCCTCCTTTTTGTGTTTCATTTTAATCTCTACTTCTGCAGTCATCCAGGGAGCTCTAGCTTTGGATGTCCTTCCTTTCCCCCTCGTGGGAACGTGTCTACTCTGTACCCGAACCATCCCCTCCTTGAAGACTTCCCATTGTTCAATTACTGTTTTGCTTACCAATTTATGATTCGATTCCACCTGGGCAAGATCCTTTTTAACTCACTGAAATTAGCCCTCCTCCAGTTCAGTATTTTTACGCTTGATTGATCCTTTTCTTTTTCCATAACTATTCTAAACCTGATGATCTTATGTTCACTGTTCCCCAAATATTCCCCCACTGAAACATGCTCCACTTGCCCCACTTCATTCCCCAGCACTGCTTCCTTCTTCTTGGGCTGGAAACACACTGATCAAAAAAGTTCTCTTGTATACTTTTCAGGAATTCTTTTCCCTTTTTGCCCTTTACACTATTACTACCCCAGTCTATATTGAGATAATTGAAGTCCCCCATTATCATTACTCTATAGTTCTTGCATCTTTCTGTAATGTGGCTGCAAATTTGCTCCTCTATCTCCTTCCCACTGTTTGGTGGCCTATGGTATACACCCAGTTATGTAATAGCTCCTCTATTGTTCCTTTATTCTAACCAAATAGATTCTGTCTTTGACCCCTCAACTACCTCATCCCTTTCCAGTGCTATAATAGTTTCTTTGATCAATACTGCCACCCACCCCCCCACCTTCTTTACCTCCCTATCTTTCCTGAATACCTTGTAGCCAGGAATATTAAGTATCCAATCCTCCCCTTCTTTGAGCCAGGTCTCTTTTATTGCCATTATATCATCGTCCCATGTGGCGACTTGTGCCTGCAGCTCACCTACTTTATTTATCACGCTACGTGCATTTACACACATGCACTCCAAACTCATCTTCGACTGCCTTGCATTTGCCCCCTCCTGTTTGATCCCTTCTATTTCAGAACTATTCTTTACTCTCGTGCTATTTGTCTCTCCCGGTCCTCTGTGCACCTTATTTCTCCTCTCTAATTTTTCATTCCGGTACCCTTGCCAAATTAGTTTGAACCCTCCCCCGTAGCACTAGTTAACCTCCCCGTGAGGACATTGGTCCCAGCTCTGTTGAGGTGAACCCGTCCTGCCCCAGAACTGGTCCCAATGCCCCAGGAATCTGAAGCCCTCCCTCCTGTCCCGTTTCTCCTGCCATGCATTAATCTGTCTTATCCTACTATTCCTATACTCATTAGCACGTGGCACTGGGAATAATCCAGAGATTACTACCTTTGAGGTCCTGCTTTTTAACTTCATCCCTAGATCCTGACACTCGACCCTTTTCCTTCCTATGTCTTTGGTTCCTACACAGACCATGACCTCTGCCTGTCCCCTTCCCCCCTCAAAATGTTCTGCACACTCTCAGTAATATCCTTTAACCTGGCACCAGGGAGGGCAACACACCATGCGGGATTTACGTCTGTGGTTGCAGAAATGCCTGTCTATCCCCCGTCTATCGAATCCCCAATAACAACTGCATTTCTACACTTTCTTGCGCTCCCATGTGCAGCCGAGTTTCCCATGGTGCCATGGATTTGCTCCTGACTGCAACACCCTCACTGGTATTTATACTGGTTTGCGAGTGCCGCACTCCCAGGTACTACTCATGTTTTATTATTATTTCAAACAAGTGTTAGTTTAAAAGTGCTGGGTTATTGAATTCTTAAGAGTACTGTGCAAAACAAATCCTCCCACAGAACACATAGACAGCATATATCATGCAAATAGTTTTACTTAACTTATGTGGTTCAGCCAAAGCTGGAGTATTATGTCCAATTCCGGGCACTACACTTTAGGAAGGAGGTGAAGGCCTTAGAGAGGGTGCAGAAAAGATTTACTAGGATGGTTCCAGGGATGAGGGACTTCAGTTACGTAGATAAACTGGAGAAGCTGGGGTGGTTCTCCTTAGAGCAGAGAAGGTTAAGAGGAGATTTGATAGAAGTGTTCAAAATCATGAAGGGGTTAGATAAAGTAAATAAAGAGAAACTGTTCCCATTGGCGGAAGGGTCGAGAACCAGAGGGCACAGATTTAAGGTGATTGGCAAAAGAACCAAAGGCGACATGAGGAAAAACTGTTTTACTCAGTGAGTAGTTATGATCTAGAATGCACAGCCTGAAAGGGTGGTGGAAGCAGATTCAATTGTGGCTTTCAAAAAGGAATTGGTTAAATACTTGAAGGGAAAAAATTTGCAGTGCTACGGGGAAAGAGCAGGGGAATGTGACTAACTGGATTGCTCTTACAAAGAGCCAGCAAGGGGTCGATGGGCTGAATGGCCTCTTGCTGTGCTGTGACCATTCTATGATTCGATGACAAAACCCAAAGTGGAACTGCTGAGGCTGCATAGATTGCAAAAGAGAAGTCAATATTTTATTTCTGTCTCATGAAATAAGTATCAAATTTTATTTTGAATTTTAGTGAAAACCGCCATCAATTCTATCAATCCCTCTCTTTGGTGAACCCAAACGTTTGACCAAAGAGTGGGATTGATAGAGTTGGGGAGATTTTTGCTCAAGTTCAAAATGTAAGAGAATATCTACCTTCCCTCAGATGTCATGATCCAGATAGCCAAAGAACGGGCTTTCCTGTGGAAACCAAACTGTGAATATCAATCAAACAAAAAACTCCTGGGTTAGGTCCAGTATAACAAATGCTTATTTTTAATTTTTATAATTTTGTTTGTCAATTTTCTTACTTCCTCTCCTGGAGCACTGATTCATGCTGTGGTGCATTTCCACACACACTGACAACCTTACCTAATTGGCCATCCTCCATGTGTGAGCCTTGAGTGTGTGACTTGTCCTGCTATTTGACCAGAGAGGGCATCGCAGATGAGGTTTGATCTATTCTCAACCAATCTTCATACATGTGCACTTTCCAGCAAGAATCACTGCATAACAGTCAAGAGAAGCTGATTTTTCCCTCTCTCTAGCTCAGGTGCAGAGGCCAATCATAGTTCCCCAACTGCTGCCCAACTGAATGGAATGCAGTATTTTATAATGATTTATTACATGTTGTGAAATTTGTAAATTCACATTGATTTGCCCGTGCATACATCTGTATATTATTATCACTCACATCTTTTGTACAAGCAAAATACTGATTTGGCTCAGTACTGTGAATCTACACAAGACCTGGTATCTCCTGGTTTATAAATAACCATAATTCTGCACCACTTCCTTGGTAAAGTTATACAGTAGCAATTATCTCACCATACCCACTGCTTTTTCTATCGTTTTAGTTCCCAATTAATGGTAACACGAGTAATACATACCTTGGATACTTTATGGGCTGCACTCTTTTGCACTGCTGAAATTTGTCAAATGAAGTGAGAGTGAATGCTTAGTTGCAGACTCACTGGATGTCTGGTGTTATCCTGGACTATATCAATAGCAAAACTATGCTTTTAGTGCACACAGAAACAATTATTCTAAATATCTGAAGGTCAATGATACGATAATGATGATGGACACTTGGAATGATCACTTGACAATAATTTCATGAAGAGGTTTGGCTGACAAAATTTATTCATCTCTTCAATCTTCTTCTCCTCTAAAGATGATATACAGTTCCACAAGCTCCAGCAGTCCTGTAATGCTGTGCCCAAATGGCTATTCTTCCTGTGTGAGCTTAGACAGCAGTTCAACTGCAGGAGGTATTAAAGCTGAGCTCAATCCCATCCTCACCTGAAGTTGACACACATGCATTTCCAACAGGATCATTGAATAGCAGCCAGGAAGATAAATAATGGTCCAGGAGCACTGAGCCAAATTGTAGCAACTCAGTTCAAATCAACTAACTCACTATAGGCCTGGGATCTTCCTTGCCTGTATGGCACAGTGCCATGGCACAAGGTACATTTCGCACTGATGAGTGCTTAAGCAATTTATAATCACCATTTCAATTCCAAAATGAAAATACTGCATGACATGGCAATCACTCCCATAGATTCATTATTTTTAATAATGAGTCGACCTCCCACGGCATTGCACATGGAGAATGTGTAGCCTTCAGGTGAAGTGGAGTTAGAGAGTGGGAATAATTGGACCAGGGTGCAAAGATATAATTCAATTTTAAAGTCATACATTCTGTCCTTAATTTTATAAATTCCTATGTCCACATTTATAATGAAACCGCCTATGTAAACTTGTGTTGTAATTAGATTTCCGCCCCCCCGCCCCTCACTAGCAGTGGCACTACAGAATCTCTACTTGGGGAATCAGTGTAATTATGGCCTCATAAGTTTACATAGGCGGTTCCATTATAAATGTGGACATAAGAATGGAAAACAGGAAGTGGGTGCAGATGTAAGAATCTTAATATAGATATATTCTTTAGGATTGATTGGTGCAATTTTACTTCTTATTCAGTATTTTTTTAGTCAGCATTAGATTTACAGTAGATATTGAAAATCATGATGCTCCATGATACCCCATGTTGCATGATGACACCATGAATGAAGAATTAAAGATTGTGATACAAGTTTATGGAGTGGTTCCCTTACAGAGCGGAGAGTGCATCAGGCTTTAAGAGTTAATACTGCACAGACTTCATCATCTGGCCCTGTCATTTACACTTGTATCATCTATGGCAAGGACTGTCATTTGAGAATTGGACTCCACAGCCACTCACAATGTTGCAGCATGGCAAAGTAAGTGAACTGCTTTGGCGCTTAAAACATCATCTTTTGAGTTGGATGGTTGCCACATTGTCTCATAAATGCAATATATTTTCATCAAATTAATAATACCCCTCCTGTGATAGTACTTCAGTACTTTCATTTTTAGAAGATCTTTATATCAAGTAACTGTACTGCAACAGGTTATATGTTACTTACTTTAAGTATTGAGTCTGATGGCAAGAGTTCCGTCAGAGGCAACCCTGTAAAGTAAACAAAGTGATGCTAGTCCAGTCAGAGGCACCAAGACACCAGGGGTAAAGGATTTTGCCAAGTGCTTCCAGCAACTAGGTGTCAATGGAGACAAATAGGTTGGGTTTGATTCTTTGGGGCCTTGCTGACCTCTCAGCCTACCTGTGCAGGCTAACAATGTGCTTTTGTCATTCTTCCCCGTTTCGATCTGCCCTTGATAAATGTGACTTTGCACATGCACAGTCACCTATAATATAAACAAGACAGATTCTAATGGAAATGGTTCTGTAATACAAATGAGGTATTACTATATTTGGCACTTATCCAGATTCACCATTCAAATGGCTTCAGCCTGACTGTTCATGACATCATCAGAATTTTTGTTTGGATTGCTGTCTTATAATTCACTTGACATGATCTTTATAGATCTTACAAATTTTTTTGACCTGGTCAGCAGAAAGGGTCTTTTCCAATTGCTGGAGAGAGTTGGTTGCTCCCCAGTCCTCCTCAGTCTGATTCAATCCTTCCATCATGGTACAAACGCTACAATCTAGTATCATGGTAATCAATCTGACAGCTATGTAATCCATAGGATGTGATGGAATACTCTCCAGTTACCTGGATGAGTGCAGCTCCAACAACACTCAAGAAGCTTGACACCATCCAGGACAAAGCAGCCCGCTTGATTGGCACCCCATCCACCACCTAAACATTCACTCCCTTCACCACCGGTCCACTGTGGCTGCAGTGTGTACCATCCACAGGATGCACTGCAGCAACTCGCCAAGGCTTCTTCAACAGCACCTCCCAAACCCGCGACCTCTACCACCTAGAAGGACAAGGGCAGCAGGCATATGGGAACAACACCACCTGCATGTTCCCCTCCAAGTCACACACCATCCTGACTTGGAAATGTATCGCCGTTCCTTCGTCGTCGCTGGGTCAAAATCCTGGAACTCCCTTCCTAACAGCACTGTGGGAGAACCTTCACCACACAGACTGCAGCGGTTCAAGAAAGCGGCTCACCACCACCTTCTCAAGGGCAATTAGGGATGGGGAATAAATGCTGGCCTCGCCAGTGACGCCCACATCCCATGAACGAATAAAAAAAACAGAGACATGTTTTGGCACCAACACTCTTTGGCAAAGTCTTCTCTCTGCTGATTCGTTATGTTTTCTCATCTGGTTCTGAAAATCAGATCGAAATCTTTTTAATATTGCACACCAGGAGCAAAAAGTAAAATCAAACATCTCTTGATAAGAGAACTTCTTTTCACCGATGATGCAGTGCTCGTTGCACGCGGTGAAGTGGAACTTAAACAACTTTTCAATAGCTTTTCACTCGCTTGTGATGAATTTGAATTAACCATCAGCCTAAAGAAGACACTGATCATGGCACAAGGTGTGTTGAATGTACCAGAAGATTCAATAGTTAACATCCTGCTAGAGGTTGTACACAAGTTCTGCTACCTAGGATCAACTGTATCACATAACTTATCTCTAGATGATGAATTAAAATCTCACATCGGAAAGGCAGCAACCACATTTGGCTAATTGACTAAATGTGCGTGGAATAATACAATATTAACATTGAACACCAAGATATAGGTCTACCAAACGAGCGTTCTGAATACACTGTTGTATGGCAGCAAGATCTAGACCACCTATAACAGGCATGAGAGAAGACTAAACTTTTTCCACACCTGCTATCTTTGTCGTATTCTAAATATCAAGAGAATTTATGAGACTGCAGTGTTAAATCCTATAACAGAATTTACAGTAGTAACAGGCTATATTTTAAACAGTTGATTTTAAAAACAAATCCACTGTCTTGTACATTATAATCCAAGCCATCAGCCATTCTTTTAAAAAAATTTCACTCCTACATTCTTGTAAAACATTGTTACCCTAAAATGAGACACAGGCTGCCTTCAGGGAACAAGAATTAATACAGGCTTAGAACTTAATTCAAAGGATGGCATATACTAACACAAGGGGGCGCAACTGCTTATGATACAAACTTCTCAGTGCGAGTACTCGTGGTGACTGCAATGGCCTACTTGCAAAATATTTTATGAAGGAAAACATTTTAATTTGTAAACATTTGCTATATTATACAGTTATTACATCAAGGGAAATCCCATTGCTGAGTATAAGATTGAGCAATATATGTGTGATTAGCAATTCACTAAATGGGAACAGCGTCTGCGGTCGCATTTATTGTGTTTCCAAGTAGCTGCCATTGGACTGGAGTGACTAACTATTACCATTGACAGTTTGGAGTCGAAACAACAGGAAGGAATCATAAGTTTGAAAGTTACTAGTTTGCAAAATATCATGAGCTGTTTTTTTAAGTCGACTTGCTAAGTCTTTAACAACACTAGCTTTCTGCGACAGAAGACTGGAACATTTCTTTGACCTATCCCCAGGTATGTACACATATCTTTCCATCTGTGTCCAAATCAATGATATGTAAAATGAAATGTCCCTTTAATGAAATAAAGAAGCACAGCAAGTGTTAGGAATTCATGGAAAAATCAGTGCACTCAGATATATCAAGTTTGGTCCTAGCCACATTGACGGACAGATTCATTGTACTTGACAGGATTTTTGTGGAATTGACACGGCAAAAATGTTGGTTAAGGCTAAGCATCAATAATAAATTCATGTTAACTCAAAAATTTACCATTTCTTATCACTGCCAAATACAATAGGATTATCAGTAATTTCACTTCAGTCTGGAGTCTCTATGTTGCCTAGTATATTTATGATTTGGACCAATACAAGTAGTAACATAGTATCATAGTAGGTACAGCACAGAAGGAGGCCATTCGGCCGATCGTGCCTGTGCCGGCTCTTTGAAAGAGCTATCCAATTAGTCCCATTTCCCTGTTCTTTCCAAGTATGTCAGTCTAATGACACTAATAATCAATAGTAAGCTCAGTGGTTGGCACAGATGAAGCTGGACAGGCATGGTTCTATGGGGGAAAAATTTGATAAGGGTCCATTTTGGGCAGTGTTACCACCCTGCGCCCGACGGACCCTGTGCAGGCAGGACGCAAGTTTGGACCCACGGGAGCAATCAGCGTTCCTTTCCAGGCATTGCATGTGGAATCAATGCAATTTGCACTTTCCACCACCAGAGGAAGCTCAATCTCTTAAAGGGAGGATGTTTCTTAGAAATCTCTTAAAGGTAGCTGGTACCTGTTATTTGCTGACAATAACAGTCTACTGTCTGCATGGAGTCTGAACAGAGATCAGACATTGCACACGTAAAACACAGATGCAGATCCCGTCCCCATGTTTACACACTGAAGAGTTATGTTAAAACTTGGAATAAAGGTTGCGCACTACTAAATCTCACATCCTCCAATCTGCACACCAGACCTCACCAATCTGCCGATCTGAGTTGTTACCAGGCCTGCGAGAGTACATGCACCAAAGTTCTCTGCTGATGCACTAGAGACCTTGGGTGCAAGAGGTGGACAGAAGGACGGGTGGTGGGCAAGAGGCCCTCCAGACATATACTCAAAAGACAGTGGGAGGCAGCAGGGGAAGAAGTCAATGCCAAGCGCACAGCATCATGAACATGGATGCAGTGCAGGAAGAAGTTCAATGCTTTGACATGAGTGGTCAAGGTGAGTGAGGTCAACTGTCAAGTGGTGTCTCCTACCAACTGCACCACGCACTACACCCCCATCCCCCACATACCAATAAACTCTTTCCATCAGTCTCAACTCTTCCAATCAGATGCTTCCTCTCACCCTTACACATTACCACTGTTTCACTGTTTCAAGCCGCCCACCCACAACTCACAGGCCACACACAATAGATTAAACTGAAACTTAAAAGGGAGCCATATGATAAAGTGAGGACTAGCAATAATAAAGCTAACCATGAGGAAAATATCGATAGTGTAGGAGGGAGGTGAAAAGGGAGATTAGATGGGCTAATAGGGAATATGAAAAAAGACTAGCTAATAATATAAAAAGAAGTAGGGTTTTTTAATAAGCATATAAAAAGTAAAAGATTATCTAAAGAGAGGGTTGGGTCACACAAGGATGAAGGAGAGAGTATATTTATGGAGCATGAAGGTATGGCAAAGATATTGAATGTTTTACATTGTTTTTTTACAAATGATGGTGGAAGCGAGAACAAAGGGGTACTAGAAGGCTATGGAACAATTGATAGATCTAACTGTAGAAAAGGAATTGGTTCTGTAAAAGAATAAGCAGAATTCAAGATGGAGAAGTCACTGAGGCCTGGTGGCATGTACCATCGGCTCTGACAGAAATCAGAAAGGAGATAGCTGAGGCTCTGGCCACCATTTTTCAATCCTTAAATATGCAAATTGTGCTGTGGGACTGGAGAGTAGCCAATGTAACATTTTTGTTCAAGAAGAGGGTGAACGATAAATGGGTAACTATAGAAAATTTAGTCTAACGTATATCGGCAAACTCTTAGGCCCCGATATTTACGGGGAGGCGGGGAGGGAGCAGGGGCGCGTGTCAGCGGCTGGGAAACCTGGAAATCCCGGGAAGGCAGAGGTCCTGCCGAATCTTTTTATTCTGTTTCCCACCCGGCTGCCAGGTGGGAAAGGCTGTTGTATAAGGCAGCAGCCGGGGACTACTGGGGTTGATCTTTGGCAATCGAGTAGACTGGGAGTTGGTGAGGGTGGGGGGGAGGCTCGGAGTGCTGGAGCGAGAAGGGAGGGAGAGATTGCAGGGGTGGAGGGGGGAGACATCCCGGGGGGGTGGGGGGTAGACATTGCGGGGGAGAGATCCCGGGGGAGACATCATGGGGAGAGACATCGCGGGAGAGAGATCGCAGGGGGAGAGATCATGGGGGGAGACATCGCTGGGGGGAGACATCATGGGGGGAGACATCGCAGGGGGGGTGCCGGCTGATCACAGGGGTTCGGCAGATCACGTTGGGGGGGGGGGGTGGTTTGTTTGGGGTACCAGGGGGATGATCTCCTGCTCCTCCTGGCCCACAAGCAGTGCTGGAAAAGCATTTACCTGCTGGAGTCGGCATCGCCCGCCTCCCTTCAGCTGCCGGGTTTTCCGAGACCTAGGAAACCTGGCCGGCCAGTGTTAAATGTAAATGGCTGCCAAAATCTGAGGAACGCAGCCACATTTAAATATTATAATCACTGGCCCGCCTCTCCAGAGCGGGTTGCTCAGCCACCCCTCCACCCACCGCGGTAAATCCGGAAGTAGGCCCGTTCAGGGTTGGTTGGGTTTGGGTTTCACTTTTTTAACAATTTAACCCTGCCCCCTACCCTCTCCTGCCCGTCACCGGGGGAGGAGAGGTTAAAATTCCCATAAGAATCCATAATTTGTGATCAAATTAGTAAGCATTTAGAAATGCATGGGCTAATCATGGACATCCAGCACAAATTTCTTAAAGGCAAGTGATGTTTTACAAATTAAATAGAATTTTTGAAGAAGTGGATAGATAAAGGGAATGCAGTAGATGTCGATAAGGTATCTCACAAGAAGCTTGTTAGAAAAATGTGGGTGTATGCTATAAGAGGAAATATAGCAGCATGGATAGACAGTTGTTTGATAGACAGGAAACAAAAAAGTTAGGGTAAATGGGTATTGCTTAGAATGGAGAAGGGTTGGAAGTGGTGTACCTCACTTTTATTCTCCGTATATCTAAATGAGTTGAACTTGAGTATAGAAAACACAATCTTGAAACTTTCTGATGACACAAAAGTAGAAGGTTTGGCAAATAGTGAGGAAAACTGTAAAAGACTTCAGGAAGGCATAGATAGGATAGAGAAATGGGCAGACAGGTGGCAGGTGCAATTTGATAAGTGTGAGGTAATACATTTTGGAAAAAAAAAACAAGGAATGGGAATATAGAATTAATAAAACATACTGAAGGGTGTGGATGAACAGAGACTCCTAGTTGATTCCTAGGTCCAAGTGCCAGTAGATAAAGCCATAGAAAGGCCAATAGAATTTTGGGTTTTATACATGGGGCAAAGAGTTCAAGAGTAAAGAGATAATGATGACTTTCTACAATACATTGGTTATGCTGCAGTTAGAGTAATGTGTGCCATTTTGGGTACCCTATTATAGAAAGGATATTAAAGCTGTAGAGACCATACAATGTAGATTCACCAGGATGATGCCAAGAATAGGAAAGTACAGTTATGAGGAGATACTTTGGATACTTGGACCATTTCCATTGGAGCAGAAAAGGCTAAGAGCAGATTTAATAGAGGTTTTCAAAATAATGAAGAGTTTTGATAGAATGAATAAGGAAAGACTCTTTCCTTTGGTTGAGGAGTCAGTTATGAGGGGCCATCAATTTAAAATTATCACTAAGGTAGTGGGGAGAGAGGTTAGGAGAAAATTATTTATGCAAAGGGTTGTTGGAGCATGGAATACTTTACATAGGGCATGGTTAAGGCAGAGACCACTGCACTTTTTAACAAAATATTGGATAAATATTTGAAGCAGAGGAAGACACAGCGCTATGAGGAAAGAGCTGAGCAATGGATTTAGTTTTGGATTACTCTAGCAAAGAGCCAGCACAGGCACAATGGGACAAATGGCCTCCTACTCTGCTATAAACTTCTATGGTTCTATGCAGTGTGGAACTAAAAAACTGGACGGGCAGATCTGCCTGTAACTCAGTATAATATTAAGACAAAAGTTTGCAGTCAGGTTTTCCCTGCTCCTCCAAATTCCCACTGCTGCTGACTTATTGGGGAAAGATGACATATTAAAAAATAGAAGACAATTCTCTGACAGGAAGGAAAAATTGGAACAGGATTCAATTCTGGGATGCTCTTGTATTTCATATTGGGTGGATGTGGAACAGCACTGATGGATGGCTGGGAGTAAATTTCATGTCTGCCCTCTCTATAAGGAAATGAAGTGTGATATGTGCAGAGTAAAAGAGAGGAGACAAATAATTCTATAAAAAGCTGGAGGAGAAAAAAAGAGATGTCAATCTGTCTGTATATCTACACATACACACACCACCCATTTTTTCAACCCAACGTAGTTCCATCAAACCTCAATCCAATTACAGAAGATGATGTTGAGAGTTATATAAATACATTATTGTCCCATATTGCATTCATGAGACTGGTTTATTTTTAATTCCTTTCCATAGTTGGTGTACACTTCCGACAGTGGGGAGTAGGAGGAGGAAAGATCTCCAAGAAACTGATAATCAGAGTTGATATATTTATACAGAGAATTCAACAATCTCCAGATACAGTTCTGTTCATTAAACATGCCATCAAACCCCAAGTCAGTTATTTTATATGTTGCCATTTCACAAAAGTTTTTGTGCCCCAGGTTATGATTAATGCTAGTAAGATTTATTCACATGCACTCAGTAGACAAAACTGAGATATGGAGATCTAAAAAAGCAATAAATATTTTATTCCAAAAATTAACCACTCAGAGAAATTCCTAGACGAGATACAATAAAATCCTAGGAGCTGACCTACAACATCAGCACAACCCAGTTGACCTCAGTCTCATGCAGAATTTTACTTAGATCAATGGAATGCTGGTGTTTAATGGCTTAGCAGATGCCAGGCCATATTTCCAGGTTAATATTCACATTGAGACCTATAGGTCAATATACGTGGTATTGTGTAGACACAGAATAGATATTATTAAAGAGTACAGTTACTCTATAGGTGTGAGCCTTTGGCTTAGTGGTAGCATTCCTGCCTTTGAGTCAGTTGAAGGGTTCAAGCCCCAATCCAGACAGCCCAGATCAATGGAGACTAGAATATGTGATCTCTAATACTGGGTTGACATCCAGTGGGGTACTTGTGTCCAGACCGAGTGACCACTGCCTCAGCGGTAGTATTCCCACCTCTGAGTCAGAAGGGTATGTTTCGGGCCCCACTCCAGACAGCCCTGGCTGATTGCGGCCCACCTAGGAGAAGGTACTCTGAAGATAAAAACTGTGAGGAAGGCAATGGGAATCCACCTCAGCTACTCATCCTAGTATGGCTATAAATGATAAATTAATGGGAAATATTTATGTAAACATATCATGCAATGACATTGTTTGTATTGTGAAAATATCATCTGTGTTTCATTAAAACATGGTGTCATGACAAAGTTATGTTCAATTCTTTCAGGATTATGCATCAAAGTTCCTTCCAGAGACACAATGGTAATCCCTTAAAGTACAGATATGAATATTATCCTTATTGTCGTCAAGGATATTCTGAAAACTTAACCAGAAGTATTATCAGATTGATAACATAGGACTGGTGACACAATAATGAATTAGAACATGATTCTTTCAACTCTAGGGGGCTGAATTAAAATCCAGGCCAGATTGACGTGTTAAAAATTTTTTTTTCCGGTGGCTTGGAGAGTTTTATATAAAACGAGCTTGGGCAACCTCCAACTATTTCCTAGTGGGCACAAGTTCACTGTACAGAACCAAGGTGGAAGCAAAATTTTCAATTTTAACAGAGACAACAGAATAGCTGATATGAGAAATGGAAGTACCACACTCCTGCAGTTAGGGGTGCTATTTTGAGATTAGGGCATAATAGAGGAAGTTTTATTCTGTGTTTAACTGTGCAACATCTGACCCGGGAATATTAGTATATTGACAGTAACCCTGGGTGCTGAAAGTGGAAATATGTTCTATTCTCCAACACAGACATCCCTCACATTGATGAGTACAGAAATTTTCAAAAAAATATAAATTTAAACTTTTATGGCTGTACTGGCTACCTGCAGTATGGCTGACAATATTACAGCATTAGGATCTTCAGCCATTACTACCGTGGATAATTTGATTAATTTATTTTTCTGAGTTTTAACCATGGTGTATTTTGTAACATGTCTGCTGTTTGTGTAATATCTGTTACCTTATAGTGAGAGTCTAACCTTTTTTGAGTTGTTCCTGATTTGATGGGATTCTAACAACTGTATTGAAACTGTCCAAAAGGGAAATATAAAGAATGTAAATCTATCCCCTCTGGATGGACAAAACTTTTCAGTTGTGCCAAATGGATATTTAACTGATCATTCAATTAATTTTGCAGTTGGTTAATATAATTTAATATTTAAATACACAAACAATTTTTTTTAAAGTAAGAAAATTGTACAGTTTGTGTGAGCACAGTGTCTTGCACAATGAGGTTCTGGCATTAGGCTGAAGGAACTTCAGCTGGTTGAGATTACAGTTTTCATCCAGTAATATTTAAGTTGTCTGACTAATAAACTGAAAACCAGAAATACATTTTAGTCTTTGTGCTTTATGGCAACAATTACCTTATTAGCACGGTGGGTGGGGAGTCAGTTCACATCCAGTTTCTGCTAACTGGATTTTTTTTTCTGCTGTGAATTACAGTGCATTTACACGGAACGGTCATTCACAGTAGGCAGAGTGATGGGGAAAATCACTGCCTGCGTACAGACGGGAAAGAAGTTCACGGGTCTTTACAAATTTTGAAATTTTCCATATAACAAAATGACATTGAATTAAATGCATTGTATTACATATGCCTCCTCCTGTGCTGTATGATTCTGTAGTTCTATGATTCTATGCAAAATTATTGGAGACTGAATCATGCAACTTTAAAATAGTTTAACCACTGTTTAATAACCAACAGTACTGGAATACAATGAGGTAGGGACTCCATAAGAGGAGTCCAAAAGTAGGAGCCTTGAAAAATAATGCAATACAGAGAGAAGCCATAGTAGGAAGACAAGAGAGGGAAACACAAAAGAGAGTAAGGAAGGAGGCTTATGAACTCCGAAATATCACAAATCCAGCTGGCCTTGTGTTAGGAGGTATAAATATTTAAATAAAAGAAAAACTGCTGAAAAGCAATTCAAGCACAATTTCTCCCTCTTTAACTGCCGGTGCATTTGGTGAAGCATAAGAACTCTTGATTGTGAAAAAGTGTTCAGAAATGTTATTTACATTTCATCCTTGAGCATTAATTTAAATGTAATTCAATATGTTTCATGTACATTTCATAGCAAAGGTCTCAAATGTGACCATAGTGTGAACATAAAATATTTCCTGGCAGCAAGAGCTTGTCCTGTAGTTCTTTGCTTTTGGAAAGTTTTGTTTCATGCCATTTTTTACTGGATTTAATGGCTTGGACCTCTATCTCAGGTGTAAGGCCATTTTTCCACAAAGCTTCTAGGTTGACAATTTAAGCTTATTTATGCAAGGTACAAAATGGGGGATCCAAAATCTAAACTGCACAAAGGCAAAATGGCAAAATTGTTTAGACAGGCAAAACACTTCCTTTGGATTTGAAAACATGGATTTGCATTGCTTATGGATGCAGACGTAACATGAAAAACACTGAATAATTGGACCTGGATAACACCCACATAGGAACACAAAAAAATTACAGTAAAGAATACAGGTTTTGCATGGGCTGATTTTGACTGTTCCATCATGCATGACTGTGCTAAATACAATCCTAAAACTTCCACATATTACTGAATTACAAGAGGTCATTGATTTTTAAAGAGTTATTGTCATTGGCAGTACCATTTTCAAAAATCCAACTGTTACAAGGAATTACAACTTGCATTTATAATAGTTTTCACATAACAAAACATGTCAAGGTAGTTTACAGGAGGAGCAATGGACACTGAACGGATGTAGGAAAGAAGTTGGGGAGGTGAAGAAAAATAGTCAAAAAGTTTTGAAGATTTTTTTAAGGTAGAAAGAGAAGTAACCAGGTGAAGAGGTTTAGGAAGAAAATTGAAAAGTGCAGGGGCAAAGTGATTGAAGGATGTGCCATTGATAGTGGAGCAAAGCAAGGTGAATGACAAATGGTAGATCAGAGATGGAAGAGCATATGAGTTACTACAAGATAAGGATGTTCTAGTTAGCTTCAGTATTCATTTTGAAATGCTTCAGATTGTTTTGGGTTTTCTGATGACTTTTTAAAAACAGTTGTTTAAATAATGAATCTCACCTTATTTAAAAATTAGACTTTTAAAATAACTACAAACAACTTCAGTATCCCTTTTTCTGTTTCTGTAACTTGTTTTGAATATTTATTTTTTAACAGTAAATACTGATGACATTGTCCCAGGAACTGGAATGCCATTGAGCCTAACAGTGAGAGGGAGCTGAATTAATAGTAATCATTATTCTAGGGTACCTAAGAGATTTTGTAATTTAAATCTATACAACATCTAGCCCTATGTTGGACTTTTAAAATGGACAATGCTTAGAGGAAAAATTTGCAGGACTATGGGGAAAGAGCGGGCTTGGGGGACGACTATTTGGAAATCTCTTTCAAAGAGCTGGCACAGGCCCGATGGGCCAAATGGCCTCCTTCTATGCTTTAAGATACTATGATTCTTTGACTCTATCCTCCTTGACCTTTCTACTGTCTTCAACACGGTCAGGCACTCCATCTTCCTCAAACGACTCCCTTCCACAGTCCACCTCTGTGTCACTGCTCTATCCTGGTTCCATCCTACCTGTCATACCATAGACATTATATCAAATGGTTTCTCCTTCCATGCCCAATCATCTCTGGTGCACCCAGGGTTATAACATTAGCCCCCTCCTCTTCATCAATTACATGCTATCCTTTGATGATGTTACCTGGAAGTTTGGGGTCATCTTTCACATGTATGCTGGTGACACTAAGCTTTACCTTGCCATCTCGTCGATTGTCCGTGTGGCAGTTGCCCACATTTCCAATTGCTATCCGACATTAAGACCTGGTTGAGCTAATACTTTCTGCAACTTATTGTCAGCAAAACCAAAGACATCCTTTTCAGCTCCTACAAATACTTACAAACCTCTGGCCTTGACAATATCTTCCTCCCTTGCTGCTACCCCAGGCTTAGAACCTTGATATATTGTTTAACCTTGAGCTCAGCTTCCTCCCCCATAGCTAATCTGTCACCAAGACACTTTCTTTTACTTCTACAACATTGCTTGCCTTTGCCCCTATCTGTCCTCCTCTGCCACCAAAACTCTAATCCACATTGTTATCATCTTACGGCTGGACTCCTCCAATGTTGTTCTTCCTGTTTCTACCATTCATAAACTACAAGTCATTTAGGATGCTACAGCCATATCCTCACCCGCACTAAGGCCCACTTCCCAATTACCTCGCCAAATTCCAGTAGCTTCCCATTGCCACAGAGAATTGAATTAAGTTTCTCATTTTCACCTTCAAATCCCTCCATTGCCTCACCCTCCGCCCCCCTTAACTCCATGATTTTCTCCAGCTCTATGGCCCTGTATCCACCTTCAGGTCCTCCAATGCCTGCTTCTCATTTCCCACTCTCCTTCTTCCACCATCAATAGCTGCTCCTTCAGCCAGCTTGTCCCCACCCTCTGGAACACACTCTCTCAGCATCTCCACCAGGCCATCTTCCTCCCTACCCACTCATTATTCACTTCCCTGTAACCCATTCTGAGACATCTGTTGAATGCAACAGTAATTTTACATTGGATTTATAATTTTGTTTATTTGCAATGATTGGTCGCTTGACATAAAGTTTATTTTTTAGAAAGGGTACTGATAATAAGGTTATTTTAATGGATGTATCCTTTCACCCTTCCCCCCGACAAATATAGCTGCTCCCTGATTAAAACATTTTTGCTCTGCTGCAGAAGGGCCCACTATTATGGGTATACAGTTCTATCGGTTCTGGCAGCCCTCCAATGCCTCATTCAACATGGCTGTGTCTAGACAGTGAGGGCAGACAGCTTATTTAACTGTGAAGGGCATCACAGCTGAGTCTTATCCAGTACTTAATCTGGACCCACAATTGTACACTTTCCAGCAAAGTGAATGGATAGCAATCAGGAGCAGGAACCCAAGCTGATTTTCCCCTCCCTAGCCAAGAGATGCTAAAATTAATTATAGCACACAACTGCTGTCATGACTGAGATCAGCTAGTTGCATATAGACCAGGGACAGAATTTGGGATCTTCTGGCCTGCATGACTTAGCACTACACTGAGTGGTGCCTTAACCCACTGAGCTATCAAGGGAGTACCGGTGTCCTCTAACTGGAAGATAACAGGCACTCTTTCTTACTTAACATGCTCTGGAGCAGGTAGTTCAGTTCAGTAATGCCCAGTCAGTTTTATATGACCAAATTTACATTACTGCAGAGTTAAATTAAGTCTAAACCCAAGAGAATGATAGTTTATTTTGCAGCAATCTTACTGTGTGCATGGTTACGAATAATTCAGTATAGCTGCTGAGGTACAACAAAACTGAAGTATTTAATTAAGGAAGTCTGAATGGCCTTCCACAGAGAAACAAGATGGGAGTGGCTTGATCAAATATGAGCACAGTATTATGTAGGCCCACAGCAGTTCATTCCATCATAGTTTTGATTATATATTAATAGTTAACATGCACAGTCCTTTCTAAATGTCAGACACTGTCCTCATTTTCTTTCCTCTTCCCCCACCCCATTCCCATTTTGGTCTCGAGGTCTTGAAAAGCATTTATTTGAACCAGTGAGTGCTTTGAATATGATGTTTTTGCAGATCACTGTAGTCTGTTGGGGGATTGGGTGACAGGGCTCTATACTGTCTTTAAACTGCACATACTAATAGAACACAGAACTATTACAGCACCATCAGCATTTCAACAGCGACGCAGTCAGGGAGCAGTGGTTATACTTCTCTCTATGGAGTGAGAATCCAGAACTCTATACACGTGTACTCAAGTGTATATACAGAACACTATTCCAACTGAATCAGATCAGTTTCTTATAATTGAGAAGAGCTGATGGGACATGTAGCTCTTTGCAATCTTGCTTACAGATTTTTTCAGAATTTAGAAAAACTAAAAGGCTCATAACTGCTGCTGATGTAAAAAAATAAATATATACACTGATTCTAAACCACCCTATTGGTTTTATACAATCCTTTTTGCACAAGCATGCCTAAAATATCAGTATGGTACCTGTGCTACACATGGAACATAAAAACAACACAAGAACTGTGTTCTTTCACTTGAACTACTTGGGTTCAAACCCAAACCGGTAGAGTGTAAAAATCTTCTATAGGTTATCATATAGCCACTGGCAGAAGTTGGAATGAATCCGTTTTCTGCCTAAATCTGACTTCAGGTAGCCAGTACTAATAAGCAGATCAGTCATAGCATAAGTGCAGGTTTGCCATTGAGGTTTCATACCAGGACGATGTCAGCGGCAGTACAATTTAAATGCAATTGACTCCATCACATCACAGCTGTGCACACTATATAAGAATCCCCAACGCCCCCCTCCTCAGTTTTCACCTCATCTCTTCAAGTTGGTGACTCATGATGGGGTATAACTCTACAAGTATCAGGTCCTCTGACAAATCACTCTTAAATCATAGTATCATAGCATCATAGCACATACGGCACAGGAGGAGGTCATTTGGCGCATCGTGCCTGTGCTGGCTCTTTGAAAGAGCTATCCAATTAGTCCCATTCCCCTGCTCTTTCCCCATAGCCCTGTAATTTTTTTTCCTTCAAGTATTTGTCCAATTCCCTTTTGAAAGTTACTAATGAATCTGCTTCCACTACCCTTTCAGGCAGTACATTCCAGATCATTACAACTCACTGCGTAAAAAAATGTTTCCTTATGTCACCTCTGGCTCTTTTGCTGATCACCTTAAATCTGTGTCCTCTGGTTACCGACCCGTCTGCCACTGGAAACAGTTTATCCTTATTTACTCTGTCAAAATCGTTCATGATTTTGAACACCTCCATCAAATCTCCCCTTAACCTTCTCTGTTCTAAGGAGAACAACCCCAGCTTCTCCAGTTTCTCCACATAACTGAAGTCCCACATCCCTTGTACCATTCTAGTAAATCGCCTCTGCACGCTCTCTAAGGTGTTGACATCCTTCCTAAGGTGTGATGCCCAGAATTGAACGCAATATTCCAGAAAAGGCAAAACCAGTGTTTTATAAAGGTTTAGCATAACTTCCTTGCTTTTGTACTCTCTGACTTTATTAATAAAGCCCAGGATCCCATATGCTTTTTTAAGGGCCTTCTTAACTTGCCCTGCCACCTTTAAAGATTTGTTTATGTGCACCCCTTTAAAATTGTATCATTTAATTTATATTGCCTCTCCCCATTCTTCCTACCAAAATGCATCACTTCACACTTCTCTGCGTTAAATTTCATCTGCCATGTGTCTGCCCATTTCACCAGTCTGAAGTCTGTTACTATCCTCCACATTGTTTACTACATTTCTAAGTTTCATATCATCTGCAAACTTTGAAATTATACTCTCTATATCCAAGTCCAGGTCTTTAATACATATCAATAAGACCAGTGGTCCTAATACTGTCCTCTGGGGAACACCATTGTATACTTCCCTCTAGTCTGAAAAACAACCATTCACCACTACTCTCTGCTTTCTGACCACTAGCCAATTTTGTATCCATGCTGCCACTGTCCCTTTAATCCCATGGGCTTTAATTTTGCTTACAAGGCTATTATGTGGTGCTTTATCAAATGCCTTTTGAAAGTCTATATTCACATCAACCGCACTACCCTCATCAACCCTCTCCATTATTTCATCAAAGAATTCAATCAAGTTGGTCAAACACAATTACCCTTTAACAAATCCGTGCTGACTTTCATTTATTAGCCTATACTTTTCTAAGTGCCAATTAATTTTGTCCCGGATTATTGTCTCTAAAAGTTTCCTCACCACCGACATTAGGCTGACTGGCCTGTAATTGCCAGGTTTATCCTCTCCCCTTTTTTGAACAGAGGTGTACCATTTGCAATCCTCCAGTCCTCAGGCACTGTCCTCATACCTAAGCAGGATTGGAAGATTGTGGCCAAAACCTCAGCAATTTCCACCCTTACTTCCCTCAGTAACCTAGGATGCATCCCATCTGCACCAGGTGACTTTTCTACTTTGAGTACTGCCAATCTTTTCAGTACTTCCTCTTTATCTAATTTTATCCTATCCAATATCGGTACTACCTCTTACTTTACTGTACAATGGCAGCATCCTCTTCTCTAGTGAAGACGGATGCAAATTATTCATTTAGTGCCTTAGCCATGCTCTTGGTCTCCACATGAAGATCTCCTTTATTTGTCTCTAAATGGTCCCACACTTCCATTGACTACCCTTTTACTATTTATATGTTTATAGAAGACTTTTGGGTTCCCTTTTATGTTAGTGCTAATCTATTCTCATACTCTCTCTTTGCCTCTCATGTTCCCTTCTTTAGATCTCCTCTGTACTTTCTGTATTCAGCCTGGTTCTCCACTGTATTATGAACCTTACATTCGTCAAAAGCCTCCTTTTTCTGTTTCATTTTAACCTTTATATCTTTACTCATTCAGGGAGCTCGAACTTTGTGTGAGCCCACAGCCAGTAAGGTGACAGTGTCAATTTGACCAAGGGGAGGGCATCAGACCAAACCACATCCTGTCTTCCTTTACACTATCCAGCAGGGATCACAGTACAGTAATGAAGATAAATAACTCTGGCTGACTTTCCCTAGCTCAGTGATACTGAGGCCATTTTCAGCACCATTACCACTTTCCCAACTGATAATCCCACCCCCCTCCAAAAAAATAGGCATGTGCACTCATACACACTGCAATTGACATATGTAGAGTTGCATTGTGCATACAAAAAACTAATTTAGTCATAGATGTAACCTATGCAAGCCTAGCATTACAAACTGTGTAGAATCATTCGTTATGATATCCTGATGAAACTGAGGCCTACTGTCACAATTCAAGCTCAGTATTTGAAATTTATACAGTAGATTGAATGGAACTGTCCAGTTTCAGCCAAAGTTCTAAATTATTTAGCTCCATGATAGAAACCAATTTTTACCCAAATGCATATTCAGTGTATCCACATGCCAAATATTTAATTTTGTTTTTTTAAGTTGCAATAATAGTTTGTGTAGAGGAAGGAATACAAGGGGTTGAGCTGAGAGATTTAATGGTGGCTGCAAAGTGACAGGGAAGAAATATGAAGTCAAGTGCAAGACCAGGTTATTCTGGCATACATCCAAATTGGCTGCACAGATAAACCAGTCCTGAGAATGGTAGTGTAAACAAAAACACAGATTCTGATTACATAGCCATGTAAGATTTGTCATGGATTAGTTTTTGGCTAGTGAGTGGTTTGATCCTACATCCAAAAAAGTATAGTGCAGGTTCCATCGTTGAACTCTGATTAAGGCACTGAGACACAATATACATAAGGGTAGCTGGTAATGATAATTGTTAAGATACCTCACTGAAATGAGTCTGGGATGAGGATCGACAACAGTGATTCCGCAGTACCCAAACTGAGATAATGCTTTGTTTTCCCTGAGGGTGAGGGAGAGAAAATCAAGTGTATTTACATTCATTGCAACTGCCTTGGAAAAATGTACCCTTGGTAAATCACTTTGCGTCCGTTTTGTGTGGCCGATATACCTTGACACACACTACAAATTATCCCATAGTTTTACCAAAAGATTAATCGTTATCTCAGATAGAAAAGTGGTGCTTTCCCTTTCCAAACCGTATCACAAAACAGTTCGTCTGGAGTGTTTTAAAAATAGACCAAAGGTTTGATTCTAAAGCAATTCTAAGTAATGAAAAATTACCCTGAAAATACTTTCTGTATCAATTAATTTCTAGTTTTTATTTTCTTGCCTGAACCTATGATAGTGAAGACCGTCTATATATTTCGTTTCTTGCTGAACCCAGTAGTTGTAAATAAACACAGTACTATTAATGTGGAAATTGCGAATTCAATCTACGAATTTCAATTCGGTTGACGTCTTAATGTTAACCGAAACTCTGGTCATTTTCTTGGAATGCAAACACATAACATGTTTTACAATGAGATCGGAGACTTAATTTCCGTTACCCAATACTACACAGGAGTTTTAAAAAAGTGCCGTGATTAATATTGAGACTCGAAATGCATTCCCTTGTTGTCTAGTTCAGATCCTAAATCTAACGCCTTGGAGGAGCTATTAAGACATCCAGAAAGCTTCTTATCCGAATGCTGCAAAAACAAGTGCAAGGCGTTTTTAAAGAGTTATTTTTATTTATTGAAAACGATACGATAATTTCTAAGGCTGCCTTTAGTTCTCAGTCATTGTGTAGTCACCTGCTCGTACTG
Source organism: Heptranchias perlo (assembly GCF_035084215.1). Lineage (NCBI taxonomy): Eukaryota > Metazoa > Chordata > Chondrichthyes > Hexanchiformes > Hexanchidae > Heptranchias > Heptranchias perlo. The sequence continues at coordinate 30,014,580 of NC_090342.1, read as the reverse complement.
CTGAAGTGAGACAAGAACTGCCAGTTAAAAATGTTTACAATGAAAACACGTTAAAACCTCAGACCCAGGCTGACAGTTTAAAAATAGAAAGGCAATTCTTTGTTTCGTATCTTCGAGTACATCACCACTGTTTAACAGCTTTTATTCTGCACACTCACCCATCCAGTTTCAGATGAACAATCCACAAAAGTGATAGAATACACATTGAAATCGGTTATTGGCAGAAAATTCGAGCTTCAAGTAAGAAAAAGAACCAAATCCGCCAAGAAAATTGAAACATGTTTACGTCGCATAGAAAAACGAAGCCAGTTTAAGCTTTTAAAATATAACCGACGCACTGTTAACCCCTTGATCACCTTCTAGTAAAAGTTACTCAGCTGGTTGTGAGTGATCGTGGCTATGTTCAGCCTCCTCCGAAATCATCCAAGTCACAGTGAAATTGATCAAATTTTAAAAAGTAAGGGCAACTTGACAGAAATCAAGCAATTTTCACCAAAGAGTCTGATTTTTTTTCGATTATTGATCAGGGGTGGGGGTGATTGCTGTATTTGTAGGATCTTAGCTATTAGTAATCCGCGTTCCGAGATGATATCTGGAGAATACTCGGTAATAAAGTCACAGCGATGAATCTAAGTGATGCAATATGTAGCAGCGTTCAGGTAGGCTGGGTGCGGGTTGAGGGCTGTGTTTGCTGCGGCAGTCAGGACGATGGCGCTGTGAGCTGACTCCGCTAGCGTTGGTTTCACGCTTCGCTAGTACTCCGCAGACGCCTGCCTCTCACTCTCGCTTCGATCGAAGGGAGGGTGGTTGGAAGGGGGTTGGGGAGGGAGGGGGACAGAATTGCTTGTCAATAAACAAAACGCTTTTAGATCATAGCAAGGTCGCTCCCAGCCCTGAGCAAGCTCGTTCCCGAGTCCCAGCCCAGCACTTGAGGGCGGGAGAAGGGCGGAGCCCCGCCGCTCTGGCCAATTGCATTGTGCTCTCTTTTTAAAATTCCCTGTCCGTCACTCAGTTTCCTCTTCGTCAGCCTCCTTCGCCATATTGGGTAACTGAAAAAAAAAAGCCAGTTTTTTTCCGCCTTACTAGAGTCAGTTTTGACGAGAGATACGTTGTAAACGGTTGTTGTTGTTGGAGTTTTTGTTGTGGTTCTACGCTTTGCAGCCTTCCGAAGAATTGCACGACATTGTTAAATCGTGCAACCTTGCATTTCTACTGTCTGTTGGGCTTTGGACGATTTGCAGCGAGAGGGGGTACGAAGGGAAAAAAATGTCAAACGTACGCATTTCTAATGGTAGCCCTACGCTGGAGAGAATGGCAGCTCAGCAAGCAGGGCACCCGAAACCTTCTGCCTGCAGAAGCCTCTTCGGTCCCGTAGACCACGACGAGTTAAACCGAGACTTACAGAAGAAACGGAAGGAGATTCACGAGCAGGACAGGCGGAGGTGGAATTACGACTTCGAGAGGGACAAGCCGCTGGATGGGAATTACAAATGGGAAGCCGTGGATTGCAAGGATGTGCCTAATTTTTACTGGCGTCCGCCCAGGGAGCAAGTGTCATCGGCGGATTGCAGTGTGGATGTGAACGGGAACCATGCGATAGTTTACATAGGAACACTGGCTCAGGGAAATTCAGGGGACACACACTTAGCGAATCCAGAGCAAAAGGACCCGGTTAAAGAGACAACTGAACATTTCACAGACTCAAAAGAGCAATGCTGTAGTCCCCGAAAACGAGCTGCGTCAGTCGGTAAGTGACAAAGATGTACTCTTATGGAAGCTGCAGGATCCATTTTCAAACGGACCTTTCTGACCTTTTTACACGCGCAAAAAAAAATGATTTCACCCAACCAGTGCTTTTCTCATTTTATTTCCAGCGGACCCGCTTTAAAATCCTGCAGATCTTGGTCTGCGTGGGGTTAAGCTTGAATTCCCCTACGTTTGAAAAGGGATACTGCAACTTCAAAGGCCTTTTAGAAAGATGAAGTAAACGGCTTTTTTTTGCTTCAACAACTCTGCTTGAGATGTGGTTGACTAATGCCGACGAGCATGGCAAGTCTTCACTTCTGAATAGAAATAACCCCGAAATATATCTCCATCCTGATTTCAGGATTTCATTTTTTAATTAACCTTTCTTGATTGTAGATGGCTTTCCAGAAGCAAAAAGAATCAATACGAAGACAGAGACAGACTGGTCAGCAAATTCTCCCAGTATGAGTGCATTAGAGCAAACGCCGAAAAAATCGATTTCGAGCGGACATCAAACATAAAACTAAAGTCTCAAGGTAGCTTTTTATAACCTTCCTTTTCCTCTTGACTGTCTCCTCACTAAATTGTTTACAAATTTACGGTTTAAAATACGATAAAATCAAAGGTAGCGGTGAGAGTCTGTCTGGTGCTGACCAATCGGCCTCGTTGCCCCAGGTTGAGGATTTGAAACTGCACGCAGGGTTGAATATTGTGTACCAATATCACTGATGTTGTTTCTCTGCTTTATTTTCAAAACGACACGTATGCACAGGTGATTATTTCCAGCTGCTTTTCAAATAACTAGATATACACGAGCGTCCTGTACAAGTACCGAAACGTCTTGGTGTCTTATTTTCCTCCCCTCCACAATAATATATAGACAGCTTATTGTCTAATTGTTGTAAATACAGAAAAGACACTGAGGACTGACTGTGAAAATGAAATAATACATTATGCGGGGGAGTGTGGAACCACAACAGCAACGTGTGTGTGCATTTGTAAGCTTTATACATTGTACGATTTTGCTGTTTAAGTCCAACCTCCATCATAAGATGTAATGCAAGGGGTGGGGGGAATATTCACGTTAAAGCTAATTTCGAGAGCAAACTATTCTTTATCTCACCAGCTAAGTATGAACAGCCATAAAAATAACACTTGGGGTAAGCGTCCAAAGAAGTATAATGGCTGCAGTAACATAAAAAGTCTTCGCATTCTTTTCACGGCTCTGGTGTGATGATTTCTGCTTTGATTCTGTAAATTATGGTGAAAACACACGTTAGAAAAGGGACAATGTAGTATGCAGCTACACCATTTGACTAAATGTACAAACAAGAGGGGGGGGGGCGGACTTTTTAACTGGCTAGCCACAACAAACTCAACTAATGGTAGATTCACTGGACGTGATGCCCGTTTTCCGTCCTGGCCCATATTGGCGATCAAGTTGGAACTGGTGCATTGAAAAATTATGTCCGCAAGTCGTTTGTGAAAGTACCGCGTAAGATAAATAACTTGTTTTTGTATCAGTTTCAGATAGCATGAGGTGTGACACTTCACACACTTAGCACCGAGAGATAATCTTTTTAAATATCACAATTAATCAGATTACATGTATGCTGAAATATTCGCAATTTGATTCGAGTTGGGGTACCGTTTTAAATGTTTTTTTAAATGATGGATTTACGATATTTAACAAGTCAGATCCAAACTCTTAAAGTCATCTATATAGCTGCTTATATTACAGGTAAATGCTGCCAAACTCTTCATCTTCTTTCTTCCTCCCCCTCCCACAGTTGCATAATCAGAAAGGAAATCGGTTTTCTTTAGAAAGGAAAGGTCTGAAACATTACAGTGCTAATTATTTCTGGTAATCCAATATTACATACTAATCCATTGAAAAGTTACAACTGCCTAGTTAAATGTGGCTTCGTTTCTAGAGCAATAAAGTCCTGCCATGCTACCTGAAATACACTGCTTTTAGATTACTTCCACGCAGCACAAAATATGTAATTTATCCAACCAGCTAGATTTAAAAAGTCAGAAACGGAAATTTATTAGTTTGTTTTATTATCCCGATAATGACCTGATCTTATATGTGCGCACAGAAGTCCAGCACTGCTCGCGGTATTGGTTGGCTGTGTGCAGTTGAATAACCAGTTGCTTAAGCTTTTTGCCAACTGTACCCGATTAATCAGTGCAATAGTGGCTGTCTTGAAGTGATCAGTGTGACTGTGCCAAATAGCATTTTAAGTAATTACAATAATTAAAAAAAATAATTACCGAACGTTGTATTAATCTATACTTTGTATTTTTCTTTGATACAGATATGAAGATCCTTTTTTCCTTGTTCATCCATGACAGTGCTTGATGAAGCGAGGACGACCTCCTCAGAGACAGACATATCGTTACCTCTCCCAGTGAGGAGAGCCCAAGCACTGAACTCAAGTGAACACTAAACCGCCTATTTTAGAGTGGATATAGCGCTGTGCAATTAGGTTCTTCCTTATCACTTGGCTGATTTTACTACCTGTGTATATAGTTTTTTTTTGTAGCACATAAACCATTTTTGGTGGGGGAAGGGGAGGAGGAGGGAAACTTGTTAAAATACAGAGTTTAGAAAATGTATGACTTGAATAGTAGCAGTGTAGTTTTCCAATGCAGTTAAGTTTTTCTAAACTGCCAAGCTACAATACCTGTGTATTGTATGTTAAAAAAATAAAAAAAATCTAAAATGTACCTGTGTACATAACTTTGTAAAGACACTGAGAAATTATACTAACTTATTTATGTTAAAAAGAATTGATGTTTTTGGAATCTAGAAGATAATTTTCCGTTAAGCCAAAGTGGCGTTTTTCATGTGCATTTGTAAATGCTTTATTGTAGATTTTTCCCTTCCGTTTTTGCCTGTCATAATATAAGGCTATGCTTGAAAGAGAAAGCGTCCTGAGCCAGACTTGTATTCTGCCTTAATATTGGTTATATTTCTCGTTTTTGTTTTGTAACGCGTGAAAAGATGCTGACTTTTGTCTCGCATCATGAAATCAAATAAAGAAAAACGTACAATATGCGTATGTGTATAGTTTACAATTGAAAGGAGGTACAGCTTCTTCACATGTGGCAAATTATCAAGAAACGGTTAACGTTGTCTTGGCTACTACCTCAATTAAGGTGAGGGAAGTCGCTTGGCCTGTAGAATGGTTTGAAAATTTAACTCTTATTCAGTACTTATGTGGTTGTTAAGGGACTTCTATCTTTTCAGTAGGCGTATAAACGATTTTGCTGAACCGAAGTACACCTGGTGAAAGAAATACTATAAAATGTTCAGTGTTCTACATTTTCACAAAATAATTGCCGCCCTACATTCTCCCACCCTTAAACGATTATTTCTAACACTTAAGTTATTCTGAAATTATATCTTGGGCGTGATTTTGAAGGCGTGGGGGGGGGGGGGGGAGAGGTTTGACAACAAATTGTCTGTCAGTAGTTTGTCCCCATCGAATAAACAAGCCTTCGAAACGTTTGAAAAAAAATGATCAATAGCAGTAGCTCCAGAATCGTAGCTTTGAAAAGATGATCGCATGCTAAATATGAGAAACAAATAAAAGACCCTCCCAGAAGTGGCAATAATAAGCTTAGTGTGAGGGTGAGCTGGGGCTGGGAGCGCGCGGCGGTGATTGACAGCTCGGCAGCTCCAGGAGCAAAAGCACGCCACGGTGAAGCGGCCAATGAAAGCGCGAGCTGGTCGGACGTCAGCGCGCGCCGCCACTGTGCCCTGCGTGTTTTCATTTCAATCTGGAGCCCCGCCCCTCACTGCCGTCCCATTGGTCAATATTCCGAATGACGACCCGAGCAGTGAAAGGAGGCCTAATTCTATTGGAGGAAGATCTGTCAATCATGCAATGTCCTGCGGCTCTGTTAAGTGCGCGCACGCAGCTTGTAGTGAGCCTGTCCAACTTTTTGAATTCATATTTAAAACGACAATAACCGTTTCCCAAAGTCTTTTTAAAGCTGCGCCAAAAATTAGGAACCTGCATTTTTCCAATAAGTTTTTTTTTTCAACGGTTAGTCCGAAATGATACATTGCATCGTACGACAGCTCGAATTTAGAAACTGACGAGCACATAATTAAGTCCCGTCAACCGACCCGCACGTTATGTAGTCGGAATGGAATACGTTGTTAATATGTTAAAAAGTAGAGAGTTTTAAAAAGACGCATTTCAAATGTCGAAGTGGGAATAAAATTTAATTTTCTACAGAGTGCAGTATGGACTGGACCTTTTAGTGATGTTACAGTGCGACAGGTTACGCCGGCTCGGTGCATCCTTTAAGCTCCTTCACACGTTTCCCAGCTGCCTATTGACTTTAAGTGAATTGCCAATATTTTAAAAATCTGACGACCGGTCACTTCAGCTTGCTGTCATTTAGAAGCGAAATGCTGGTAAGTAGTTTGCTCTAATTTTAGATGGGAGAAAAACAAAAGATTGGCATGAAAAAAGCCATTTCTGGCTTAAAATAATTATAACGTTAACCAAGATTACTTTTGAGAACTTGGGTCAGCCAACAATAAATACTATGCAGAGAAATGATGGAGACCGTAAACTGTATTTCTTCTTATTGCAGCTTTCAATGTAGGCCTCAGCAAGACAACCTTTGTAAAAAAAAACATTTTTTATAGTTTACCTGTGTTCTTTTTAAGGCCACTCTGATTTTACAAGAAACTACCTGCATTACCCGGGTTCAGGGTACTTTCCTCACCAAATTTAACCCTACCCCGTAATTTATGTAGTCTTTACCAGTCTGATAAAAGCATATTTGCACAGGGGCTCGTTAAAAAGGTGCCATTTGGTGCACTTTGCTGAAAATATTTTTTAAGCAACTTAATTACAATTGTGTAGTCTCGTCTGTCAAGAGAGAAAACTAGATATATTAACACATGACATGATACATATATAAATGTTAACATTTTCAGCTCAGATAATAGTTAGAAATATATTTGGATGCTTCCTTGCATTTCTTCAGGTGCAATCTGTCCTTACCTGAAAGCGACGAAACTGTCACCTTTACATCATTATGGTGCTTAGATTCATTAAAAAATGTTCTGCATTTCTGTACAGAAATACATTTATTTTCCACAATACAAAAACAAACAAAAAAAAAGACTGAATGTTTGCTTGTTGATAGTCTATGTCTCTATTTGCTACCACACATGAGAGTATGTAACTTGCATTTACCGAAAGGCATTATTACTCATACGTGTTTACTGCACGCGAGTTTAATATTAACACAAGTGAGGCGCTCATTCATAACCCCATTCTCCAGTACACCTCAAATAACTATTGGACCTGGCAACTTGTAAAATATTCATTCAAATACGGTGAAATATGCAAATACTTAAATTAGTACTCATTTTTACAGATTTCTAAATCAATCTAATCCCTCATAGACAATCAGTGACGAATTATTTTCTTTTAGCAGTTTATTCATCTGCTGACAGGCCAGGTCGCTGGAAAAAGAGATAGTGTACTTTAAAAGAGGAAGGGAGCGAAAGCGAGGCAGAAACATAGACTGTTTCTTAAATGGTCAGCAAGATAAATGGATACTTATGCAATCCTACCAATGTGATTGAGTAATTAGTTGGTTTATGAGCGCAAACCAGCATATTAAACTATTTGGAAATACCACCGTACACACAAATAGTTTTATATAAAAGTGGATCGGCATCAAAACACAGCCTTGTTCTCGGCCCCCGAATCTGGCGCATTGGTCAGTTGATGATATGGATTGCAAACTACATGCAATAAAAAAAGTCCTGCAGATTTTCTCTCCAAGTATCACTGATTTGCTTTAAACTGCAGGCCTGCTCAATGCCAACGCTTTTGTTGCACCGAGTGTTTTCGATATTAAATCCAATTAAGGACACTGCTGTTTTCAGGATACAGTTGGCGTAACGAACCCTTTCCCCTCTCCATGTAAACACACATTTGTCGTTCACTATATGTCCCTGTCAGTGGCAGAGATTTTCCGATATTAATTCATACACTTTTTGTTTGAATTCCAAATTTGCACATCACACATATTTTGCATACTATGGTAGACACCTCATTTCACAATCCAGTGCCACCCTTCAAAAATATCTAAGAAATGAAGAAGTTATTAGGAAAGTAAGACAAATATTTAGATAGATTGTTACAAAAAATGGATTAAGGAGCTGAAATGGGTAGATCTGCAGATGTATGGATGAAAGGACTTGTCTGTCCTTGTAGATTGATGAATAGTGAAGAGGTATAAGGACAGACCGGTACAAGGCCGGATGGCTACATCAAGAACATACAGATAAATGGCGGATGGATATAACACATAAAATGAAGGAATGATTGTTACTAGCGATGGTTTGACGGAGGCCTGATTTAATTAATACATGAAGACAAAAAATGGACTGAATGGATGACTGTCGGATGGGCACGACGACGGATAGTCAGGGCTGGAGATGACGAGCTGGACGCTTGTTCCGATGGCGCAGAAAAAAAATTCAAGGTGATACGATGCCTTCGATGCCAAAACCAGAACAGGCCCAACACAAACGTCTACACCTAAGATTATTGTACAGGGATTTGGAAAGACCCAAAATATTAAATACACTCATGAATTCTTTCAATTACAGAGTTGGATTCAACAATCCAGTGTTTGTCGAATAGAGATAGGTTCTCACCTGTTTGTCACAGGAGAATTGAGATTTCGTTTCTCCTCTGTAAACATACATTTTGTGGTTCATTATATATCTCTTTCTGTGGCCAAGATATTCCGATATTGATTCGTATACGTGTTGTGCCTACATAACATGGTTAATCCAAAGAATCACCAACATTTCTAAACCAATAATTGCTGATTTCAGTGTCAGGAGATAGAGACGTTACCTCTTCATTTAGAACGATTAACGTACGAAATCAGATGTCAAGATTGTGTATCCAATTAAACACTATATCATGGAAAGAATATATAGTGCAGCTATTACCTTTCAGACGTATACACACGCGCTACATGAATGTGTGTGAGGGAGGGGACACAGAGTTCAAGATTTTGTTTTAATATTGAATCATCACTAAGAGAATGAAGAGCGAGGTTAGGAGGAATTTCTTCAGACAACGAATTGATCCAAATAAAGTTTATTCAGGTGTGGGAATTCAGTCAATGCTTCAAAAACATTTTAAAAATAACTTGGACCAGACTGGTTTAAATCTCTATTTCTAATTTCCTGACAGGGAAGATATAAATATTTAAAAATCCATATAATGGGAGGTAACTTAAAGTGTGTCATTATTACCAGGGGTAACAGTAAGACCACATGTCATTACCGTATTTATATATATATATATATTTATATTCTTCTAATACTTGGATGTGAAAAATAATATTGTTAGAAATATAAACTAGCTGCACGATACATTGTGAATCTGTAAGGATGCTGGCTTTGCCCATTTCTCATTTTAATCCGAACACAGATTTGAAAGATTGTGGAGAAACATTTTTGGAGAGGTGAAAGCTGCTTCACATAAAAGGACATGGTGGATATTAAAGAACCTTCCATGTTTTCTATAGCCTGATTATAGCAACACAATAAGATGTTCTAATATCGTATTTTGTACCATATTTGCTGCTGGAATAGAGGCATTATTATCTCATTCTGAGGAGGATTTGCATAGCTTGCTGTCACTGATGAGTTATTCGGTCTTCCACATTTGTGCGGTAAATTCAGTATTAATAGCTATTGAATCCTACAGAATATCCTCTCTTTTATATTATATACACAGGAATTTCATATTTTAACACTTTATGCTAACAAATTCATAAATTAATCGTGCAGACGCTTCTGAAATGCAAACAAAAATTGATGCCTTGGATGAGAAAGGAAAGTGTTGGCCTCTCTGTTTTCCCATCTATAAATGAATCCTGCCTCCCAAACTGGATGGTGTAACTATTCTAAATGTTATTTACCGATTTATTATGCGCGGCTTTGTATAAATAATTTTAAATGTGCAACCACCTCCCCTGCAGATATACTTACTGATTGGAACCGTTTTAAATAAGTTGTGGTGTGAATTTGTGAAACAACCGTAATTCCACAAAAAATAGTTTATGCGAACTTTATTTCTTTACTAAATAAGCCGACATTTTTTTTACAAATCCAAAAGCCTATTCCCAAAAGAGGGCGATCATTTCTGTAAACCCCAGTGGTTAGACTGCCGTTGAAAGAGTAGCCGGGCTAATTGCTACTTGGTTATTGGAAACAGTTCGAGTCAGTTTCACAATGTCAAGTGACAGGCGAGAATCCATCAGACCTCACCCTTGCCTCACTGTTGCAGTGTATGTAACGAAATATAAAGAATCCACAGTGGATGAAACCGCCAGCGACAGGTAGAAATGAACAAGCAGCCTGGCTACTGCTTTTTGATAGATTATGATTTCGATGACAGCAGACCATCAATTACTTCTCTGGCTGAGATTCCCGAATGAAAACCACATTAAAAGCGTCAACGGAGATTTAAAAAAAATCTCTCAAAGAAATAAAGATGACTAATACTCGAAATGAGAACCGCTTATTACCTAACCTCTGAAGAATCCTTCAAGTTTTCTTCTGTCTGCAGAGTGCTAGTGGCTCTCGTGCATTTCTATGAAATGAAACGATTTTCAGTTCCAGAAATTAGAGCGTACCGCTTTTGCTGTATGCCGCAAATGTTTCCACAGGTTCAACGCTGTTCACAGCATTTTAAGAGCATACATAGGGAAATTTACATCCGAAAAAATTCCCTCTCCACAAATATTAACCAGCCCCTCCCCCCAAAATAGGGAATCAACAAATGAGTAGCGGTGAACCAATTTCCCTTTGAAATGTCTGCTTCACTCAAAAACTTTCCCTTTGAAATGTCTGCTTCACTCAGAAACCTAAGTTAATATAATTCCAACGTTTCTACAATAAAGACACAAGCTTCCTCCCCATGTTTACCACAATGAAATTGTTAAAGGGAGAACCCCAGAAAAAACGGTGTAAACGGACCCACACAGAAATTCACCCCTTTCACTTTTGTTTGGGAAGCTTTTGCGCAATCAGTTTGCCTCCCTAAGGTGTTGAACAGGATTTAGACATATGAAAGAGAAGAAATTGGTTTAATTGAAGATAACATTGTCACTCTAAGAGTGTATTAGAGGCGCTCCCTCAGGCAGCAGTACATCTTTTCTAGCTGGTTGCTGCTGTGCTCGAAGCACACTCCCTGACTCTTAAGAGGCGGTTACTGAATTTCACGCAGGAGTGATGGCGAGCGCAGCATCACTGGACTCGGTGACCTTCCCTGCTGCAAGAAGCTACCGGAGAACAGGCATTGCGCCCGTAATCCCAGAACTGAAAGTGGTTTCCTTAGTTCTACTTTCCATTTCTGGTTCAGCGCAATTTCAGAGAAAACCTACTGCCAAAGATTATGCTAGAGTTCTTTTTTCTTTTCGAAAAACGAGAGAATTGCTTGTTTTACAATTTCATGAATGTGAAACTAAAGGAATGGCGGGAATGCGCAGCTTTAAAACGCACACTTCCGAGAATGATTGTTAGTGCTAACAAAAAATGATCAGCCAATCAGGATACACGTGTAATAACGATTCTTTAAGCTTCTCAAACAGTTAAAAAGCCACTTAACTGGTATAAATGTCAAAAGATTAGTTGATACAGCTGCGGAGGACATATTTGAAGATTTCCTACTGCTGATCTGTCCACCTATCTGCTAACTTTTCTGCTCAGTTAATTTGGGCCAAATGCACTTTTATGCCCTTTACCGTTGACTCTTCATTGTCCCTTTCTTATTTTGCATAAATGCATAATCGTACATATAATGACATACAGTACCCAAATAAATCCGTGCCTAGGGCTTCATAAATTCCAACCTGTCCTTTTCACGCAGCGCGAAGAACTCAGTGATCAACCAGGCACAATTGAAGAGCACCACTCAGCCAGCACCAACCACCACCACTACATTTGAAGTAGAAATGAACACAGATATACACACCCTTACGGGAAAATGATCAATATTGTGGAGGAAGCAGAAGGTGAGGCACAAAGCACGGAACACATAGGGGTAGAAAAGGTTTAATGAGGGGTAAGCTGGGACAGGGCAGAGGTGCTGCATGCTGCGTGCCCCTTCTGAGATGTAGGAGGTGACAGACTTCAGTGGACCCGCTTTTCAATAAAGGCTGTTAGAGGTGAAGCAATGCATTATGGAGTCACATGTCCCCCTGCACACTGTCATGGAAGGTGGTCTGGGTAGAATGGAAGAATCCAATACCACCTTTCACGAGTGGCGTTATGGAACAAGGGTTGTATGCAGTGCAGTCGCCTGTTGACCATGTGGCAACACCAATGTCATTTGTCGTGGATACGTTCATTATGCAGCAGCTCATAAGCACAGTAAAAGCATCTTTCATGAATATTCTCACTGCTGCTATGGTGGCTTTGAGGTTCAGACGCCAAGGTGCAGTCACAACTAGCTCTATCTCACTTGGAGAACAGGCAACAATTAGTGAGGAATTCTGAAACCTGATAGATTCTTATTAGGTGCTCACACAGATCAGTGGGCATTATGAGAAGATGCTCTCCTGCAGTGGCATGTGGAGAAGTTGGTTGGCACTCATCAGTGGCATTCTTGTGGCATCATTTAGCCCTGCACAAGTCACAGTAGGTATTGCTTCTAAAAACAATGGCCCATAAATTTGGCCATGCAGTGCCCATTTTTCAGGTGCTAACTGGTCTACTAAGCTCCCAATATGGTGGGCAGGAAGCACGCCCACATTTCTGGCCAGAAGTGCACCACCTGCGATATTGGGAAAGTAAAAATAGGCGTCCTTTACCCACGCCTGAAGCAGGCATTAAGCTCTTTGCATGTGCAAACCAATCATTGCTTTGATGCAGCATGGAGTGTAAATCTGGTACACTGTCAAACTTGGCTCGCAAAGTGCCCAGGGATCCATTGGACCATCTAGACACTTTGTAATTCTACCTGACCTTAATTTAAATGTTAAGCAGAGATTGTTTCCCCTCCCCTTTCTAAACATTTAAATTTTGTGTTGTTGTAAATGCAAATTGTTGTTTCTAACTTTTGGGAGACAGCTCTGTGCATGTATGTATTCAGGTATATGCCGAGCTCTCTCTTAAACAGGATGGTTAAAGATTCAGTCAGACAGGAGCCAAACAGTGTAAACAGGTTTTATTTGGCTGGAACCCAAAATGCAGCTTCTCAGACCAATAGCTGCAATGCAAATGCACCAAAACTGTCCATTAAGTGATACAAATGCTTAGATATTTACATACTATCTACATTGGAATATCATAGGGTTATGTTTTATACTAGTCTCCTGTGATTACTTTTTACATCCTTGTGATCTACGTAATAATAGCAAGTAGCTGTCCTGGGCCTAAAGAGGAAAATGTATTTACAAGAACTATTTTTTGTTAAGTAACTGTCTGAATGCAATAATTTTCATTTTAGTGATTTATTGTAAAGGTTATTCCAATGTTAACATGCTTCAAGAAGATTTTTCAGTATATGTGCAGTGCATTTCAAGAAAATTCTTCCATATATGTACACATTGTACTTTCACCATAAATGCATAACATAGGCAATAACTTGCATGTCATTCTATTATTCAAATAAAGGTCCTGCAGTTGTAGCACAGTCTGATGTGAACTATCCTTGGGGGTAGATGGTGTGACAGATTGCAACTTATATCTTCACAACCATTAGATTATGTCTGTACACCATTTATACTGGTCCAGTGTACTGGGGATTAGAAAAGCAGACTTCAAGGGAATGTGATAAAATTTGAAAAAGATTAATTGTAACACATTAATTGTTCAGAGATCTACAATAGAAAACTAGGAAGTATTCAAGGAAATATTAGTGATGCTACAATCAAAATTCATTATGTACAAATAAAACATATTAAAGGTCAAGAGGCCAATGAGGGTAAGGAGGGGTACAACAGTAGTATTGGGGATAAGCAGATGGCTTTTAAAACATAAGAAATAGGTAGACGGGTGGATTGCATAAGTTAAAAAGACCAGCAAAAGCAGATGTAAAAAAGTAAGAGAAACGCTGAATGTAAGATTGCCGAGAACAGCTCAAGTAACAATGCCAGATTTTTACAAGAAAGAAAATACACTGGATTCCACTTATAAAGCACACGCTTTGCCCAGACAATTGAGTAAATCAGACAAACCTCATCTCCCCAAACAAAACACACTAGCACATGTAGAAGATATTTTAATATGGCTGGTTGGGAATGCCACTGTCTCATGCAGCAGCTCGCGACTCCCACCTCCTCATTGTAGCCCAGCAGCAATGGATCTGATTTTACTGGCTACACTGGCCATCGGACATAATAAAAAATCATATCTGTGGATACATTTGCTATAACCAGCTTACGTTATACTTGTTCACTTAAAATGATAGTAAAAGCTAGAATCTTAAGATAAAGAATTAGCAGATTTATCACATAGTTACTTCACATCTGTGTTTAAACAGGAAGAGGAGAAAAGTTGCTCAATTCACAAATCAGATTTCCAGAGAAACAAAGGAGAAGCTAAACAGTATGCAAATAACAAAGGATATATATGGTTATAGAAGGTTAGCTGCTCTTAAAACAGACAAGTACCTAGTCCAGAAAACTTATATACAAATCTTAAAGGAGATGGATCTTAAAGTAATGAAACTTTAATTGGATATATTTGTAAGTTTGCTAAATTCTGGAGAGATTCTTGAAGTTTTGGCAGGTAGCTAACACAATTCCATTATCTAAAAACAAATCAAGAGACAGCTCTGGAAACTACAGAGCAGTAATTTGTAAGGAAGGTTGTTGTAATGATTTAAAGTGATCTAGTATATAAACACCTGGAAAAATATAACCCATTAAAAGACACAGAGGTGGAAATTCAACTTCTGCCCTGAAATGGGTACAAAGTCAGCAGAGAGGCCGTGCTGCCCACCCAAAGCTTGGGGCTGGGAGGTTTTTGGGTTGAGGTTTCATTTAAACACCGCCAGTGAACTAAGAGTGCCAAACAGTGCTCCATTGCAGCTTGCCGGTTGTGCCAGGGCTGGAAATTGGCTGATTATCACGCTCAGCCAACCAGCAGGAAGGGGCCTTGAAGGGGACGAGGTTGATCCTGGAAGGGGTTGTGTAATGGGCAGCGATATTTTTGTGGAGCCCAGAGGAACACTCCTGTTCTTGGCCCCACAAACATTCTCCCCTAAAAATCTTTGGGTCTTTTTCTGAGCAGCCATCAGGACCATTGGTTAGGCCACTTACCACTACAAATGGGCAGAATGTGCACGGTGCACGCTGCACCCATTTGTACCTGAACATTGCAAATGGGATCCTACAACTCCGATTTACATATATAAGCAGTCTAATGCCTGAAAGAGGCTGGCATGCTGATTGCCCATTTATGGAAAATTGCATCAGTCGGGGCTTGGGTATCAATGGGTCGGCCAAGGTACCCTTGTCCCTGCATCCCCCCACCCCACCACCCCGCCGTTTTACACGTCACTCTATTTTCCATTGGAAATTAAAATTAAGTGGAGTGTAAAACAGGCTGCTGATTTGACTATCACCCGTTTTGTACTACTGCCCAAGACAAATTTCTCATCAATTATGTGAACAA
The DNA here is from genome assembly GCF_035084215.1 of Heptranchias perlo. Lineage (NCBI taxonomy): Eukaryota > Metazoa > Chordata > Chondrichthyes > Hexanchiformes > Hexanchidae > Heptranchias > Heptranchias perlo. Next base: position 29,999,141 of record NC_090342.1, on the reverse strand, counting down.
CAGGAGATCTAATAATAAGCACAAATTTCAAGCAGTTACACCAAACTTCATTGTTATCTGTCTTTGAATAAGGAATTGTCACACAATAGTGTGAAATATTTTATAAGAAAATGATACCAATAGCAAGTACTTTATATATTTGTTCTTCAATGGATAATTTAATATTTAATTTAATCGGAGGTTAGTGTGTTTCAATTTATAACTCTCATTTCCTGGGTGTTTAAATATAAATGATTAGTAGTTCAATAGTGAATTAGTTGCTGAACCAGTAAAACGGAGGATTGAAACAAGACACACAGTTGCAGCTTTTGCTGGTCCCAACTCTTATGATAGATGCAGACCAAACATTACCACCCTCCTATCCCACCCAGATCTTTATTTTTACCCCAATGTCTTTGGATTCAGTTTACATTATTATATTAAAACCATCTTTTATTAGCCAGAAACCAGTAACAGACTTTACATCAATTCCTATCCAGGCAACCTGTCTAGAGTCCATCTTGAATGTGCATCAAACTGGCTGGCCAATTTCCATCTGATTATAGTTAATTAACCCCTCATGTTCTGACATGATTAATAAGGATTTCGAATCAATAATGTAATGCAGACAAATATACACACACAAATAATGTGTCACATTTGAATTTTTGTACATTATGAGATTGCTTTAGGTGCAATCAGGAAATTGCGCCCAAGATGTGACCAAAATTGTGATGTTCAAGTTCAAGTTTCCGCTAAAATGTATTTGCATAATCACAAATGCAAAATCTTCCATGAACCAGGGCAATCTGGCAGCCTAATAGAATGTAATCATTTATTTTTTTTCTTTGCATTAAAAGATATTCATTGATGTATTTAAGAGTGGTAACCTGGTGCAGTTTTATTAATACAGCTGAAAATGGATTTATCACAAAAAATAAGCATTTTTAATAAGTGTCTAGTCCTCCACCTGTGAGTAACCTGATTTTAAATCACTAAAAAATCTATACTGAACCATTTACTAGTTTCATTGATGTACACTAGTCAGTTTCTTAGTAAATTCTATATTTTTTGATATGTAAAAACTTTTAAAATGTGCCTACTAGTGCCTGTGCGCCTAAGAAAATGAACACAAGAGCCTTCCCTAACCAGCACAATCAGTGGAATCTCGCAATGCCGACTTGGGGGTGTGGACAGTTTTGTGGGTGGGGACTGATATGGCCAAATTGAATCTTAAACTAGCATAAAAGATCATGGAAAACCCTAAAGTAAGTAGTTTTGGGCATAACTCACGTTTAAAATTCCCCGATCTTTTGCGTTGGTTCGGCCAATTGTGCTGGAATCTGGGCTTAAAACTAACGGAAACTCTACCCCTATGTATATATGGTATTGTGTACTGTGCCTCACAAATATGCAATTTGGAATCTTCACTTAAGTTAAAAGGAAATTATCTTGACTGCTATCTCTTAGGATCTTGAATACCATTTTCCATCATGAAGGCAGTGAATTTCATTAAGCTTTTTAAACACTAAAAAAAATTATTGGTTTTATTTATTCTGAACTTTCTAAATCCAGTGTCCTTATTAAGAAATGTGCCAAAAGCAGCCACGTATAATTTAGGTCCTATTCAACGACTTGAATGGCTGTTTCTTCTGTTCTATCAGTTTTAAATGGTTTCTTGGTCAATAGTAACACACTGGTAATTGCAAACTACTTACATTGTGATCACAAACACAGAAGCTCCACCAATGGCATGGCTTCCAGATATAACAAAGATTCTCCCACATATGAAACCATGCTTGAAATTTGCTCTGCACAGAGAGCTCCCCTCCCTGTTTGCTGGTCCATGCTGTTCCTCTTGAAGGGTGCAAGCATTCAAAATGGGAGCAATGGCCTGTGTATGGTTTGTAAGAGTAGGGTTTTAAGTATAAAAGAATGAATAATAACTGGCTATTAATAGTCAATATCTGTTTAGCAAAATACTACTACAATTGCTATGTTTCCATTTTTTAGGCTTTAATTTTTAGGTTCATTTTTTTTTACAAGATGCAAGAAGATGCGTAAAGCTACATAGGAACATTTTATTAACAAAATAATCATGGTCTGAGAGTCCTGCGATGGTTCAGTGTGTTAACGTGCTACCCAAGAGTTGTGGTACTGAATGATGCAAACAGGAGTTCCTAGGGTCAATCTGGGTTTTGTGCTACTTGTCCAGTCTCACAAAGGTAGCATTGAGGGAGAGCAAAACAATAATCAGCCATGGTTCCTGGTCTTGATTATTATTCAGCAACCTCTGTTGCTGTAGTGTAGTACCAATTTTAGAAATGAGTATATTGTACATCATCTGAAGAATTTATTTTCGGGGGGGGGGGGAACAGTGACATATTCCTCCCCTCTCCCAAACATTTTGATGTCCCACTTCATCTTGACCCATGTTATTTATGGTCTTGTGTCTTTGGAGCGAGGATCTGATGTATTGATCTGATTCCAAAAGGCAACAGGTAGTCAACAATATAATGTATCTAATTCAATAATGAGATGTCAGGTTTGAGCAATGGGTGTCAACATGTCAATTATAGGCCAATACACATTATAATTATCCATTTAATAATAGGGTGGTGATTTTTTATTAACTCACATTAATACTTAATAATAATTATGAGGGGATAAAATTGTGCCAGGAATATATTGAATATAAATGGATGAGTATTAAGCATGGTGTGGGGAATATATATAAATGTGCATTATACATAATATACAGCAATAATAGGGATCAAAAGGGGTGCTCGTCTGATATTTGGGCCAAGGCACATTGTTGGGACAGGGTAGAGGGAGCTTTGCTCTGCATTTGGCTGTGTTAAAGCTGACCTGACCTTGGGAATGCTTGTTGCTGACACACTCAGTGCCTGAAATGGCAAGTGTTCCATTCTTCAGCACTGACATTCTCTGCCTCGATGAGCACATTTTAAAAAAAAGATTGCCACTTTGTTAAGGTATTAGAGGGTTGCCATTTCCTATGGAGCAACACATTAGCACACACATACTCCTATTGTACTCCAATTTTGGTAGCAAAGTAGCAATATGGACCAGGCAATATGAGTCAGGAATTAGGTTGATCATCTGATTGCAGATTACATTGAAACCAGTAAATGCAAGACAATATCATACCACTGGGTGCCATACCCATTGCAGTACAAGTGCATGGCAGACCTGGGGACTTTTATAAGTTAAATGTTGGTCATCTTAACGTTAGCAGGGAGCTGACAGTCACATCTGCTCTCTGACATTAAAATCTAACACAATTCAGAAGTTGGTAATCTCCATTGTGCGAGGGCTGAGAGCACCATGGAGGGTGATAGTGTAACTCAGGTCTGCCAGCAAAGAATAGTTCACATTAAATAAAATGTAACATGATGTAACTATTTATATATAGATACACTGTAAATATCTAAGTACTTACATGGTACTTAATATCCACTTGTCACCACTTGAAATTAGGTGCTAAGGAAAGCTTCACCCTGCATATAACATACTGGTCAATCGCAAGTAAATTTCGTAATTCACTGACTGAGCCCAGTCTTGGGCAAGATTCTCCTCAAGGCCAGTAGCTGCACTCTCTAATGGGGCTAAATGGGATGGGGAGGTAAAGGAATCCTTTTGGAACTAAAATATAGCTTTCTCTTCCCCTCTAACCCAATATATAAAAAAGCAACCCCCCCCCAAAAAAAAAAACTGGGGAGTTCATCTGTTTGTTTCCTACATTACAACAGTGAACTATACTTCAAAAAGTAGTTCATTGGCTGTAAAGTGACTTGGGACATCCTGAGCTTGTGAAAAGTGCTATATAAATTCAAGTCTATCTTCGTTTTCTTTTTTGGGCTGCCCCGTTGGCTCAGCTATTGTCCGGGACGTGGGATCGGTGGCCAATATTGTTTAGGGTACCGTTGCTGGAATGGGTCATCGCCCGGGATCAGATTTAGTGACCGCTTACAGCAGAGTCTTAGGGCTCCTGGCGATTTTCAAGTCGAACCATTATTTAATCATAATTTATGTGATCGGATTTACTAATTTGGAATAGGGTAATTCTAGTGAAGTTACTGTACTACGAAAGTGCAGAGAACCGGTGATAGTCTAAAGTATCCCCACATCATTTGTTCACATTTTACAGAAGAGGATTCATTTCAAATACATGAAACGGGAATTCATTCTGTCGGTTCTATGTTTTAAATAAATTTCAGTAGAATCAGGGAATGTTTTGTGTCTATTTTCAGGAGTTTCGTAGATGTATTAATGGTCTCTTTGACTTCATCTTTTCAGATTCCTTTAATAATGAAACTTGATGGAATGGTTAGATACCATTTCGGATGTCTTGTGACAATTTGAATTTTTGACCATGCCTTACGGAATAGAAGAAATTGCCTTTTACGTTTTCTTTAAACACAGTAAATGTTAAATTTCGTAAATATTTCATCTGCTAAAATCAAATTTTTATTTTCTCTAATTTAAAATATTTCCATGTCTCATGTGATCCCCTCGGTCTTGATCGTTGCACGTCAGGTTTGGGCTCTGATTCCAGCCGCGGACTATTTACGTCAGTGAAATCCAGTTAGTTTCGTTTTGTACCACGAATATTGTGGAATAAATGGAAGGGCGTTACAAAAAAAATCTTGGTTTGTTCTTCTAGTTCTTCTTTCATTAAATATCTTGAAAAAGATCCTCTTTCGAAATAATTGCAGGCTCGTTTCCAGAATTAGTGAGTTTGTCGAAATTCATAGAATACCAAAGTGTTTCTCCCGCGACTTCCTTTACCGCCAGCTTCATTGCAGAAATCCCCCACTGCACCCGAGTTCCTGCCAGACGGTGCTACATCTAGCAGATCAGTGCTGACTGACAACAGAACGCCACTGCAGCACAACTGGAAAGGGGTTACTGGAAATCTCCTGAATGAAAATCTCCTGGAAGAAAAATATTTTTTTAAAAACATGTTGGCATTCAGACGCCTGTAATGTTAGCCAATAATGTTAACAAGTGTCAACTTGGCTAAGTGGTAGCTTTCCCTTCTGAGTCAGGTTCAAGCTTCACATTTAGGTTTAGAGCACACAATCTAGGCCAGGGGTGTCAAGTATATGGCCCGCAGAACAGTTTAATCCAGCCAGCAGACTTCACATGAACGTTCAAGTTAGGAGTCCCCATGGGAAATTTCCTGGAAAGATTTTTGAGCCGGCTGAATTGGAGGAAAGAGTTAGATATGGTACCAGTCATAGAAACTGGCAGATGCAAAAAGGAGAAAGTATATTCTGAGTTGAGCAGCGGTTACCAGAGGGAAGTCAGCAGTAGTTAATCTTGAATAGCGACAGCAGGTTGAACCAATTGATGGGGATCAGAAGGCTGAGGATGCATGGGTTAGTGGAAACACAGCTAAATAATAAAACTGACCAAATATAAGATTCTTTACTAATTGCTGTCAACAGCTCTTGACATGTAACGCACTTTCAAAAAGGCATTCATTAAATTTATACTGCTGACTCAGCAATTTAAAAAAACAGTCAGTGCTGTAAACAGATATCAATGTGAAATTGGCATATTAACCACTTAATAAACCCAGTCAGCATTTCATTAAGTTAGTTATTAAATTCAGTCAGCAACTTTATGACTATTTACTATTTAAATAGTTGACTAAATTAATATTGATGATGTGGAGATGCCGGTGATGGACTGGGGTGGACAAATGTAAGGAATCTTACAACACCAGGTTATAGTCCAACAATTTTATTTTAAAATCACAAGCTTGTGATTTTAAAATAAAATTGTTGGACTATAACCTGGTGTTGTAAGATTCCTTAAATTAATATTAAATGTGAAAGACAAATGTATACTGTGGAGAAATAAATGTAAGGGATGCAAGCTGTCTCCAACTCCAAGAAATTAAAACGGGAGTAAAGAAAAAAATGTACTGTACAAACCCAACAAGGAAAGGAAGGGGAAGTACTTGGGAAAATATATTGAAAATGTTCAAAAGGGTTACATCTGTAAAATCTAAAAAGAGTGGACTAAATGAAGATGAACAAAAAATGAACTAATTAAGGATTATTGACCAGGGCCTAATATGGTTTATCTTTATATACTTCTATTTTAATAACGTTTGCTGAATGTTGCCTGCACCAAATGCCAGGCTATCAGATCAGGCTTACCATATAACATGTGTTTGACACCCCTGATTTATTCTGACAGTTAGTGTGGTACTGAATGAACACTCCATTGTCGGAAGTGTTGCCTTTCAGTTGAGACATTAAATTGAAAGTGGATGACTTTCCATTTGAAGAAGAGCAGGGGATTTGTCCTGGCCAACATTTATCCCTGAACCAATATCATCTAAGTGTTGCTCCTACCTGAGTCCTGATGTAAAGTGGGACCTTGCTGCGTGCAAATTGGCTACTGTGTTTGCCTAAAAAACAACAGCGACTACACTTCAAAAAGTAATTAATTGACTGTGAAGCAGCTTGGGATGTCCTGAGGATGTGGCAGGCACTGTATAAATGTAAGTTCTTTCTTTCAGTACATTACATTGCAATCAGGCGAACCCTGGCCTATTCCTCCTCCCTAGACCTAGGAGACTGAGACCAATTATAATGCTCTACTTGTTGCTAGGGGTAAGCTTGCCAGCTCAGCACAGACCAGAATTAGGTCCATTTGGTTTGGTATTGCCCAATACCACACCAGGCAGTACATTTACCCATTGAGCCACTTAAAACTTGGTCATTTAACTTAAACAGTCATTACAAGACTATATATAAGTATCAAATTGGTAAGCTTTGAGATTAGCCATTAGGAGATTTCTGTTTCTTTACACTTAACAGAATAATAGATAAGTGAAATAGACTTTCAGCAAAAGATAGTAGTGAAATGTCAATTAACTTTTTGAAAAACAATACCAGACAAATATCTGATGAAGAACAGAATCATAGATTATGTATAAACAATGTAAGTATTGACAGAGATGGTCAAACATTACATTGAAACACTGTGGCTCCAGGCTTGCAGGGACAAAGGCTTCGGTCTAAAATTGGGCAGTGAGCTGCAGATATCTAATGGGCGTCCCCATGCAGCTTGCCGGAGAAGAGGACTCAAAGATCGGTTTAGGTAAGTCCTTAAAGGGGGGTGATCGGGAAGGGGGCGTGATTGAGAGAGGGGGCGATCGGGAGCGGGGAGATAATCGGGAGGGAGGGTATCAGTGATCATAAGGAAGGGGAACGGCGACTGGGAGAGAGGTCACGATCGGAGCGGGGACGATCGGTGGCCAGCAGTTGCCCACGGTTTTAATATGAGGTCGGGAGGAGCACTCATGCTCCTCCTGGCTCCACATTCAGGTAAGTATTTTTAACAAACTTACCTTTTTGGTGTTGGCCTGCAGCGGTCCCTTTAAGGGCCGCCTGTTAGGCTGCATTTGTACCTGATTTTCCTGATTGCAGCCGGTGTTAGTTGCCTCAGGGCAAACCAATATTGCAGAGGTGGCCTAAAACAGGCGATAGGCCCCTTACTTACATATGCAATGAGCCTAATACTTGTTTCAGATGTGGGCCCTGAATGCCTATTTTTCTGCCTACACCAATATGGCGGGTGGCTCACTTCCGTGTCCTAATGAGTGTGCGTTTCCTGCCTGCCATTTTGGAGGCTTAGGTGCCATATTGGAGGCTTGGGCCTGAAAAACGGGCATGGCGCCATCGAATTTCTAGGCCATCAACTGGGGATTGCACTGATTAGACTTGAGTATTGTAGGTTTTATTTGATGTCCTGAGATGATATAGAATTACAGAGAAATTACAACATGGAAACAGGCCATTTGGTCCAATCAGTCTGTGTTGGTGTTTATCCTCCATATGAGCAGTCCTAATCCCCTGTGCCCATTCTGTTCCCATATCCCTTTATTCTGTTTTCCTTCAACCACCTATCTAACCTATTCTTAAATGCTGACATGGTCTCTGCTTCAATCATTATGTCCGATAGTGAATTCCACAGGCTCACAACCCTCTGTTTAAAAATAGTTTTGCCCTCTGTCCTAGATCTCTTACATTTAATCATATATTTGTTACCCTATTCTAGACTCTTCAACCACTTGAAACAGGCTGTTTCTATCTATCCTGTCCCATTCCTTCATAATTTTAAACACCTCTAGCAAATCACCCCATAATCTCTTCACTTCTAACAAAGTGGAAGAAATGGGCTTAATGAACCAAATTGCCTTTTCTTATGTTCATCAGTATCGTGTGTGTCAGCACCTGCTTTTCACTTTTTGGAATGGCATTAAGTTTCAACTAATACAAATGAGATAGATTTAGGCTGGAACTATAGTGTCACTTTCGCACTGTTGCAAAGTGGTTTTTGGGTGCACATCAAGCAAATGGCAGTATAATTGTGATAACTAGTAGGGCACTAAACCCCTGAGGTGGGGGAATTCCTAAAGCCTGCAATGTAACTTCAGCTGTGAAGAGCAAATGTAGATGGTAGATGGAGTTCAGATACAGATCAGCCATGATCTAAATGAATGACGAAACAGCCTCAAGGGGCTGAATGGCCTACTCCTGCTCCTATGTTCCTAAATGTAGTCTTCAGGTGAAAGGGCGTTAGAGAACATGGATAATTGGAGCAGAGTGTGGAGATGTAATTCAATGCCCATTTTAAATCCATACATTCTATTATTTTTATATAATAGTTTGAAAAAACTTAGGGCAATTTGTGAAGCAGAGCTGGTTGCAGCATTGGAATTTCTCTGCAATACAGGCTGGAGAGCTTGATTTCCAAAACTGAAGTGCTACTGTACCACCACTGGCAGGAGGATGTAATTATAGCATGACAAACTTCCATAGGCAGTTTTCATTATAAATGTGGGCATTGGGATTTGTTATGGAAATGTGTGATTTTTAATATATTATAGATAGACATGACTTAGTCTGATTTGTATTTGGAAATTACTTGGGTGTTCATTCCCGAGCACTGAGTGTGAAATCTAAAATAATATGAACAGTAAACTATACAGCATTGGTACCTTGGTGTTTAGTAATTCTGAATATTTAGTTGTTTCTCTTTACACAGATAATCTAGCCTCATCAGTGTTAACAAATACTATAAACAAAACAAAAACTACAAATACTGGAAATCTTAAACAAAAACAAAAAGTGCTGGAAACACTCAGCAGGCCAAGCAGCACCTGTGGAGAGAACAAATGTTTCAGGTATGGACCTTTCATCAGAGCTCACTGCTGATTTTTTTTTAAAACATAAAATAAATAGGAGAGAAATCAACTAACCAAGAAGAAAAACAAAACCGAAAGAAACCAGGAAATACAGCCATTAGTGACAGAATTCAACTAGAACGTATCATAAAACATTGAATATTGCAGCACATAGTAACATTCTGCAATAAAAGATCTTGTGAGGCAGAAGTTCTAAATCATCATTTGGCTATCATAGACACCTGGCTCTTTTGCTATCACAGCTCCCTACAACTTGGCTTTAAAACTTGGCTCTGTTCTGGAATCAGCGATAGCCACAGACAGCGAGAGGAAAGTAATGAATGGACTGTCACACTCTTTCTGGAACCACTTCATACACTAGTACTATTGCAGATAAGAAAGCTATGCCATAGACTGACTTTTCAGACTAGAAATAATTGGGTTTGGAGATTTTGAAGGGAGCTGTGTGCTTCAATATGGCATTGCTAGTGGGAAAATCACTAAGATTGCAATTCTCTTACTAAAAATTTAACAAAGTATATTTAAAAGTATAATATTTATTTAAAATATGGAACTGTGTTCATATTTTATCAGTGACTGCATTTTGACTATGAGTAAGCTGAACAAACTGGGCTTCTTTACTTTCAACCACAGCAAGATTACCCTTTTTGGCCTGCAATACGTTGTCAATGGACAGACATAAAGGCCTCACTACCATATCTGCTATGCTGCTCAATTGAGGGAGATGGAGCTGGCTGCATTAAGGTGTCAATGTCCTAACCTTCTTAAAATAAAATTGAAAAATAAAACCAGATTTTCAAAATGTATAATCTGAATAATAAGTGTCTGAAGAATTGAGGAAAGCAATCCTAAAAGTCTAATTCTAAAACTATTACTTGTAATTCTCTGTCCTCCTGACTATAAAAGTCCATCGTTTTAAATACAAAATGTATCTTTTTCCTGTCCCTCAAACCGGTTCCCTGCTTCTTCCTAGGCTTTTGCTTTGAATAATTGGAAACTTAGGTGTCAGAAGGTCATGGGTTCAAGCCCCACTCCAGGACTTGAGCATGTAATTACTTCAGTGCAGTATTGCATTGTCGGAAGTTCTGCCTTTCAGATAAAATGTTAAACTGAGGCTCTGCCTGCTTGGGTGCAAGTCAAAGGTGCTGCACTTTGTGTATTTAGTCTGCAGAGATGTAAGTGTATGGCAATTAAGAACATTTTATACTTAGAATAATATTTTGTACTTAAAGAGCTCACTTTAAATTGGATTGAGACTCCTCAAAACTCACATAAGAGCCTTAAAGCCAAAAGATAGAGGAGTGGATTTGAACCTACGTCCAGGACATGAAATCCCATCTAGCAAACACTGCTTCTGTGAAAGTAAAACAAAACAAAGTTTTTACAGGATCTGGGATCAGAGTTGGTACAAATGATTAACAAGTATAGTTTATAGTAGCAAGTCTGCTGATTTTGGTGGTGCTGGGTTCTCTAGTTTGCTTAAAGATTCATAGCAAACTATAAAGACAGCATCTTAAGGTAACTCTCTTCTCGTCCCAAGTCATTTATCTCTCCAAACTGACTAATGTTTGTTTTACAACATTTCCAGGAGACACAGCAAGTGAGATTTTAAATTTCACTGAGCCTGATAACAGGTAGAACAAGGAAAACAGGACGCTTCTGAAAAGCAACCATCTTCAGTTATCTCTATAAACATGCAGCATACAACCAAGTTTAACTGCAAAACAAACAAAGCCCCTCCCAAATCTCTGGGACAAACTGTCCCATGAGGATTTTAGATGGCTTTTGTCAATTAGAATGAGTTTAGCAATCTCACAATCCCATGGTCCAGTCACAAAGAAGTTAGTGACCTCATCTATTGCCTTGAGGTGTGTGGTCACCTTTTGAGCTTCTAAAATTACCCAGAGGCAAACAAAACCATTTAAAGTTAGCCACTCTCATGATACTAACAAGTGCTAGAAAATGACAAGAATTAAAAAACTCAAAGAAGGTGCTTTAGTAAAATACATGTTAGGTTTCAAGTAAAACAATGATATGTTTTTGCATGGAATTTGATTACATTCAGGAAGGAGAATTGTTGTAATCAGTGATGGGGTTCAGAACAGTTTGCTATATGTTTTGTGCAATATTAGTACAGCAATATGTCAGCTCAGCGATAGTACTCGTACCACTGAATCAGAAGGTTGTAGGTTCAATCTCCCCTCCAGAGACTTCAGCACAAAATCTAGGCTGATACTTCAGTGCAGTATAGGGTTACCTGAAGGTTTCATCACATGACCTCTCACGACCAACTGCCCCACCCAGTTAAACAACCTTTTCCCCATCTCCAATATTTGTATAACTAATAACTGAAAATGTTCAAAGAAATTGAAAAAAACTAAAAAAAGTTAATGCCCCTATTATTTTTCTCCTGGGTTGCTTGCAGTAATGTTCAGGAATCTTTAATTCCTGGAAACTCCAGGGTATTCCTGGAGGATTGGCAACTTCAGTGCAGTACTGAGGGATTGCTGTATGGTTGGAACTGCCATCTTTCAGATACAGTGTTAAATTGAGGCCCTATATGCCATCTCAGATGGACATAAAATATCCCATGGCACTATTTGAAGAAGAGTAGGGAGTTCTCCTTCTGGCTTGGCCAATATTGATCCACCAATCAACATCACTAAAACAGATTATCTAGTCATTTATAATCTTGCTATGTGCAAATTGGCTGCTCTATTTCCCTACATTAAAACAGTGACAACATTTCAAAGGTACTTCATTGACTGTGGTGCTTTGGGATGTCCTGAAAGGTGCTATGTAAATGCAAGTTCCTTCTTTCTACAAATGGTGGGCACCACTGGATACAGGTTTCATTATAGATGAAGGAAACCAAATTGTGGCTTAACCAACAACTTTTATGTGGTTGGGCCATTCGTATAAGTGGGATCCTCTTGTGAGCGGCACCTAATGTGTAATTTGGCCTGGTGGCATTGACATATTAAAATAGTCCCAATTCTGATGCTTTTGTAATCTGTGCTCAGAGTGCCCCATCAGAGGCCTATAACAAATGCCAATGATCAATTTGGGGCTATTAGCTTGATCTACTTGAAGCCTAGTTTAGCTTTCAGCTGTAACTAGTGTTTCAGGAAAGATCACTTTCTGACTGTGTGTGAGAGACAAAAGGAAGGGGAAAAGCTAATTGTCCAACTGTTTGTTTCCTGAAAAAAAGAGAGCTGCTCATGTGAAAAACAAGTGTCCCCATTTTTCTTTCGACCATTATCATATTCAGAAAGAAAATAAAAGCACAACAATTTTTTTTGCTAACTTTCTTTTAAAGAGTTGTGTATGCCTTCAAGAGCATTACCTACATTGCCTGAGCATGACTGGCCCATGATTCACATGTGCTAAACATAGCCAGTACTTACTGGAACAACACCGTCTGCATGAAAAAATGTTTGAGAAGCATTTTTTATTTTGTTTACGAAGCACAGAACAGTGACATAAATCATGTTGAAGTGCATCATTCATTATGTCAACTGCATGTGACATCACTGCGGCAAAAAAGGCATACAGTTGTTTTCCCTCTCTTAACTAAAACAAATGTCCCACAGGGTGTTTGGCCAACTTTTCCTCTTTTTCTCTTGAGACTGAACTTTCTCCCTCACACACTCTGCCTGCCAACCCAGTATGACACGGGTCAAGCTATAACATAGAGCTGCCACTCATCTGCTGCTACTTTCCCATGGCATTAAGTGATAACACTTGTCTATCTCCTCTTTTTTGAGGTCCATTGCAAGTCCTGGGCTTAGCTGTATCAGATGAAGAGAAGGACAGCTCTCCGGAAGATGTGCTGTCTAACCCTTACAAGCTCCAGCTCGGGAATTGATATCCAGTGTACTACAGGGAGTGAGTTACAGGGGCCTGAACTGGGTGATTCACTGAGCACAGGTGAGCAAGAGCATGGTCAGGGGAAAAGGATGGCACAGGACACAGATCTCCAGAGCTCCTTGAAGGACTTCCAGGCCCAGCTTTTAAAAGACTTATAGCTGCACACCAGCAATTGCACAATTCATTCGACTGCCTGCCAGGAAGCTTCCACCACGTCAGACAGTGTGAAGGAGTCCACTTTCAACTTGTGTGGGGTCCTTGTGCATGGCATAGAGGCAATGTAGTCAACCATGGAATATGTGATCATCTCTGTGCACGTTGCAGTGACGCCGTCAGTTTAGGAGCCTGTGGCACCAGCACTAGCAGCTTTGATCACAGCTCAGACTGGTGTCATTCAGGCTCTGGGCTCCACCATCTCCACAAGCCTGGCAGAGCATTTGAGAAAGCATGGATAGGGGCTTCAGTAGCATTATAGCACTCCTGCAGTCTGTTCTCCCACAGATCAGTGCACCATGGGAGAGGCACACGCTGTCATCTTTCAGGATGACAGCATGCCTGCTTCCCTGGCACCCCTTTAACCAATGCCTGTCCTGGTACCAGAAAGCCAGACTGCAGTAGCCGAGATGCTTCAGTTTACAGCTGTGCCCTCTTAGGTCTGAGCTTCTTGAGGTCACTGACCACGGCAATCTCAAGCACCCTCATTGGAGGTTCAACAGCTTTTCACCTCCCATGCGGAAGCCACTCAGGTAGCACCTCATAGGAGGACTAGAATACGTGGGAGAACACCTAATACAGGCACGAGGGGCTTGCACCAGGGTGATCATTAGTATTTGGATGTGTTTCTGTTAATTGTAATGAACACTTTTTATTGAATTCTTGCTGTGCAGAGTTGTTCGGTGAGTATTTGTTGACTAGGCAATGTGATTCGACAGAAATACCAGTGCTGCTGTTTGGGTTGAGTACAGTCCTAAGGACTGTGGAAGGACTGGGATTGATGTTGGGAAGGACCGTTGGTGTAGGGGAGTAAGGATGATTTAGCTGAAATGCTCCTTGAAGATCTGCTATTGGAGAGCTCTTGTAGCTGGCAAGAGTGATGGGTCTTGCTCTTCCTCATTATCCTCTGTGTCTTCCTGTTCTTCATGTTCCTCCACATCCATGCCTTCCTCCACAGGCGGGTTAATGGGTTGGTCCCTTTGCAGGGCAAAGTTGCTGAGCATGTAACAAACAATGGCGATTCTGAAGACTTTTTGGGGACTATTGCAGGTCATACAGGTGGTCTCTCTAAGTTTTATGTGTTAGGTTTCTTGGTTTATATTGACAAAGTACTACTCCTGTTTTTGTACATCAGCTGGCTACCTCACTGTGCATAACTTTTGTGATATAAATTCAGAGTAAATAATTATCTTTAGAACAAATACTCTCCTCAACCCTATGACTACCGCCAACATATGAACATCGCTATATTATTATAGAAAACTATACCAGACGATAGATTGTATTAATACATAAGTAAACTGTGTAAGAACTGCAGCAGTATGTACACTAATATAAAAATAAAACATTTTGTGGAAAAAAGTCACAGTAAAATCTTAACATAAAATTACTGTGATGTCATTATGGAAGAATACCCAGAATGCACTGAATAAAAAAAAAGGAAAGAACTTTCATTTGTAAAGAACCTTTCAAGTTCTCAGGACATCCCAAACTGCTTCACAATCAACAAACTACTTTTTGAAGTGTAATCACTGTTGTTATGTCGACAAATGAAGGGAAACCCATGGTATTCACACTATATAATAAAAACATAATAAATCTACTGTCCAACTATTGAATTCAGATTTTTTTTCAAGCAATACTAAAGGTTTTTAACATAGAACACAAATGTTCACTGCTCTCTAAACACTCTTAACAGGTTGAACACAGAATTACAGGCATCAGGGAGAATCTGGAGCGCGGACTAAAATTGTGTCAATGTGCATGAAGTTCAGTAATAGCGTGTATATTTGATTATGCTTTAAACACAAAATAATACTATTAAATACAAAAGAAAACTATTAAATAGCTAATGTACCAATTCCTTTGACTATGTTAATTTAGGTGGCTACATTAAAAAACTCTAGATTTACAGTGAGAAGAATCAAGTTTTATGTTGTTCTTTTCTGATGTGTGTGCCCCACGATCAGCAGATGTTAATCTGAGTCATGGTACTGGGTACAAGCCATAAACTAGCCTGTATGTTAGTGCAAAGAGAGTTAGTGCAAAGAGAGGCCACATTTCATTCAGGTGGTTAAGGTTGTTTCTCATTGAAAGACGGTGCCATGCACTAATCACATGATCCCCACACACTAAGTTTCTGATCTCACCCGTGGACAGTAGCAAGCAGAGGTACAGGTGCTTCTCAAGTGAGAGCAATGGAAAATTGTAGGGACACCGGTACCTTTGGAACGGTACTTTATTGTGAGTCACTACCTTCTGAAAAGGAGGGGAGAAATAAAGAAAACAAAGGCGGAGCAGGGGAATAGGTATAAACTGTTGAATTTGGAGCTTTCAGTGTCAAGGTGGAAATGACTGCTAACGAGAGGTAGAGGGGGTGCTGGGCAGAAATGGTGAAATTTACAGGGATCTAAAACAGCACCAAAGCAGCACAGGTTAACTTACTTTTAAATACTTTGATTATTGGATTATCCCGGTTACATGGAAACTTGTTTGCGCAGATTTCTTTAAATAAGAGCCTCCTGTGATCTTCTTTGATGGCTGTTACAAATTTCAGGTCTACACTAGATATTCTCTTGGGTTCAGTACTGCCAGTCATTCCTGTAAGTGGACTCCATGCCCCTACGATCAGGAGTTTCCCTTTACTGCCTAATATGTAGTCATACAATACTGTAACCCAGGGGTCATAACAACAAAACCTGTGTGTACTGAATACTGTAATCTTGCACATGCACCATGTGCGATTCTTCTATCTTCTGAAACGTGAACTGATAAATATATGTAAAATAAATTCATGTTTAACAAACAGAATACACTTTTCAGTGAAATTCAACCTATCTTTTGCTCTCCACAGCATTAAAAATAATAAATATGCCACCCTATACCAGTTAATGGGCCAAATTCATTTTACAGACTAGCAAATCCCTGAACTTAGTCAGTCCCAACCTCAATAAAAAAGTTCTTTCCCACTGTGACTGTTTTTTTACTCCACGCTTGACAGAAAGCCAAAGACTTAACCTTTGACCCTCCCCAGCTCTCTGTGTTGGGAACTGGCGAGTTGAGCTCCCACTCAAACCTGCTATGCCCTCCTGGGTGTGGGTCCACTGGCAGCTACCTTCTGCTGGGCTCAAATGAATGGGCCATTCCAAAAATATGTGAATGTATTAACGAACCCCATTGTTTTAAACTGATATGGTAGGCAAGAAACATATTTCTGCCAGTCACTTTATGTAGTTCTGTCTACTGGGTCGAATACACATTCCCAAGTAGTTTGTGGACTATGGATTTAACCCCGTATACACTGAATTTAACTTAATAGAAACAATTTAATATAAATTAATCTGAAATTCCTCCTGAGGCAAATAGTCAAAAATATCATAAATGTGACAATGATCATGTGCAGTGGTACTTATAATATGGGCCTAAGACTATTTGTTGCCTACTTCCCCTTTACATGTGGAGCTCAGGTAACCTGCTACTCCATGGGCATGATTTTATCGGGGAGCCGGGAAGGGGGCTGGGGGTGCAATTCCTGACAGGAAATCCGGAAGTACGGATTTCCCGGACGTTCTTATGATTTTGACGTAAGGACGTCTTTTATATTTTTTTTGACAGTTTCCTGCCTGACAGGTTAGCCTGATTGACAGGCTGGCCTCAGTTGAATGGGAGAAGAGAAAGGAAGAGGATGTGAACAAGTAAGTGTTAGATGGTGGGGGGGGGTCATTGGGGGGAGCATCAGTCATCGGGTCATCGGGGGTCACCAGGGAGGGCTCAGTCATCGGGGGGCTCAGTCATCGGGGGGGGGGGGGTCTCGGTCATCGCGAGTGTCGGAGATTGTGGGGGGTGGTCAGAGATTGTGGGAGGGTCGGAGATCATGAAGGGGGGTCGGAGATCGTGAAGGGGGGGGGTCGGAGATCGCATTTGTAGGGTCACTGCAGGTAAGCTTGTTGGTCCTGGGGGAAGCACTCCTGCTCCTCCGGGCTCACAAGCTGTGCTATGAAGGCATTTACCTGGCGTTTCGGGCTTTCTGCCTCCTCTCATATAGCATGAAGTAGCAGGCCTGGGAATCCCGGCCCCCAGGGGTTAAAAACAAAAAATCTGTTAAAATGGAGGCCTGCAGCCTCTTTGAAAGCTTTGAGTGACCAACCCACCTCCTGAGTGTGGGATGGCCGCCTGCCCCTCATCCTGCCTCCGTTAAAACCAGAAAGAGGTGGGTTGGTGACGGATTTTAGATCCTTGAAATCTTTATTGCCCTCCGCCCCCAACCCACCCGTTTTTCTGAGTTAAAATCATGCCTCATGTGTTTCTGGGCCTCCATTTGTAGCCCAACTAGCTGTGGGTTATTGCCAGGACTATTTTTCTTTAGCTGCCCAGTGAAAGAAAGCATAGGAATGCAACCAGGAAGTGGGGCCACCTAATATCCATAAAGCAAGTGAAAAAACTCTGTTTCAAGGTGGCTTCTGGGCTGGCAGCTCCTTAATTGAGCAACTCTCCTTTGCAACTCTATTCTTGGTAATCCATTACCATTCATTGCCCGCTCTCCCCAATCTTCTCTCTTCCACTGAATAAGATCCCCTGGATGTAATAATGGGTGCATTTTAGCCCAAATTACAAGTTCAAGCGACAAATTTAAAGCTACTTGTGTAGAGCACACTGCTCATCCCCTGACCCTACTTGTTCTTTGTTTTCACTGTGCTGTTTTCAATGGCTGAAAGTCTGCTCAAATATAATTTTGGGGACTCCTCTACCATCAGCACTACTCACTCACTCCTTTCCTCCCTTAGCCTCTGCGTTGAATGATTCCTCATCCTCGGTGATTTCAACTTACCTTGCCCTCTCTCCTCTGAGTTCACTGCCCTCTGGCAGTCTGCCCTTAACCCCTCCTTCCATATAAACTCTCCTATATTCAAGGCCATCTCTTCGGTCTTGCCATCTCATGTGGCCTCTCTATTCCTATCGTCTCAATCACAGATAAGGCCATCTCTGATCACTTCCTTGTATCCTTCACCATTCATATCCCCTTTCCCCCTTCCCCCTTCCAACCCACTTCCTTCTGCATCCTCCCGTTTAAGGAACTATATAAATGCAATTAAAACTACAGGACCTATCTGTAATAAAAGTAAGCGTCTTGTAGTTATTTTTACCCCTGTATGAAAGTGTCTGGCCAGCACTTGGCAACTCTGGATGATATGTTTGACCCAAGCACTCACTATGGATGCAAAATTGTGTGTGCAATCCATCATCCAAGCTACAGTTTATGATCCATAGGAAAAACACTGCTTGCATTTGTGACCCCTAACAAAGAGCTAGTGAATAACCCAGGACTATTATGTAAAGTGACTGGTCAGTGCATGATTAAGCCAAATAGAGCAAAAGATTCCAGATTCAATTCCCAGTCTGTGCTGAGTTAGCTGATCGAAGCTGGATGGCAGATTGGGTACTACAATTGGCCTCAGCTCTCCTAGGCCAGGAAAAATAATTATTCCAGGGTTCCCATACCTGATTTCTATCCAGTAAGCCCTATTGGAAAGTACATGTATATGGAAATCTACTATGACTATTCTTCATACACTCACCTGAGAAGTTAATGTCAGTGGGCTATTCAGCTGTTGGGATTGTCACAACTAAACTCAATCCTGAGATACACACCTATGAACTTCCAGTTGGAATCATTGGATTGCAAACAGGGATGGAAACAATGGCCAAGTTTTCTTTTTCCTTCACCCAGGGAAGCTAAAGCTAATTCTAGCAGCCCTCCCACTTTACCATTGCCCTGAAGATCAGCTAAATCACAGTTTGACAACTCTCAATTCTCTTTCACAGTCACCATTCATGGAACTAACTAAACATTACGGTATTCTCCATGGCTATGATTTATATGTTGATATTAGTTATGAGTTTTTATATTTTTAAAATTCTCTTTGCACAGATTCTCCTGAACCCCTTTCCCTTGGAAGCCAATGGAATAAAAGGGGCAGTGGCAGCATGGTTACGAAATTGGCTAAGTGACAGGAAACAGAGAGTAGTGGTGAACGGTTGTTTTTCGGAGGAGGTAGGTAGTTAGAAGAAGGTATACAGTGGTGTCCCCCAGGGATCGGTACTAGGACCACTGTTTTTTTGATATAAATGACTTGAACTTGGGTGTACGGGGCACAATTTCAAAATTTGCAGATGACACAAAACTTGGAAGTGTAGTAAACAGTGAGGAGGATAGTAATAGACTTCAAGAGGATATAGACAGGCAGGTGGAATGGGCGGACACATTGCAGATGAAATTTAATGCAGAGAAGTGCGAAGTGATACATTGTGGCGAAGGATGAGGAGAGGCAATATAAATTAAATGGCACAATTCTAAAGGGGTTGAAAGAGCAGGGAGATCTGGGGGTATTTGTGCACAAATCTTTGAAGGTGACAGGACAGGTTGATAAAGCAGTTAAAAAAGCATGCGGGATCCTGGGCTTTATAAATAGAGGCATACAAAAACAAGGAAATTATGCTGAACCTTTATAAAACACTGGTTCGGCCACAACTGGAGTATTGTGTCCAATTTTGGGCACCCAACTTTAGGAAGGATGCAAGGCGTTAGAGAGGGTTCAGAATAGATTTACTAGAATGGTTCCAGGGATGAAGGACTTCAGTTACGTGGATAAACTGGAGAAGCTGGGGTTGTTCTTCTTAGAGCAGAGAAGGTTAAGAGGAGACTTAATAGAAGTGTTCAAAATCATGAAGGGTTTAGATAAAGTAAATAAAGAGAAACTGTTCCCATTGGTGGAAGGGTTGAGAACCAGAGGACACAGATTTAAGGTGAATGGTAAAAAAACCAAAATAACTGAACCAATCATCCGATAAAACCAGGTAACCTTTGTTCCCTCTTTCCTCTCCCCATGAATTTTCCACTCTCCACTTTTCAAAGTCACCTTCATTTTCATCCTTTTCAGAGAAGCTAGTCAAAGGGGACGTGAGGAAAATCTTTTTTACGCAGCGAGTAATTATGATCTGGAATGCGCTGCCTGTAAGGTTGGTGGGAGCAGATTCAATCATGACTTTCAAAAAGGAATTGGATAAATACTTGAAGGGAAAAAAATTGCAGGGCTACGGGGAAGAAGCGGGGAAATGGGACCCACTGGATTGCTCTTACAAAGAACCAGCACGGGCTCGATGGGCCAAATGGCTTCCTTCTGTGCTGTAACCATTCTGTGATTCCCTTTCACACACCTTCCCTGACCAACAGAGTAAATAAGAAAATTGTTGTGCAAAGGGATGGTAGCAGCTGTTTGGGTGGCTTGGGTAATTCATCTGGAAATTCCTACTCCTTCCTCTGGGGGAGTATCTGGCATCCACTCACAGCTCTCTTCCCTCCCTCCTTCCCCTTTCATTGATCCATCCAAGCCTTGGAAAATCAATGGATGAGGAATTGTTGCCAAAGCCTTCTGGAACTCAGTGTCAGATTGAGGTAGCACACCACCATGCTGAATGGTGATACTTTAGTTACTACACAGGAAAGTTATGGGGCTTTGTAGGCAACGCGAATCACTGACTTTTTTGTGAAACCAAGTTAACAGGCAATCCTAGAAATAGCTGCAGAGAAACTTTGTGGAGGTAAAAAGTGGCAGGTGTACACTCCTTCACATCATCACAGCATTGAAGTCTGTCCTAAGTGAAGATGCCGTCTGTCTAGTTAAAGAAAAAGGTGATTACAGGGTTTCTGCTGAGCAAACTTCCTTTCTAGACATAATATGACTTGTCTAAACAAAGAAAGTGATTATTCACGGCTGGGACAAGTTGATTCTCAGCAGCTAAATGATTGATCTCAGTGGGGAGGTGTCTTTTCTTTGAGGGAAACATGGAATCAATGTCAAGGAGGTCCTGTAAGGCAAAAGGTTTGGAAGGATGGCAATAATTATATACACCTAGCCTGTCTACAGTACTGTCTAGATGCAGTATTAAGAAATTGAAATGTTTCACCCTGTGGGGAATAACATTTAGCATTATTTCATATGTCATACTGGTGATTTTGTGTTACAGGTTTATCCATTTAATTCATTACTTTGTCAGTGAACAGTAACTTGTTTTATGAGTTTCTCAAAAATACCTTCTAGAATTTTCACAAAGTTCAATATCATAGAAGACTTTGGGTTGATGCTAAAATTGATCATGAGTATTTGCCATCATTTGATGACCCAGATCTAGACAGAACAGGGGAAGAACACCAGGCAGAGTTGCCAAGGAAAGAATGGGAAGGGAAGGGAAGGGAAAATATGGAGAAGAGGGGTGAGTGGGTCAGGATGGAAGAGTCACCAGATAGGATCATGACTGTTGGGAAAGAGTCTGGGCAGGTCTGTAATCGGGAAGAAATTGGTTGAAGTCACAATGGCCAGAAAGAGGTAGCCATGGTCATGATGAGTCAGCTAAGGGTGGGGCCAAGGAAGAGAGGAAGAGCAGGTGGAAAGCGAGGACAAGATCAGGCAAGGCACAATTGGGGAGAGGAAGAACGTTTGAACAGGATTGGTCCAGACTGAATCTTCCTATGACTTTCTTTCCTTATGCAACTGTTGGTAATTGCCTGCCTCCATCTGGTGCCTCCTCCTATTGATGCAATGCTGATTCACTTTACTGACATGTGACACCACCATGCCACCTCTCAGTATTCATATTTCAATTATTGGACCTGCAGTGAAAAATTAGGCTTTCGGTAGTGGCAGCTTCATTGGTATCATTGATTGGAAATTTGCTGAGAACCACCAAGGACAATATCTTACCTTGAGTTCCATCTGAAAATAGGCAGGCTGAGATTTATCCGACCATCTGTGAAAATTAATTTGCTACCTCCAACTTCAAAACATTTTTTGTATTTCCCCAAATGTCAATATTTCATGTGAACAACAGATCATTGCACTGATACTTTTCTGCTCCAACTTTCATAAAATGATTGTAAAGTTTGCACATTAGTTTCATATATCTTAGACAGTTATGGTGAAAAACTTACACAAATAAAGGCCTTAATGAGAAAACTCTTACAGTGGTATTTTCATTACTTTTTTGGAATGATTCTCTCCACCACCCTTCTTCTCTAAGGGAGTTGTCTGTAAATGTTGTTTTCATTGTTAATAAGCGGTGTTGTCCTTAACTATGTAATTATGAAAAGGCAAAAACATTTATATTCCTTGTTGTTTGTGTTTCTGCTTGTTCAACTCCTTCATCATCCTCTGGTACATCATGCAGCATAGTTGTTACATGCCAAAAGAGGAGGTTAGAATTTTGATTGGGAAGCAGTGTATTTTCAGTTTTAAGCTGATTGTTTAGGGGCACAGAAATCTAACATTCTGCAACTATTGGATGATGTTTCAGAGATCTAAGTTGTGGAGTATGTGTGTGATGGGAAAAACAGATGTGTCACATTGATTGGATCCACCCAAGAAAATAGCTGTGGGTTGAGGAAATGTAGCAATATTAGGTGTGAGCAGAACAACAGTACAAACAACAACCCAAGGACAATTAAACTGATACTGAGGAGAGATGCAGAGATTGCGGAAGAAAACTGTATGTGGAGAGATTTGCATAATTCCAATTAGGATCAACAATTTAGCAATTCTTTCCACACTGTAGTGACTCGCCCTCTTGTATACCATTTCTATTGCTAGAATTGCAGGTAAAAGGGTTATGAACTCAATAAACTTCTATACTGGAGTAGCTCTGCGGCTCAGCCAGCCAGACTACTTGCAGTGATGTGGAATAGATGGAATGTCATTTTTTTCCTTAAGGCAGATAGCTCCACCCTGCACTCAAGCTGAAAAACAGTTTAACACACACATCAATGGTAGAATCAGACGTCAGTAAATATTGGAATGTAGATCCACAACTACAGTAGAATGAAGTGAGCATTTTAACTGCTGCACAACTAACCCCTCCGCTCCCAACCCCAATGATTTATTTTATAGCGAAGTGCTAAAAAACTCACTACTTCTCATATCGCAGTCCTCTAATGTTAGGAATCAGCTCGAGGCTATTCCCTGAACCACCTTCAGGGCTTGAATGTCTCCCTTGTGTCTCAGTGACAAAAACTGGACACAGCACTCAGGTGTAGTCTGACCAGAACACGGCACAGTTTAAGCATGACTTTCTCTGACTCATTACTGTTTTGGCTCTATAGTTCAACATTCTAATGGCTTAAACTGTGCAGTGCTGGGGCCTCAGTTTTTCATCATATTTATCAATGACTTGGATAAAGGAGTAGAGAGTTGTATATCTAAGTTTGCAGATGACACTAAGTTAGGAGGCACACTAAGTTGTGTAAATGGGAACAGGAAGTTACAAAGAGACATAGATTAAGTGAGTGGGCAAAACCAGCAGATGGAGTTCAATGTAAAGAACTGTGAGGCCATCTATTTTGGATCTTAAGAAAGACAAGACTAGAAACTGTTGAGCAAAGGGATTTGAGTGTCCTGGTACACAAATCACTAAAAGCTAGTGCACAGATACAAGGAGTAATCAGAAAAGCTAATAGGATGTTGGCCTTTATCTCAAGGGAGCGGGAATATTAAGGGGAGGAAGTTACGCTTCAGTTGTA
The DNA here is from genome assembly GCF_035084215.1 of Heptranchias perlo. Classification (NCBI taxonomy): domain Eukaryota; kingdom Metazoa; phylum Chordata; class Chondrichthyes; order Hexanchiformes; family Hexanchidae; genus Heptranchias; species Heptranchias perlo. The sequence goes on along the minus strand of NC_090342.1, from coordinate 29,975,262 downwards.
CAGAGCTTTGGTTGACCCCATCTGGAGTACTGTATTCAGTTTTGGGCACTATACTTCAGGAAGGATATATTAGCATTGGAAAAGGTACAGTGTAGATTCCAGGAATGACACTAGGGCTTAAAGGGTTAGATTATAGGTTGCATAAACTTGGCTTGTATTCTCTTGAGTTTAGAAGGATGAGAGTGATCTATTTAAGGTGTTTAAAATGATAAAAGGTTTCGATTGATTAGATACAGAGAAGGTATTTCCTCTGGTGGGGGAATCCACAACAAGGTGGCACAATCTTAAAATTAGAGCTAGGTCATTTAGCAGTGAAATCGGGAAACACTTTTTCCCACAAAGCATAGTGGCAATCTAGAATTCTCTCTCCTAAAAGGCTGCGGATGCTGGGACAATTGAAATTTTCAAGACTTAGATCAACAGATTTTTATTAGGTAAGGATATCATGGGATATGGATCAAAGGCAGGTAAATGGAGTTGAGGTACAGATCAACCATGATCTAATTGAATGGCGGAACAGGCTTGAGCTATTTCAGTTCCTATGTGAGATTAGCACAGAGTCAAATTAGTAAAAGCAAATTTAGGAAGTTCATTACATAAAAAGTCATCAATACATAGAATAGACTTCTGGGGCCAGTAGTTGAGGCAAAAAAACAGAATAATTAAAGGCACAAATGGATGCAGGGCCTTTCTGGGATGGATGAGCTAAGATTGGCCAAATGGCCTTCATCATTTTATTTATCTTGTAATCTTGTGAAAGCAATAGTTGCCACACAATGGCGAAGTTTAAAATAGACATACCATATGAGTCAACAATGCGTGCACAGTCTGCATGCTTGAGTTTCCCCCAGAATGTGAAAGGGCGATCCTGCATGACACTACTCTTACTTTGGCACTAGTCCAACTTGTTCAGACTTTGTTTGTACGTACTGACTATTAATATATTCAATAATGTGGTTGTCTTTAACTATGCAAAAGAGCACATTAAATATGTGTTTCTTGGAACAAAATAAATGTTTAATTGCCTTTTTAAAATATTGTTAAATCTAGAGCACTCTTAACCCAGCTAGCCCCCTTCTTTCCAGATCAGCTAGTGACGTGCCTAATAGTGAGTCCATTGTGTCAATCTCTATACCACACGCTGTCTCTAAATAGAGGGGGAGTTGTGAGCACAGCTGGGTGTGAAAATCCAGCTGCAATCTATTAAGCCCACTCAAATATTAAATATTGCCCCTACTAGCTGGTCAGCAAGAATGCTACTCCACTCATTGATGTTATTGGAAGTGCAATATAATCAACCAAAAACATGGCCTCCTCCACCTCCAAGTGTTAAACTTGCTGATGAAGGCAATGCAGCTAGAGATGTGACCAATGCCACCTCTTTTGATTCAGCAGCGAACCCAATGAGACAATCGACGATCCGGAACAGCAGACAGAGGGATCCGCGGTACAGCAACCGAAGAGGAAAGAGTCAAACTGGACTCCTCCGGAGGGTCGCTGCCCTCAGCTGGACATGTATGCTCAAGCTGTCAGGAAATGCGTCAATGCCAGATTCATCAGCCGCACTCAGAAGACAGTCCAGAATGTCACCCGAGCACAACGCAACGCCATCAACGCTCTCAAGACCAACCGCAACATCGTCATCAAACCAGCGGACAAAGGAGGAGCCATCGTCATACAGAACAGAACGGACTATTGCAAAGAAGCATACCGACAACTGGACAACCAGGAACACTACAGACGGTTACCCGCAGATCCGACCAAAGAACACACCCACCAGCTCAACAAACTGATCAAGACCTTCGATCCAGACCTTCAAAGCATCCTACGCACTCTCATCCCACGTACTCCCCGTGTGGGAGACTTCTACTGCCTCCCAAAGATACACAAAGCCAACACACCCGGACGTCCTATCGTATCAGGCAACGGAACCCTGTGTGAGAACCTCTCTGGATACATCGAGGGCATCCTGAAACCCATCGTACAGGGAACCCACAGCTTCTGTCGCGACACTACAGACTTCCTACAAAAACTCAGTACCCACGGACCAGTTGAACCAGGAACACTTCTCACCACGATGGACGTCTCGGCACTATACACCAGTATCCCCCACGATGACGGCATCGCTGTGACAGCATCAATACTCAACACCAACAACAGCCAATCTCCGGAAGCCATCCTACAACTCATCCGCTTCATCTTGGACCACAATGTCTTCACCTTCGATAACCAGTTCTTTACCCAAACACACGGAACAGCCATGGGGACCAAATTCGCACCCCAATACCCCAATTTATGCACAAGTTCGAGCAGGACTTCTTCACTGCACAAGACCTCCAACCAACAACAATACACCAGATACATCGACGACATTTTCTTTCTATGGACCCACGGCAAGGAATCACTAAAGAGACTACACAATAACATCAACAAGTTCCATCCCACCATCAAGCTCACCATGGACTACTCCTCAGAATCAGTTTCTTTCTTGGACACACGAATCTCCATCAAAGACGGGCACCTCAGCACCTCACTCTACCGCAAGCCCACGGACAACCTCACGATGCTCCACTTTTCCAGCTTCCACCCTAACCACGTCAAAGAGGCCATCCCCTATGGACAGGCCCTGCGAATACACAGGGTCTGCTCAGACGAGGAGGAACACGATGGACACCTACAGACGCTGAAAGACGCCCTAGTAAGAACGGGATATGACGCTCGACTCATCGATCGACAGTTCCGACGGGCCACAGCAAAAAATCGCATAGACCTCCTCAGGAGACTAACACGGGACGCAACCAACAGAGTACCCTTTGTCGTCCAGTACTTCCCCGGAGCGGAGAAACTACGCCATGTTCTCCACAGTCTTCAACATGTCATCAATGAGGACAAACACCTCGCTATGGCCATCCCCACACCTCCACTACTCGCCTTTAAACAGCCACCCAACCTCAAACAGACCATCGTTCGCAGCAAATTACCTAGCTTTCAAGAGAACAGCGTCCACGACACCACACAACCCTGCCACGGTAACCTCTGCAAGACATGCCAGATCATCGACACAGATACCACCATCACACGAGAGGACACCACCCACCGGGTGCATGGTTCATACTCCTGTGACTCGGCCAACGTTGTCTACCTCATACGTTGCAGGAAAGGATGCCCCAGAGCATGGTACATTGGCGAGACCATGCAGACGCTGCGACAACGGATGAACGGACACCGCGCAACAATCGCCAAACAGGAGGGTTCCCTCCCAGTCGGGGAACACTTCAGCAGTCATGGACATTCATCCACCGACCTTCGGGTAAGCATACTCCAAGGCGGCCTTCGAGACACACGACAACGCAAAATCATCGAGCAGAAATTGATAGCCAAGTTCCGCACCCATGAGGACGGCCTCAACCGGGATCTTGGGTTCATGTCACGCTACACGTTACCCCACCAGCGAACAAATGTTATCTGTTTTTAATATAACGGGTCAGTTGCTGTCTTTTCTATGTTTCTACCTCTCTATCTCTGTTTTTTTTTTGTTTGTTGTTTTTTTTTTGGTGATTTGTATATTCTGAGACCTGGCAGGTAACACCTGTCTGTCTGCACACTGATTGCCTTGGCAACGGGCAGTTGAAAAAACTGTCTGTACTCACCAAGCATTGTTCTGTGAATTATAAATGCGATTTCATTTCGAGGATTTCATTTTCACATCGTTCACCTGACGAAGGAGGAAGCCTCCGAAAGCTTGTGAATTTAAAATAAAATTGCTGGACTATAACTTGGTGTTGTAAAATTGTTTACAATTGTCAACCCCAGTCCATCACCGGCATCTCCACATCATGACCTCTTTTGATAGTTGGGACCACCTCTGATGGCACTAACACTGCCTTGTTTACTCTATTGCTTTGCTACTGGCTTCAGGACTGCCATTGATGGCAAAACTGTAAAGTAAATGGGATATAAAATGAAGCACAGTTCTGCACGATTTTAACTGCCCCCTACCATTCAAAGCTCTTTTTTAAAATGGGCACCATCTTCACAAAACGTGTTTGACATTTGAAATTTGTTTACAAATAATGTCACAAGTTACTTTGTAAGATGTGTGACATCAAGGTGATGAAAATGCCTGGATTTAGTTGTCCCACATGGGTGACTACTAATAAAAGTAAAATCCATTGGAATCAGCGTAGATCATTGGAATGGATAGGAATTTGGGTAAGAAATAGAAAGCAAAGAGTTATTAGTATCAGAATGGGGATTGATGCACATAGAAGTCAATGCTTGGACCCCTATTGTTACTTATCTACATAAAAGGTCTGGATACCAAAACTATATGTAGGATTGTTAAATTTGCAGGCAACAGCACTAGCATTTATATTGCACCTTTTAAGGTAATAAAATGTCCCAAGGTGCTTTACATAGAGAAATGACATAGAATTACATAGAAGTTACAGCACAGAAACAGGCCATTCAGCCCAACTGGTCCATGCTGGTGTTTATGCTCCACACGAGCATTATTATTAGATAATAGATTAAATTATTTATTTCCACCCAAACCCCTCAATTAGATTCCAGCCTGTAACTCGCTCCTGAGTAGCTGCTATTCTATATATAAACCACCTGAACCCCTCAATTAGATTCCAGCCTGTAACTCACTCCTGGGTATTTGTTATTCTATATATAAACCACCTGAACCACTTCATTAGATTCCAGCCTGTAACTCGCTCCCAGGTAGCAGTTATTTTATATATAAACCACCCAAACATCTCAGTTAGATTCCTTTATTGTCGTCAAGTTCAACTTCTAAGGCTTTGGCAATCAGTTAAAAATAACAAACCAAATTCCTTGGGTTTTACAGCAGGTACGGGGCAGATGGTTAACCCACAGGTAACTCCTGGCTGCAAACAGATCACATGGCCTGTTCCTAGTGTCTATAATATACTTACTGTACCATTTGTTAATGGACCTCCTCAACTGTTGATCGAGATTTGCGCCGGCAGATAGTAAAGGATTTAGGAAAATTGGCTTAAGGCACAGTCAAAAGGGAAGTTTGGAGGAGGTTTTTAAAGGCAGAGAGGGAAATATCAAAGTGAAGAGCATTAGGGAAAGAGTTTCAGAGGGTAGGACCAAAATGTTGAAAGCTTTGTCACCAAGTGAGGAACACTGGGATAGAGTGATATACCGGTTAGCCTAATATCAGTAGCAGGGAAAATGCTAGAGTCTATCATAAAGGATGTGATAACAGGGCACTTAGAAAATATCAACGGGATTAGACAAAGTCAACATGGATTTATGAAAGGGAAATCATGTTTGACAAGCCTACTGGGGTTTTTTGAGGATGTAACTGGTAGACTAGATAGGGGAGAACTATATTATAGACACTAGGAACAGGCCATGTGATCTGTTTGCAGCCAGGAGTTACCTGTGGGTTAACCATCTGCCCCGTACCTGCTGTAAAACCCAAGGAATTTGGTTTGTTATTTTTAACTGATTGCCAAAGCCTTAGAAGTTGAACTTGGATTTTCAGAAGGCCTTTGATAAAGTCCCACATAAGAGATTATTGTGCAAAATTAAAGCACATAGGATTAGTGGTAATATACTAGCATGAATTGAAAATTGGTTGACAGACAGGAAACAGAGAGTAGGAATAAATGGGTCTTTTTTTGGGTGGCAGGAGGTGGGGTACTGCAGAGATCAGTGCTTGGGCCCCAGCTATTCACAATATATATCAATGATTTGGATGAGGGAACCAAATGTAATATTTCCAAGTTTGCTGATGACTCAAAACTAGGTGGGATTGTGAGTTGTGAGCAGGATGCAAAGAGGCTTCAAGGCGATTTAGACAAGTTGAGTGAGTGGGCAAATTCATGGCAGATGCAGTATAATGTGGATAAATGTGAAGTTATCCACTTCTGAAGGAAAAACAGAAAGGCAGAGTATTATTTAAATGGTGATAGATTGGGAAATGTTGATGGCAAAGGGACCTGGGTGTCCTTGTACAGCAGTCACTGAAAGCAAACATGCAGTGCAGCAAGCAGTTAGGAAGGCAAATGGTAAGTTGGCCTTCATTGCAAGAGGATTTGAGTACAGGAGCAAGAATGTCTTACTGCAGTTATACTGGGCCTTGGTGAGACCACACCTGGAGTATTGTGTGCAGTTTTGGTCTCCTTACCTAAGAAAGGATATACTTGCCATAGAGGGAGTGCAGCGAAGGTTCACCAGACTGATTCCTGGGATGGCAGGACTGTCATATGAGGAGAGATTGGGTCGACTCGGCCTGTATTCACTCGAGTTTAGAAGAATGAGAGGGGATCTCATTGAAACATATAAAATTCTGACAGGGCTAGACAGATTGGATGCCGGGAGGATGTTTCCCCTGGCTGGGGGGTCCAGAAGGAGGGGTCACAGTCTTAGGATATGGGGTAGGACATTTAGGACTGAGATGAGGAGAAATTTCTTTATTCAGAGGGTAGTGAACCTGTGGAATTCTCTACCACAGGAGGCTGTGGAGGCCAAGTCACTGAATATATTTAAGAAGGAGATAGATAGATTTCTAGACACAAAAGGCATCAAGGGGTATGGGGAGAGAGTGGTAATATGGTATTGAGATAAAGGATCAGCCATGATCATATTGAATGGCAGAGCAGGCTCGAAGGTCCAAATGGCCTACTCCTGCTCCTATTATCTATGTTTCTATGTGCAGGAATACAGAGTTGGAGGATCATAGATCATGGACTGGAAGGCAGGGCTAGAGGAGGTTGTAGAGATTGGATGGATTGAGGCCATGAAAGGATTTGTAAGCAAGGACAAGGATTTGGAATTTTCTGCTCTGGGGAATGGGGAGCCAAAAGGTCAGCAAGGATGGGGTGATGGGTGAGTGAAACTTAGACAGACAGTGGGTAGCGGAGTTTTAGATAAGTTGGAGTTTGTATATGGAGGAGTTCAAGAGTCAGTGAGGAGCATGTTTGAAAGGTTGAGTCTTGAGGTAACAAAAAGGTTTCAGCAGCAGAGATGGTGGGATAGGAACGAAGGCAGGCAATGTTGTTGAGGTGATGGATAAGATAAGAGTTCTGAACTCAGATCTGGGTTGAAGAGAGCAATGAGGTTTTATACCACCTGGTTCAGCTGCAGGAGTAGCTGGATGGGGGGGAGGGGGTAGAATTGTGAACAAGAGTATGGAGGTTTTGGTGGAAGCCAAATACATGGCTCCAGTTTTCTTAACATTCAACTGGAAGAAGTTTAGGCTCATCCACAATTTGATGTTAGATAGACAAATGCTAAAGTAGAGAGTGCAGTGGATGTAATTAATATTTTGAAGAATAGTTTAGCTTTGTTATGCAATTGAGCTAGCAAATGGTACATGAACTTTAATACCTACAAATTTAAAGTATTACATTTTAGGAGCAACATAGGTATACAAGGAAGGGAATAGTTTTAGCACAGGAATACCAGGACAGTCGAGGGAGTGACACTGGATTTACTTTTAATGTTTAAATAACAAGGAGAAGCAATTAACAAAATCAAATGGAATGTTGCTACAGTGCAGTATAAGTTTACAAAATTTATGCTGAGTCTTTATAATGCACTGTTCAGACCACACTTGGAGTACTGTGTACAGTTTTGATTACCACACTCCAGAGAAGATCAACAAAAAAGATCTCAAGTGTAAAATGGATGAGGAAAGATTAGAAAAGCTGAAGCTCTATAGTGTAGAAAAAAAAAGCTTAAGGTTGGGACTTAATTGAAGTATATAAAGTATTAAATGGTATAGATAAAGTAAAGTCAGAATATTACTTCAGGGTGAGTCAGGTCTGTAGGACAAAAAGACATACTTTTAAATTAGTGGAATCGCGCTGCAAACCATGTGCCACCACCCTAAAATGTGTTAGTTTAATTGATCTGTATTTTGTAAACAAACAGCATTGCCTAATATAGTGGACTACTATTATTGGTGTAGTGATTTTATGCAAAGATGAGACATGCCAGAATTGGGTTTAAAACGCACATGGACTCATGTTCATTGGATTTTAAATCCAACACATAAAATACTGAACATCCTAGCTTAAGCTAGTAGACTATTATCAATGTGAATTACGGATTGCTGCTGTATACATTAGCTATCTCTTGATACTTCTGGAAAGCTGTCAACAGACTCTAGCACAAGGACACTTCCCTTCAATGGGCTCCCTCTTCAAATTATTGTTTTATATATAATTCAAGTTTTCACTTGAACTCTAATTTACATTAAAAATTCATTAATTTTATAATTTAATATTAATTATATTTTAATATTTTAATTTCAAAAAAGGAAAACAAAGTGGCATTTCTTAAAATGTTAAAATTTAATGGCTGTAATAATTTCCGCTGATATTGTTTTGAATCAATTATCAAATCTTAATTCATTTGAAAAACAATAATTTAAAATCAGCGTAAAATTAAATGCAGGAATGGCCAAAATATGGCCCAATGAGCACACCTAGCCTGTGAACATTATGGCTCATGAAGTCCAGGCAACTAAATTCTATTTAGGCTTATATTTCCTTATTGTTGTTTTGTCCTGTTTGAATGCTGGAGCCCTAGAGGTTTGCGATGGGCTGTTCTAAGTGATTGCTGCTGTAAACATTAGTTATCTCTAGCAACTTCTGGAAAACTGACAACAGATAAATCAGAAAACTGAGATCTCTTGGTATCTGAACCTTGAGATGTATACAAATGAATGTGAACATGGATTTAAACTTTATATGTGGCATGAATGATTCCACGGTATGCACCTAAATGGTCCATGAAGACAAAAAGCTTGGAAACTCCTGTGTTAATGGATTCTGTTTTTAGATAACTTTACTCAATAAATGCACAGAAACAACAGTACTTGCTGTAATGTACAAGCACTTGCAGAGTTTCTGGATGTGCAACTGAACTTTCAATTATGATTGTGCATGTAGATTGAGGTCTGTCAAATGGAAACCTTGTGTCTCATCTACTGATTTATGAGCAATCAATCTTTCCTGCTGAATACAGATAGAACTATGTGTGAAATTAGCAGCTTTACTGACACACAACAAGCAGCTTGTGCAGCATTGAGCAGAGCCTGGTTTGTCCCTGTGACAGTCACGAGCTGTTGCACAATACACATAGCCAGGACTTTCTATTTATGCAGTAGGAGAGTACTAAATATGCAGTGTAAAGTTTAAGATCACTTTTCAATCAAGGATTACATGAGGCTTATAGTGAGAGAAGTTAATATAGATCAGAGATCTTTGTAGCAGTTTGATTTTTACGAGTCCTTGTAGTGAGACTTTCTTTTTAAACTTAGTGAGGATGTACAAATATGGAACATTGAGCAAATAGCCAAATGGTTGTGTGCTGGGGGAGAAAACAGCTTTGTTTTTTTTCCTCTACCAGTGCTAGCTGGCTTGATTTTTTAATAAACTTTATTTTCGGTGTTTAGGAAGAGTTAAAGAGATGGAGAAAGTACATTTCATTGTGCATTGTTTTTAGTTATCAGTAATTATGGATATGAGCGACATCATTTGCTGACTCTGGTTCACTTATTTTGCTTCATTATGTGACCTTCATAGCTAGAAATCCTTACTTCGGATCCTTGTGGAGATTTTTTTTTGGTCACGTGGGCATCTGACGCATGGAAACTTGTCACCATGTTTAAAAGTCTCCAATTCAGGCTACAGAGAAATTTACACCTGCCTACGGTTTCTGTTTGCCCAATATGGAATGCACACTCTCTCCCCATAGGGACACAACCCACTTACTATTTTTAGACAGCTTAGGTGCAAGTTGGCAGTGCCAAGGCTTAGGAACCCCCAATTGTGTACAGGTGTACTGCTGGAGTTTAATCAGCTGTAGCCAAACAGCTTACCACAGCAGAGCACTGATAAGTTTTCTACTGTTTCCTCAGCTAGGACCATCTCTCTCCAAAAGGACTTTGGTTTGCAGGGTCATCTAGAGCAGAATGGGAAAAATCTCAGTCCCCAGTGATAGGTCTACCTCTTCAGATCCCATTAATGAGCCAGGCTGACTGATTCATCATTCTTTAGGGAGAAATGCCGATATGTCTGACTCAGGAATGGATAACCAAGTCTGCTACTGAGGGTTGACTTGATTCTGAACTAGCATCGCCAGTAGGGCTGCCAACCCTCCCGAATTGCCTGGGAGTTTCCCAGAATCGGCCACTGATGCTGGTGACCTGGGAGAAAAATTCCCCAAAGAAAAGCACCCCATAGATGGTAGGAGCTGCTGCTTTCAGTAAGTCATTGACAGCAGAATGGAGGGAGAGGTGCTTGCTACAGGACCCTCTTCCTCTATGGAAGCACCTCAGGGCCATTACAGCAACTTCTCAGGGTCTACTAACGCTTTTCCTAGGGCGGCCCTGAAAAACGGCTGTGGATGCAAGGAAAATCTGCCATGGACCCAGGCCCTGCCCCTCTGATGCAATTTTTTATGTGGCATGAGAGGAAGTAGTGGCCAGCAGCAGTCCTGGCAGAGGAGGGAAATCCCATTCAGGGAACTGAGGCAGCAGCAGGCCTCATCCCTTGAATTTTCCATCTTTCACTGGTGGAATCATGGAGGAGAAACCCAGTCCTCTTGTGACTGGCAGCTAGCAGATCCAAAGCATTGCAAATATATTTAAATACTGTACATTTCAATCAATTGTCTGCACAGAAGCACAAATGTTTGAATTGGTGCATGTGAAAAATTGAGTACAGACCAAAAGGTAAGGCCTGAATCATTGAATCATAGAATGATACAGCACAGAAGGCCCATCGTGCCTGTGCCAGCTGTTTGAAAGAGCTATCCAATTAGTCTCACTCCCCTGCTTTTCCCCATAGCCCTGCAAATTTTTCCCCTTCAAGTTATTTATTCAGTTCTGTGCATAACTTGTTACCTGCTTTTAAAACATATATATATTTAGTCACTCCCAATACCATTCCTCAAGTGGAAAATGGCAGCAGGCAACCTGATCCCAGATCTAAATCAATGCCTATTAGTACCTGGCTGTTAGGAGATCATAGAATCATACAGCATAGAAGGAGGCTATTCAGCCCATCATGCCTGTGCTGGCTCTTTGAAAGAGCTATCCAATTACTCCTACTCCCCTGCTCTTTCCCCATAGCTCTGCAATTTTTTTCCTTTTCAAGTATATATCAAATTCCCTTTTGAAAATTACTATTGAATCTGCTTCCACCAGCCTTTCAGGCAGTGCATTCCAGATCATAACAACTCACAGCGTAAATTTTTTTTCCCTCATGTCGCCTCTGGTTCTTTTGCCAATTACCTTAAATCTGTGTCGTCTGGTTAGTGACCCTTCTGCCACTGGAAACAGTTTCTCTTTATTTACTCTATCAAAACCCCTCATGATCTTGAACACCTCTATCAAATCTCCCCTTAACCTTCTCTGCTCTAAAGAGAACAACCCCAGTTTCTCTAGTCTCTCTGCATAATTGAAGTCTTTCATCCTTGGTACCATTCTACTAAATCTCCTCTGCATCCTTTCTAAGGTATCCTTCCTAAAATGTGGTGCCCAGTATGTATTATGTATTTATATTTAATTGGCAAATGCAGCTTTAAGCTACCTGTCTAGGTTATTGTGTTAGGGACACAGATGATTTCTTTAAAACAGAAAGACCAGCGAAGAGAAGAAATATGACCCCTTGCCCTCCCCATTCAGTTGAAATCTCAGGTCCTGAATAAAGAGGCAAAAAAACAAAAATGCCATTGTGATAACAATTAAACATTTTTGTTGATGATGCACCATGTTATTGGTTTCTTTTATCCTGTCATGGTACATATGTGGTCAAAAACCAAGTTCACAGAAAATGGTGCAGTTTGTTTTAGACACAGTCCCTAGTACCAGATGTTATTGTCGGTAGTAGGTATTTCTCAGCTGTCTTGTAAAATTGAGTAATCTGTCTGAAGCCATCAGAGAGAGATAAGCCAGGGAGACTGCATGGAATATCAACAAGAAGATCCACCACGTAAGGTTAATATTTACATTAAGGCTTAGTGCAGCAGACGCGACTGGGTTGTTATTTTCTAGCAATTCGAAGAGAGGTAGTTCATGACTGTAAAATCTATTATCATTGCTACTGTTCACTCATCCATTTACAGTTAATAAATTTGTACGCAATTTATGGGCTAAGCCACAATCTGGTGAATTGTTTATCCTACTACCATCCGAAGTCAAGGAAGATAATAAAGGGCCATAATCTGTGAGGTGAAATATAAGGGCCGAATGTAAATGCTTCCGCTCGGAGGAAATGGTGCAGGCAAAGGGGTTAAAGTCGTGTATCTGCCTCACACCTTTCCCACATCATTCTCCCATCTACCATTTTTATATGACCTGTTTCTGGCTGTGTGTCACCCCCACTCCAATTTAACTCAATGCTCTTCCCATTTTTGGACCCGCCAGCAAAACCTAGCGGGATTGGTGTCTGAGAGTTCCTGAAGGAGTAGCTTCCACGGAAACAAAAAGCTGGAGAGATGTTTAACAGGCGGATGATCAGATATCCACCATTTTGCACTATCGCCCAAAGTCAATATTACCCCCCCCCACCTCAAGTGTGTGTGTTGAGGTGAGTGGAGATGTGTGGGGCTTATGCATATAGCGAGGGTGTTGAGAGGTGTAGAAGAAACAAGATGGAATGAGGATAGGGAAGTGATGAACGTAAAGGGAAATTTGTGTGATGTGAAGTGAGGAAGGAGTGGTGGGAGTAGTTGATGGTTGTGCAAGTGGTAGTATGTGAGAAGAGAATGGTACTGGTGTGTGGGTGAATAGAGGAAAGGATGAGGTGTGTTTGGAATGTGTCACAACATTCCACAAACGGACTCATCTGGCTTTACTACACATCTTCAATGCCTGCAGCCTATGGCTTTATACTTAAACCTGTGCAAATTCACTTTATTTTGAAACACAACACTTAAACATGACTCACTCTCAAATCTTTCTAAGAAGAAAAGAATGATCAAAAATCACAAAACATGATGAGAATCATCCTTAATTTTAATTTGAGTATTTTGTTGCCCTAGGCAGCTGAGATGAGACTGTGAGAACAGTCCAATGTGTGGTAAACATACTACTGTTAAAACTACTGTTATGGTTTGGGTTTTCTCCAATGCGATTTTCTTGTGCAAAAAGCTTGACAACTGTCTGTAAATGGATTGGCTTCCTTACAAGGTAAATCTATGGCCATGATTTTAACCCAATCCACTTTCGGGAAAGGGGCGAATGAGTGGTTAAAATTGAGAAAATCGACCTACGGTCCTGTTCCTGCCAAACTGTGCTGTAAGATTCTATGATTCTATGAAACCTGCTGACCGCCATCTTAACTTCAGAGCTGACTCGGATCAGAAGTGCACCTGCCAGAAATGGGCGGGTGCTTCATGAATAAATTCAACCAGGGGTCCGATGACGAGATATGGACATGAACGCAGTTTTAACTGGGCGGGTCAGAAGTCCCACCCAGCAGCCAGCCCTCTGTGTAAATCTTAGCAGCACTGGTTTTACAAACTGACTGACATGACCGGAAGCTGAATTTAAGGGGACACTCACCTGCAGGCACTCAGGTCATTAGGATCTCTATGCCATTGCGAGTGGTGCATTTCCAAGCCAGTTCTGAGCTTCCAGCTTGCTTCTTTCTGAATTTTTCCCCTTACGTACCCTTATTAAACACTCATTGCTTCTCATGGGTGGTGTTTTTGCTTCACTCCTTTAGATGGACAATCAGTTGGAGGAAGAGGAGCAGCAGCAGCAGAAGCAGCCTGAAGGTCCAGGACAAGCAGCGGTTGGGGCTGCAGGTGAGGGGAACTGCTCGTTGAAGGCCTTATCCAGCCCACAGGGACTATAGGCTTAGAGTTAGTTTGTTGGATATTTCAGAGGAGGCTGTGCCTCACCAGGCATGCTATCACTGACCTATGCAGCTTACTGGACCAGGAGGCCATGCTTTTCCAGTGGCTGTCAAAGTCACCACTACCCTTAACTTTTTTGCCACAGGTGCCTTCCAGGGTGTTACAGGGTGCATCGTCCACGTCTCCCAGTCTTCAGTGCACAGCTGCATCAAACAGGTCACCAATGCCCTTCTTGCCAGAGTAAAACAGTACATTATCTTCTCGATGAATGCCAACAGCCAGAATGAGGGAGGATTTGCAACAGTGGCCGGCTTCCCAGGGAATTATAGACTGCACTCATGTAGCTATCAGGGCACCAGAAGACGAGCCAGTAGCTTTTTTCAAAAGGAAGCGTTTCCACTCCATCAATATTCAACTGCTGTGTGGTCACCTCAGAAGAATAATGCAAGTCTCCACCAGTTATCTGGGGTCTGTTTTCTGGTGCAGCGGGTGAGTTTTGAACTCACCCCGCTACCCACCCGTCCAAAGGGTGTCATTACATTACAACCATAGCATTGCTGCAAGTGGGTTTACTTTGCACTGATGCTGCAGAAATGTAGCCTGAATCAAAAGTCGAGGCCTGACCTCACACTGGAGTGAAGTGTGATGAGAGTTAATTTGGGCCTTAACACCTAGTTTACGTTATACAAGTTCAGCATCAGTATGAAGCTGAAATTACTTTGCACTGATGTTAAACCTGTAATGTAAATGCATCCTGACAAATCTGATTGTCATAATGTACATATCAGCATTTAAAACGCATTGTTCTCATCATAGAAAGCCTCTGGACCCGATATTACCAGGGAGGCGGGATGGCAGTGGTGGGGGGTGGGGGTGCGACTGGGCGCATGGATAACCCGCCCAGTGCGCACCCGCATCACAGGCTGTCAGCTGGAGGAGCCCTTTTTAAAGGGGCAGTCCTCCAATGCTGCTCCTGCAGCAACCAGCCAAAAGTACAGCATGGAGCAGACCAGGGGAAAGGCTGCTCCCAGATTTAACGATGCCTCACTCCAGGTCCTACTGGATGGGGTGAGGAGGAGGAGGGAGATTTTCTACCCAGCGGACGGGAGGAAGTGGCCTGTCTCTGCCACCAAGAAGGCCTGGCTCGAGGTGGCAGAGGAGGTCACCAGCAGCAGCAACGTCTCCCGCACCTGGATCCAGTGCAGGAAGCACTTCAATGACCTAACTAGGTCAGCAAAAGTGAGTACACTTACTCATTCTCCTACACTCCGTCTTCCACATCACCGCCCCCACCCCACAACTCATTCTGCACTGCCAACACTACCCTATCACATCACTCCTTACATCCACTCAAACCTCATCCTCAACTTACCTGCACTTACTCACCTTCCCAGTACTCATCCCACCACTACCACTCAACCCAATCCTCGTACAATGTCATGGTTCTGTCTCATACTCACCCTCTGATGCATCTCTTTCACGGTCAGCCTCACCCAAACCAATGCATTCAGCGGTTGGCCACGTCACCATCCCTCACTCATGCCTCTCTACTTTCTCCCCTTATAGGAGAAGAGAGCCCAGAATGCACGGGAGAGGGTGAAGACCGGAGGAGGGCCACAATGTCAGGTCGTCCTCACGGACGCAGAGCAGGAAGCTCTTGAAGTGAGCCACACCCTCGAGTGCCTGTCCATCGGGGACGCCGAGACTGCCACCCGACAAACGTCTGATGACAGAACTTTAACATTCAGCGCTCACAATAGCAAATGATGTAAACATGCCTTGCCATCTTCAGCACCTCAACATCTGTCATCATGCTTAATATTGCCTTCTGTTCTCTTACAGGGCCTTCAGCGACCGCCGTGACGGCAGAGGGTGATTCCTCAGAGGACCTGCCGGCCCTGAGGGGGCACCGTCACATCTGAGCGAGCCACCCACCAGCGCAGATACACACACCTTGGTGGGTCCCCATCCTCAGTTAGTTGGGGTTGCACACATGTGAGCACGAGCAGAACTGGCGGCAGGGGCAGCTGTGGAGAGTCCGCGTCGGTGGGAGCACTCTTCTCCAGGCTCTGCTCAGCTGGACACAGATGCTGAACCCTGGGGGCCATCCTTTAAAAGCAGAATGATCGAGGGGCAGCAGCACATTTGCGAGGTGCTGGAACAGGTGCCACGCGCAATCTCCACAATCGCGCAGAGGATGGAGGAGTCCAACTCCTGCATGAGTGAAATAGTGGCAGAGGTACAGGAGGGAATCTCTGAGATACTGTCACAGGGACGTGAGGGCATCTCTGAGATAGTGTCATGGGTAAGTGTGGGAATGTCTGCGATGGAGGGAAGGCTAGCCTCCATTGAGCTTCAAGCACGGCTCCCCAATGAGTCCATTGAAGCCCTGACAACGGCCCTTCGGACTCAGAGTGAGCAACTTTCTGCCGCCTTAAACAGGCAGGCAGATACTCTGGCACTGGCCTTACAAGGCTTCATACATGTCCTCCAAACTGTCGTCCAGCAGAGTGGTAGGAGTGATATGGGCCTGGCCCAGGAGAGGGATGATGGCGAAAGGGGACATGGAAGTGGGGACGCCACTCAAAGCACTCCCACGTCTCACCCGTTGCCCCCCCTCTCAACCAGTACCCAAAATGCTGCCTCCTCTCCAGGCGGTCAAGTCTGCCCCTGTTCAGGTGCAGGTGGAGCAGTCTTTGGAGGCTCACGGACACCAAAACCCAGAGGGCATCGGCCCAAAGCACCTAATCGGTCAGGGCACGAACAAGAGCAACCCGCCACTACCTCTGCTGCAGCCACAGGGGAAGCACCACGTAGGAGTACTCGTAAGCGCAAGGCAAAGGTTTTGTGAGCACAAAGGGGATGCACAAGGGTGTTTGATGGTTTGTCATGTTCTTTATTTATATTTGATTTTTGTTACTAGCACATTAAATATTATTATTATCACCACTACTGCCACTTCTTGGCCATTCTTGACTGGCTTGTGTAATAAGTCCCTTTCATGAGGTTCTCCATGAACACCCACACTTGATGCCACCCATTGGGTCATCCTACAGTGGGTGTGTATGTGTAGTTGCACGACTATTTTGTGCAGGTGCCTGTGGCGCAGCACTGTGTTGTGGAGCTCCACATGGCGGAGGTGGACGGCGTGCCTGGCGAGGCTGGTGGTGTTGCTCGACCTCAGATGAAGTGATGAATGCAGCTATGGCGTCCCCCCATCCTGACAATATTTCTTGTCTACTTGGTGCATCTTCAACAGCATGATCAGATGGTGTAGTGATATTAACAAGGCATCTGAAATGTTGCCGCTGGTATTTTATTGAATTTTAGATATTGCACTGACCATGATCAAGCATGGTAAATACTCTATGGAAGAACGATCTATTACAGTATGTTTTAATTAAATCAACAAACTTATAGACACTACGTTATTTGCAGGCCTTTCACATTTGGATCCTGGGTTCAAATCCAGCCCATACTTAGGGCATAAAACCTTCTCTCTCTCTGCTTCTATTTCCCCTTTTTTCTTCTTTTCTCTTTACCCTTCCTAGGCCCCTCTTTCCTGTCGCCATGCCTCCTTTCATTTCTCCCCTCTTGGATATTCTGCCCGCCTCCCGCCCCCCCCCAGATCCCCACTCTAACCCTTCAGCACTCCTTGACCTTCCTACTCTCCTGCCAACTTCCCAGGCTTGATTCCCTCTCTGATAAGCCTACAGTTCCCCTCTGTGCCTCCCTTGGCATCCTCCGAAGGGCCCATCGAGGCACTCGTTGCTGCCTCTTTACGAGCAGCAACCCCAACTGCCCCATCCTACTCTCTCACCGACTTTCCCACCCAGCGGCGCGCTGGGTCTCTAATCTTGCCAATCTCCTTCCAATTCCACTCACCTCTCCCAGCACTGATCCTGTGGATTCTGCCAGTGGATCAGTTATCACTGCCCCTCTCCGCATCTCCCTCCAGAATGTCTATTTACATGTGAACAAGGCCCTTGACATCCATGAGCTTATTGTGGATTATTGCATTGACATCATGGCCTGGATGGAAACCTGGCTGACAGGTAATGATGATACCTTCCCCCTTAATGAAGCCTCCCCAACTGGCTATATCTTCCACCACTTGCCCTGCCCAGACCACCACGGTGGCGGTGTGGCCCTTATCACCAAATCACACTTTGGTCTGTCCCCGTACTCCTCTGGCACCTTCTCTTTCTTTGAGCATCCCACCTTGTTTCACCCCTCTCGCCTCTCCTTTAAAATCCTCATTCTCACCCAACTACGACGCCAAGTTTCTCACCTATATCTTCACTGCTTTCCTCCCTCAGCCTCTGCACCTAGCGACTTCTCATCCTCGTTGATTTCAACCTCCATCTCAGCTCAGTGTGCTCTCCTCTGAATTCATTGCCCTCTAATCCTCCCTCAATCTCTCCCTCCATATAAACTCCCCTACCCATATTCACGGCCCCCACCTCAACCTTGCCATCTCACGTGGCCTCTCTACTCCCATCGTGTCAATCACGGATAAGGCCTTCTCTGATTACTTCCTTGTATCCTTCTCCACCAACATCCCGCTTCCCCCTCCCAACCCCACTTCCTTCTGTGTCCACCCCGGAAAAAACTCTCCCCCAAGTCACTTACAATGGCACTTTCAAATTCCCAACTGTTTAGCCTTTGGCCCTCCATTCACCATGACATTTCTGCAGCTACTGATCTGCTCAATCACACCCTCACCTCCACCTTTGATGCCTTTGTCCCCATTAAAACTATTACTCTCTCTCACCCTGGTTACTCCCCCTGCTATGGCCCTCATCTCTGCTCTCTTGAGTCCATGGTGGACAACTGGTTTAGCCATTCATCACCAGATCTGGCTGGACCACATAAAGCACTATTGGGTCCTGCTCTCCTCTGCCAAAACTGCTCACTATTCCAGGATCATCGATAAGATCATGCAAAGATAACCCCTAGCTTCTCTTCTCCACTACAACCTATCTTCTTAAACCCCTCTCTCGTGACCCTTCCACCCTCACCTCCAACGAAAAGTGTGAGGAGCTCATGGAATTCTTTGTCACTAAGATTGAGACCATCTATTCAGCTGCCTCTGCCGCTTCCCTCCCTTCCCCTAGCCCACCAAACCAAAACTTCCCCTGCGGTTCCTCCCTGCCCTAGTCTTGAACTCACATCTTTCTCTAGTTTCTCTCCTACCTCCCCTCATGCCCTCTCTGAGCTCATCTTGACTATGAGACCCAACTCCTGCTCCCTCTATCCTATTCCCACTAAACTGATGACCACCCAACTTCCTTTCCTGACCCCCACGTTAGTTGATATTGTTAACGGTTCCCTCTCCTCAGGTACTGTCCCCCTCCCCTTCAAATCTGCCGTCATCACCCCCCTCCACAAAAATCCTACCCTTGACCTCTCTGTCTTTGCAAACTACCGACCCATCTCCAACCTCCCTTTCCACTCAAGTTCTTGAACATGTTGTCGCCTCCCAAATCCATGCCCATCTTTCCTGCAACTCCACATTTGAATCCCTCCAAACTTCTAGCCTGGACTATTCCAATGGTCTCCTGGCTGATATCCCATCTTCCACCCTCCATAAACTTGAGCTCATTCAAAACTCTGCTGCCCATATCCTAATTTGCACCAAGTCCCGTTCTCCCATCACCCCTGTGCTCGCTGACCTACATTGGCTCCCATTCTGGGAACGTCTTGATTTTAAAATTCTCATCCTTGTTTTCAAATCCCTCCATGGCCTCGTCCCTCCCTTTCTCTGTAACCCCCTCCAGCCCTGCAACCCTCCGAGATTCTTGTGCTCCTCCATTTCTTGCCTCTTGCGCATTCCTGATTTTAATTGCTACACCATTTTCGGCCGTGCCTTCAGCTGCCTAGGCCCTAAGCTCTGGAATTCACTCCCTAAACCTCGCCGCCTCTCTAGCTCTCTCTCCTCCTTTAAGACGCTCCTTAAAACCTACCTCTTTGACCAAGCTTTTAGTCATCTTTCCTAATATCTCTTTTTGTGGTTCGGTGTGAAATTTTGTTTGATAACGCTCCTGTGAAGCACCTTGGGACATTTTACTATGTTAAAGGCGCTATATAAATGCAAGTTGTTATTTTTGTTGTTGCTGACTGTGAGTATTCTAAGTTAAATGAGTAGGGTGGGTTATTTTCAATCTTGCCCCTGGTCTGCATGGGTGCACAATGACTGCCACTAATTGGCACTATTACGGAGAGACACCCTAGAATGGCGGGTGTAGAAAATGGAAAAGCTCACAGCAGTAGCCTTTGAGGTTGAGTAGAGGAAGCTTTACTCTGCATCTATCCATTGCCACATCCTGGAATGGAAAGCATTCCATTCCTCAGCACCAACGTCCCTCAATTTTATTAGCACAAGATTCATAAAGAACACATTTACTTGTGAAAGTGTACTGGAAATGCTTCACAACAACCTCATCAACATCTATTTGGTAGTGCAAAGTGTTTCTGCTCATTACCAAATAAAATAGGTAAAGTAATGCCAAACAACTCATAAAAATAATGAGGTTGAGTAGGGCTTAACATACCTATAAAAGGTACAATTCGACCCTTCATTTGTGCTGTCTTGTTAAAGTGATGCTAGGCTGGTAGATTGATGGACTAAACCTTCTTCTATCACATCACACAGGTAACAAAATACAAACACATCATTATTATTGCTTAGTTGAGTCACTGATTGTCCCAGTAAACAAAAGAAGAAAGTGAACATCATGTAAGATGGAAAAAACAATTTTATTATCTTTCATCTCTGTCCCAAACCTCAAATGTAGCACATCCTGATCTGGCTGGTAACCTCCTTCACAAACATTGTCCCTTCTTAAAGTCCTTGACATTAAAACCCTGAAGCCAAATAAGTTTAAAGTGTGCCTACATTGGTTTAAGCTGCCTTTTAAAATAGTTTTACAACTCTTGCCATTGTATTTTGTAAGCTCTATAAATGGATCAGATACCTTATACTTTATACCATGAACAATGCCTTAACTGAGCTCAGTGGTTGAACCTATGATGTTTGAACCAGTGAAGCTGCCGCCTTCACATTGCTGGCTCTCAGTAAGGCAACTACTGCTTTTTTCCCCATTGTGTAGAAGGTAGCATGTGCATGCGTGGATGTTACAATGCTATGTGCCCTGACATCAGGGACATTGCCTGTGGTGATATGCGAGGGTTAATTTGGTGCCCGATTCACCGTCGATTTAGAATCATAGAATCATAGAAAGGTTACAGCACGGAAGAAGGCCATTCAGCCCATCGAGTCCATGCCGGCTCTATGCAAGAGCAATCCAGCTAGTCCCACTCCCCTGCCCAATCCCCGTGGTCTTGCAATTTTTTTCCTTTCAAGTACTTATCCAGTTCCCTTTTGAAGGGCGTGACTGAATCTGCCTCCACCACCCCCTCGGGCAGTGCATTCCAGATCCTAACCACTCGCTGTGTAAAAACGTTCTTCCTCAAGTCACCTTTGGTTCTTTTGCCAATCACCTTAAATCTATGTCCTCTGGTCCTTGACCCTTCCGCCAACGGGAACAGTTTCTCTCTATCTACTCTGTCTAGATCCTTCATGATGTGGAGATGCCGGTGATGGACTGGTGTTGACAAATGTAAGGAATCTTACAACCTGGTGTTGTAAGATTCCTTACATAGATCCTTCATGATTTTGAATATCTCTATCAAATCTCCTCTCAACCTTCTCTGCTCCAAGGAGAGCAACCGCAACTTCTCCAGTCTATCCACGTAACTAAAGCTCCTCATCCCTGGAATCATTCTAGTAAATCTCTTCTGAACCCTCTCTAATGCCTTCACATCTTTCCTAAAGTGGGGTGCCCAGAACGGGACACAATACTCCAGTTGTGGCCAAACCAGTATCTTATAAAGGTTCAACATAACTTCCTTACTTTTGAACTCTATGCCTCTATTTATAAAGCCCAGGATCCTGTATGCTTTTTTAACCGCTTTCTCAACCTGCCCTGCCACCTTCAACGATTTGTGCACATGTACCCCCAGATCTCTCTGTTCTTGTACCCCCTTTAGAATTGTGCCCTCTAGTTTATATTGCCTCTCCGCGTTCTTCCTGCCGAAATGTATCACTTTGCACTTTTCTGCCACTTGTCCGCCTATGCCACCAGCCTATCTACATCCTCTTGAAGTCTATCACTATCCTCCTCACTGTTTACTACCCTTCCAAGTTTTGCGTCATCTGCAAATTTTGAAATGGTGCCCTGTACACGCAAGTCATTAATATATATCAAGCAAAGCATTGGTCTCAGCACTGACCCCTGGGGAGCACCACTGTACATTTCCCTCCAGTCCGAAAAACAACCGTTCACCACTACTCTATGTTTCCTGTCACTTCGCCAATTCTGTACCCACATTGCTACTGTCCCCTTTATTCCATGGGCCGCAATCTTGGCGATAAGCCTACCATGCGGCACTTTACCGAACGCCTTTTGAAAGTCCATGTACACCACATCTACCCTCTCTGTTACCTCATCAAAAAACTCTATCAGGTTAGTTAAATACAACTTGCCTTTAACAAATCCGTGCTGGCATTCCCTAATCAATCCATACTCGTCCAAGTGACTGTTAATTCTGTCCCGTATTATCATTTCTAAAAGTTTCCCCACCACTGAAGTTAAACTGACTGGCCTATAGTTGCTGAGTTTATCTTTATACTCTTTTTTGATCAAGGGTGTAACATTTGCAATTCTCCGGCACCACCCCCGTATCTAAGGATGATTGGAAGATTATGGCCAGTACCTCCGCAATTTCCACCCTTACTTCTCTCAGCTAGCCTTTCAGGTACCTCTTCTTTATCAATTTTTAGCCCATCCAGTATCTCAACTACATCTACCTTTACTGACACTCTGGCAGCATCTTCTTCCTTGCTAAAGATTTAGTACCTCGGCCATACCCTCTGCCTCCATGAGTAGATCTCATTTATGGTCCCTAATCGGCCCCACCCCTCCTCTTACGACCCGTTTACTGTTCACATGCCTGTAGACGACTTCTGAATTCCCTTTTATGTTTGCCACCAGTCTCTCTTTGCCCCTTTTATTTCCTTTTTCACTTCCCTTCTGAACTTTCTATATGCTGCCTGGTTCTCACTTGTGTTATCAACCTGACATCTGCCATATGCCCCTTTTTTCCATTTCATCTTACTCGCTACCTCTTTTGTCATCCAGGGACCTCTGGCATTAGTTGCCCTATCTTTCTGCCTCGTGGGAATGTGCCTAGACTGTACCTGAACCATCTCCTCTTAAAAGGCTGCCCACTGTTCAATTACAGTTTTGCCTGCCAATCTTAGATTCTAATTTACCCGGGCAAGATCTGTTCTCATCCCATTGGCCCTCCTCCAATTGAGTAACATTGTCTTACATTGATTTACATTGTCTCCAAATAGTTTAGAGATTAATCAACATTATTGGTGGCCTTATTTTATGTAGAGATGATTTAGAGACCAAAAACTGTGTATTCTACATTGCCATTTGGAAGTTTGGTCTGCTCTGACCTGATTGGTAGCAATATAAACAGGGTAAGATAGCTTTCTCAGCCATGGTGTTGCAATCCATGTCCAAGCTAGTAGCAGGCCCCAAAGAGTGCTGTTATATCTGGCAAAAATTACATTGTAATACAAGAATTTACTTATTTGGAGAAATGATTTATATTTCCAATAATAGATAGTTCCAGTTTGATGAGTTAATACTGGTATATAGCCTGTGGCATTGTTGGAGGCTATTGTGGGGTGGCGGTTCTTTGATGTGGTATGCAAGTGTGGGAGGAGTGCACATTCCCAGTAAAAACATATAGGAAATAGTTTGTGAGAAAGTGATTTTTAGTAATTTCTGGAAAATACATACTGTTTTGCAGATAAATACAGTTACATAAATAAATAAATCTGTGTATGTAACACTGAAAAGAAGGGTAGCTCAGAACCATGTGAATGCATAATTCTTTTGTCCAGTGATGTGATGTATGGGATGGTGGGGGGTGGGGGGTGGGGGGTGGGGGGGTGCAAAGTGTCAATGTGTTTGATTGCTGATCAGCTTTAGAGACAATGTAGGGGAGTCTAGAGTGCGCAGACACCTAAAACTGGTCCTGCATATTGGCAATAAAAACCAAACTAGAGAAGTATTCTTGAGATAGAGTGAGGAAAGTGACTGGTTGAGTGGCAAGAATTTGTGTATGGAACAGAACATATGACTCCATTTAATAAATATAAATTGCAAAAATAACAACCTCAGAATGTTTTCATGTTTTTAATCCAAAAAGGATCAAATTTATACTTACTTTCAAAGCTCCAATATTGATTTCCTGCCTTTGTGCTGCCAGGCCTTCTCTATCACTGGAAAGAGATGATGTGGAGATGCCGGTGATGGACTGGGGTTGACAATTGTAAACAATTTTACAACACCAAGTTATAGTCCAGCAATTTTATTTTAAATTCACAAGCTTTCGGAGACTTCCTCCTTCCTCAGGTAAACATTTACCTGAGGAAGGAGGAAGTCTCCGAAAGCTTGTGAATTTAAAATAAAATTGCTGGACTATAACTTGGTGTTGTAAAATTGTTTACAACTGGAAAGAGAGGCTGAAGAGAAGGGTGGGTTTACAAACACCAAGTTCTACCACATTCTCCAAATAGCCGGTCTTGCTGTAAATCATAAAAATATTATGGGAGTTGTTGGCAGAGATGCATGCTGGAAATCCCCGCAGCTGATAGTCGCGGGAAGCAGCATGAACTCAGTGAGGCACAGGCCTCCAACAGAAAACTTTGTTAAACACATTTTACGCACACAAGATTCTGTTTTATAGCTAAGTTGAATAATCATCTTGCAAAAGATGTATTTTTTCTCTATTGTATTACAAACCATTTTTCCAGTACTAAGTTTCTCACCTTATGAAAGATCCAAGATGGTGGTCCAAAGGATTTTCAAAATTGATAGCTTTTGCTAACTGCTCATTGTTGACTAGTTGTTTTCATACAGTCTTAGTAGTTTTTCATTGGAAGTTTGCTGCTTCCAATTTGTATGCTCCTTACCTGTTTGGTTTTGATTCGGCTGTTTTATGAATATGACATTTTAGGGAATCATGTGCAAGGGTGACAGAGACAGATAAGATATCTGAAGTGTGATGTACAAAGTGCCTGCTAGGTGTAACACATATATTACCTTTTATTTGCTGGACTGTAAACCCAGGGCTATACTTGAGCTACTGTGAAATGTCATGTACAACTTGCATAGCAGAGTTATACCTCTAGCTGTGCATCCACACAGGTCACAGACCTCTACTCCCTGAGTTGCCAATTTGTGACATTTGGAGAAAGCAGAATTGTTAACATTCCCTACCTATGCACTTTTAGAATGTGATTATACTGGACTGGAGCTACTCCAGCTAGTGCAAACTCAATCCCATATGAGATGGGCCTCATGTTGGAGATCTCACACTGGTTGACTCCAATGCTCTCAGGCATCAGATTGAAATCTGGCATCTAATGTTGTACTGCCACCTTTGCATTGAATCCTTTGCATACCTGAAATAGCTTTGTACCAAAGAAAAGTGACACTGTAATTGTGGCATAATGATTGTGTAAAGATAGTATATGGAGATGATTAATTGACAGCTTAGCATTTGCACTGGTGAGAAAGGGCACACAGATTATAATAGTTTACGGGTCAGAAGTTCCCTTATTAATATCAGAATAGATTGCTACGGAAATCAATGTGGGAGGGGCTTTTAAAATAATACATTTAAAGAGGATATTTAACAATAAGTATATACTTATGGGGTAGCCTCTAATCAAGATACACAACAGCCGGGCTAGTATTACTCCTTAGTAAGAGGGGGTCAGCAATCAAAACAATAACGAATTGAAGTTCTGTTTAAGTCTGGGTTAAACATACAAACGAAAACTTACAGCTACTGTTTGTTTCCAACTTGAAATTTTCTTGGTTTCATTCATTACTGCTAACATTGCCCTCTCCCTGTATCATAGCGCATTGCATGGAATAATACGAAAGCGAAAACCATAAATATAGCAAGGGATAATCAAGAACTGTCTCCTCTGTTTGCTGTCCAAGTACCACTATAAACACATATTAACACAAGCACGTTACTCTTCAGACAGTCAGAAGCGCCTGCAGTGAAACACAACACCAGTCGTAAGGCACAGTCTAGTCAGCCTGAAAAACACGCTTGAAATCAGAACAGCTGCTGCTCTGAGTCAAAAAGTTTAAATGGACCGTCTTGCAGCAAGCGAGCAAATGGCGAGCGTGTGTCAGCACTGGCGAGCGTGCATTTGGCGTGTCGCTAACATTACACCGAACAACTGCCAGGGTGCCCGCTACTAAAGTGCCGCATCTATGAGTGGCTCAACTACTGTTCACTCGTATCTGTCCATTCACTCAGCGCAACAAACCCAGGCAGATCTATTGCAAAAAGGGGTTCTACAGGTTGTATTCGTGCTTCCACTCAGTCTCTTCTGCAAAACAAAATAATTCGTAAGTCGGACCCCTTCCCCACACAGAGAGCGTAAAAAAAGCATGAAAGTAGAATTTGACCAGATTTTACAGAAATCCCTGTTGGATCCGAACCCTCCAGTATTCTATTTATGGTGTTATTACCAGCTTAAGAGTCTGTGATGTCACCCATTAAATTACCTGTATTCATGTACGGAATCTTACAACACCAGGTTATAGTCCAACAGTGTCCAACAGTTTTATTTGAAAACCTGGTGTTGTAAGATTCCGTACATTTGTCCACCCCAGTCCATCACCGGCATCTGCACATCATACCTGTATTCATGTTCTTACAATGAAGTAATGGTGTTGATTTTTATCTGGGCTAATGTTGCGTATTATTCCGGAACCATGCGCACCAGGGAGCCTCTTAGCGCGTAAAAAGATAGTTATGATAAAACAAATTGCACAGTAAATGAAAACCCCAAAGGGTTCAGTTAGTTATGAATCCTGACTGTGGTATTTCAGCCTTGTTCGGATGACCTTTCCAGCGCTTGACAATAGCTAGTGTTAGGACCAGGCTATGGACTTAAAACAAACACAATTCGGTTCTAATTTGGGTTAATTTGTGATTTGAAGGTTCTATAGTCGGAACAGGTTCTGTGCTGCCTGCAGATCACTAAGAATTGAGCCCATATCCAATGTGCCCCAAAATAATCTCATCTTCAGTGGATAATTTTCAGTATTAGGCAAAACGCAGTTAGAATGTCAAAGAGGAAATAAGATAGAGTGCAATGACTGTTTTGTTATACAAATGCACACAGAAACATTAGTTTCTTTCCGTTGGACTGGATACAAATTATCAAAACTTTTCAGGAAGTACAGATCCCCTTTTCGATTCCACTCATTGCTGGTAACTCATTTTTTTTAAGTTTGCAATAGTCACAGTAATTTTAAATAAATTTAAGTGCTCTAACCACAGCTTTCAGTGAAAATGAACACTGGCTCAGGTCGCTACTGTCAAGTGTCTTGAGTAAAGTCTTCATACCATCGGGTCAAGTGCCTTGCCTATGTCTAAAGGACCCCTTTCGCAAAAGTTTTGTGGCAGTCTGTTCTGTTAAGTTATTAAGATAAAGGGATTTCTGTTTCTCCATGTTGTTGCAATCCAGTCACCCATTCTTATGATTGCAAATGTGAACTTGCTAATTGTTCATTTCTAAATTAGAGTTTAAACCATGTCAACTCAATTGCTGTTGGCAACTGAAAACCCCCAAAAAATCACACATGCTAGAAAGTTGAAATAAAACAGATAATCTGGAAATGCACAGCAGATCCATCAGCAACTGTAGGGAGAAAAGTGGCCAGGAGAAAGATAAGGTACTTGGTGTAATTGTCCAAGTACACGCTGATGGTGGGGAAACTCTCCACCAGTGCATATCAGAAAATCGCAGGCCTGCCATTTCCCCCCACACATTTAGCAGCTAGGTTGAGAACTTGCAGAGAGCTACTCCCACCAACGGTAGGACTCAATTGACAGGCATTTGAACCCATTGACCATCTGCTCATGAGGTAGGCGCTTCACCTCCTGTCCGACAAGGCTGTCCAGCAGTATTTTTAAATAGAATTGATGCAGAATTCATTGAATTCCTGACCAAAGACAGACGGCTCAGCTGTTTATGGAATTTGGATATTTAAGGAACACATTAATGCTTTATACATTCAGCTGTTGTGTTTATCACTTGATTGGTTGTGACCACCTGTTGGTATGCATTGACATATATATATCTCAAAATTGTAGCTTTTAAGAAAAAGCCTTCCTACCTATGATACACCTAATGTAAATACCACCAAAGGAAAATAAAGTGGAAACCAACATATAGCAGATTTTAATTTAAGTTGTTCCTTGTTTTAACTCGACTTTCCTTCCTAACCTTCGACCCAAATGACTTCATTGATCACCACAGCTGTGAGGGTGTCACCTGCTGGTTGGAACTCTAGGGCTTAGAGGTCGAATGTAAGTGACCTTATGCTACATTTTAGGACAAACAGTAACAGCCATATGGCTTCAGGACAACACAGACGTACTTTGGACTTTCAGGGGTAGAAATTGGACCTAGTTGTGCCCGATCAGTGGCAGGTATATGGACGCCACCGCATTGGCATAGGCGGCTGCCCGGGCACTCGTGGTGTCTGCTTGAAACAGGCATTAGGCCCCTTACATATGTAAATGAGGGACCTAATGCCTTTTCAGGACACCTGAACTAAATAGCTCCGTTCAGGATTCTTCAGCAGTTGTAGCAGCGGCCACCATGAGAAATTTAAGTTTTTAAAAAAAATGTCCCTGTGGAGTTAGCAGAAGCAGGAGTACTCCTCCCAGCTCCACAGCCCTCCTGAGGGCTGCTGCTGGCCCGGGTTCAGCCCCCTCCCTCCCATTTTCCATCCTCCCAGGACTTACCTGAAGGTTGCTGCCAGCGAGGCAGGCGGCCCGAACTTGAAAGCCTTACAATGGGTGTCACCAAATTATTATGAGGCCTGACGCCCAATTTTGAGCAAGCCAAAGGGCCTCCTGGTTGGGGCATGCAATGTCAGTGCGTTATTGGTTATGTGCCCAAAAACGGATCATAACCAATGCTGAGTCAACCAAATGTGTTTAATGCTTATTAAGTCTCTTAAGTCAGTGTAACTTCATTTTTTTCTAGTTTTTTGCAGGTGCATTTCCTATGTGCACACATTCACATAAAATAGATTTCCTTTACATTTTCTTACGGAAGGTAGCTAGTGTTTGGTATACAGCTATATCTATGTATTCCTTGTTTTTTGTGATCTTTGTTCTCTTTGAAATAATTTGAACTCAACCGACTGTTTGTATGTACTTTGATATAGCACCTGTAGCCCTATTATTAGCCCATAATGCAGTGCCCAAAGATCAAAAGGACTTTTGAAGTTCCCTTACTATGTATATGTGCACTCCACATTAAAGTCATTTCTGATGTCTCTGTGGTGTAAAGGTGCATGTGTAAACAGGAGCATTGTACTAAGCGCAACAAAGTATCATGTGGCGATCATGCTGAGAGGCTATTACCAGTCTAGCTTCCTCCACCCTAACTAATTAAAGTCACATTTTGTGTTAACTCATTCATGACCAAGAATATGTTTCAGAATTATTCATACTACTCCCAGGAAGGTAACAGCCGGTATTGTTGGCAAACAGCATAAATGTGGGAAGTAGCAAGGGACACGACACAGAATGAGTTAAAAATGCTTGATTATATTAGCAATTAACGTCTCAATAATTCACAGATCCTCAGTTCTTAATGCACACTTGACAGTTAGCTCTGCCAGTGAAATATATTTTTGTTTATGTGAACAGTAAGGACATTGACAATATAACATCATCTGCACTAATTTAATAGGCAAATTATCCAACTCCAATTTAATTGTCATAGTTTGTAACATGGCAATGATTTTGGGTGGCAGAGTTTGGATCAGAACATTGACGGTACAGCACATACATGCATAGAAACATAAATATTCATACATTTTTCCTGTACATAATAACCTGACAGGGGTGTTGTAGAACAGGTAATAGAATTTAATTTTAGATCACCTGGGAGTGTGCACACATGGCAGTTCCATAAAGGAAAATCAGGTGGTTTCTATAATGGGTGGTCGATCCAGTTTTACCCGAGTGGCAAGTTGAATATCTACCCTAATGTCTCGGAATAGCAGAGCATTTGTGCTTTTTAAAATATTTTCTCCTCAAGGTGCCGAATCATCCTGGGACACGTTTCTTGGAGTGCCCACAGCTCCCCAGTACCTCGTCCAAGCAGCCATTCTCATATGTGAACTGGGACAGTGGGTATCAGCAAGGCATTAGACTGAGGGGAGAGGGGCAGGGTAAGGTCACAGCTAAGCCTGATCCTCTCCTCACACTTTCAAGAAGGGTCACTTAAAAATGGCCATGAGCAGGAATTCTAGGTTCTCCCTTTTAACATTATCCAGAGCCTCTGGTGGACTTGGAGCATGCTCACTGCCGCCCTGCCTGAGATCACCTGTCTCAATACAGACCAGAAATTGAACCTGCAACCTGACTGGTTGGTATGGCTCCATACCATACCACTTGCTAAGTGTACCCACAGAGTTATTGGGAGAGAAGCAATTAGTCAGTTTTTGTGGAAAAAATTAGATTCAATCGTAACTGAATTGATTGGGTAGTGGATATTTGAATTGGATCAGCATTTGAAGGAGCATCCCTTTGGAGACATGGGAGTATCAATGCATGGACCTATGGGGCCTGTGCCCAAGGACCCCAGCCAAATGTGAGGCCCTTAATAAAACTCACCATAATGCAGAAAAACTGCTGAATCAGTTTCATTTAAGCATAGTATATTGTGATATGATTTTCTTTATTATTAATGCAGCATGTAAACATTCTGCAGGCCTATTCATGCATTTTACTACATGTTTATGTTTTAATAGATCGGGAGGGGAGGGGCGGGGTTGTGCTGGGGGAGCAGAGATGCCTAAGGCCACAAGACTTTTTAATTCCACTCTGTTTGGAGGTGGGCCTCTATCATCAATGTGACAGTTATAAATGTCCTGGAAGCAAACCTCTAACACAATTCATTTTAACTGATCACCTGTATCAAAAGGCAATGAAAATCACAGTACTACTTGTCTTATGTTGATAAGTTCACTGTGGTGCCCATGGCAACATAAGTGAAGTTGGTTGCCTGATTTCCTGACACCTGATGCGTTGCTGATACAATACGGGGTGTGTTTCAGTAAGTGCATCACTTTTGGGCCTGAATTGGATAGAAATCTCTCATAAATGGTGAACGTGCATATTTAAAAAAAATAATTGGGTTGGACTGCATTGAATAAATATTTGAATTTGTGTGAAATATGAATTAAATGCAAGTATTTATTCACAATCACTTACACAGTTTGGTAAGGGAATACCACTCATTTAGTTTGAATGATACCAGATGTCATCAGAACAGCTGGGCTATGAACACTACAACCAACGATAGGGTCAGTATTACCTCTGGTTGCTTGATTTGGTTGTTATTCCAATTGATTAAAGCACAGTTATATAGTTTCAGACTATCTTTAATGTTACACTGATCATTATGTCCCTTCTCTTTTTGGAGAACTTCAGAAGCAGAGTGGAGGCTGATACTTACTTGTTTGTATGAAGGGTTTGATGTACATTGCTCCCCAGCACTTTGAGTCTTTGACACAAATGCAAGTTGCATCAGAAATGGTGAGTGCACCACCAAGAACTATTTAAAGAACATACTACTGGCAAGCTTATTACTTACTACAACCTATCCAGGGCTGGCAGTTGGAAACTAAAGCTATATTTTGATGGGGTGGGGGAGATGGACTGCTGGTTCACTTCAGAGAAATGACATTCCATGCAACTCAGTACCTCATTTTTTCCCTTGCTAAGCATTAGTCTAGCTGGAAGCTGGATTTAATTCTATTTTGATGCTAATTCTAAATTTAAATCCAGGAATCAAAACATTTCATGAGCTGCAATCTTATTCCCATAAAAACAAGAGCACTCCAAAGTATGCAATTACTTTGCAACACATTAAAATATGCTAGCACCACCAAGGAGAGGAATTTGGGGCCATTGATCCTGAAGTGTGCTTTCACCTTTAATTAAACTTGCCCTGAGTTTGGTTTAATTGAAATGAACGTTGCTGACAACTTCAAGCCAGTTTTGCCAGTCGTTGCAACTGGTTTTACTTTACATTCAGCAATTGTAATGAAAAATTTAAGGAAATATAGATTTTAATGGGTCTACTATCTACAGAATCTGAAAACACAGAAATGTAGTTTGTGCAACAGGACCAATAAGTTCACAGCAAAATTGTGCAGAGCCTTCTGAGTATCATATACATAGTACATCTTGATACCAAACTCACATTTCAGAGCCTTCTTGTGTACATTATGCACCTGGTACATAGAATCATAGAATCATACAGCACAGAGGAGGCCATTTGGCCCATCATGCCTGTGCCAGATCTTTGAAAGAGCTATCCAATTAGTCCCACTCCCCTACTTTTTCCCCATAATCCTACAAATGTTCTCCCTATCTACCCTATCAAAAGCCATCATGATTATTAACACCTCTATCAAATCTCCCCTTAATCTTCTCTTCTGTAAGGAGAACAATCCCAGCTTCTCTAGTCTATCCACATAACTGAAGTCCTTTCTAGTCAATCTCCTCTGCACCCTCTCCAAGGCCTTGACATCCTTCCTAAAGTTTGGTGCCCAGAATTCGACACAATACTCCAGTTGAGGCCTAACCAGTGATTTATTACATTTCGTAATAACTTGTGTTTCAAAATGACATTAGCCGTGAAATTGCAAGGCACTCCCGGCGATGATTGGCTTCGCTGTGGGTGAGTGCAGGTTAGGATTTTGGGAGTGCACGGACACACGTCCAAATCGTTGCATGTCACAGTTTGTGACAGATAACAAAGGGTGCCAAAGGAAGGCTGCGCTGCTTTGCAAAGGAAGAGTTATAATCATGAGATACCACACCTAAATCTGCATTGTTTTGGTGAATTCCAACCTTGGCACTCACCTCACCTGTATAAATTAGGTACGTGACTAATTGACTGGCTTAGCTTGCTACAGTTGGAATTTTAAAGGTAGATTACCATTCCCAAAGTTAGATTGAAACTTGTATTTTTTGGGAAGAAGCAGTGATATTTGCTTGTAGTTGCATTTACTTCACTGCATTTTTTTTTTCTGTAGAGTGTGCCATTTTTGCACCTTAACATTATTTGTTTACCACATCTTAATATTGCTGATTGCTGCTTCCTGCTTCAAACAAACTTGCAGCAAACAAAGTGCTGAGGATTGGTATTCCTTTGAGGGCTCCTATTGTCCCCTATAATTCAGAGGTGTTCATGAGAGGCACAACAACACCTGAGATCTTATGTGTGTACTTGTCACCATCCTTGCGTTTACAACCCCTGTCTCTTCTACCTGGGCGTGTCAGAGGAGGCTTGTCTTGACTGCCTTTGCTTCACGAGAAAGGCTGTCATTGAGTTTTGCCATCTGCTCCAGGCAGACCTACAGACAACTTCGCAAACTTTCTGGTAATTGTAAACATTACCACAGCAATGAACTTTTATGCTACCAAGCCACCAGGGGACATTGGCCAGATTCAGTCCATAGGTGTATCGCACAAGTGAAGGATGCTAGGGGAAACCCATTCATCATTTTCACTGTTGAAAGACATGAACTTTCACCATTCTCAAGTGCACAGGACGTGGGAGATGGCCGCCATGCGAGCGTCAGGCCTACCTGAACAGAAAGGCCTTCCATTCAATTAATGTGCAGTTGGTGTCTGACCATAGAAACATAATGCAAGTCAATGCCTGTTATCCAGGAAAAACACTCAAGATAATTTAATTATGTGCCACTCAACAGTGTTGGCATTATTTAAAGGCTCACATAGATTAGCTCCTGGTAGACCAGGGCTCCTCTGTAATCTTGGTTGATGACCCTGTTGAGAAAGTGCAACGGAGAAGCAGGATTAATATGTGGCACACCATCAGCATACTCAAGTAAACATTCTGCTATTTCACCCTTTTAACAGAAGCAGCCTGCATTAAGTAGAAATTAAGTACTCCAAATTGCTTAGATAATGTTTACATAATGATGTACATAGTGCTTCTACTGCCTACCATTATGCTTCCTCTTGATGATCCTATAAGGTGTACTTCTTGGAGTGCCAACCTTACTACATCTAAGTGATCCCAGAGCAGGAGGAGCATGTGTGGTGGCAGGCTGCTATTGGTCAGTGCAGGCCTCAAGAGATATGGGAGTATATTTTAACCCCACGAATGGGTGGGTTGGGGGGTGGGTGGGAAGATAAAAATTGTAAAAAAGTAAAACCCCGACTCCAACCCGCCACTTCCGGTTTAATGGAGGCAGGCTGAGAGGCTGCAGGCCTTCATCTTAATAGGTTTTTTATTTTTAACTCTTGGGGGCTGGGATTCCCAGGCCTTCTGCTTCACGCCAGGTAAGAGGAGGCGAGAAGGTCCGGATCAACAGGTAAGTGTCTTTATTGCACTGCTTGTGGGACAGGAGGCGCAGGAATGTTTTCTCCCAGGCCCAACAAGCCTAACTGCCGCGACCCCACACATGCGATCGACTAACTCCGCCCCCCCCCCCCCCCATGTCCGACCACCCCCCATGATCTCGGACCCTCCCATGATCTCAGATCCTCCCATGATCTCTGACCCCCCCATGATCTCTGACCCCCTCCAACGAGCTCTGACCTCCCCCCCACCCGTGTCCGACCCCCCCCATAACTGAGGCACTGATGACCGAACCCCCCCCCCCCACCCCCCACGATATAAGACTTACCTGCTGACATCCGCTCCCTGACTGCTCTCCTGTCCGACTGACAGCTAGCCTATCAGGAATGGTCGGCTGTCGGGCGGGAAACCTACTCAAAAAAATTGAAAGACGTCCTTACGTCAAAATCATAAGGATGTCCGGTATACCCATACTTCAAGGTTTCCTGCAGGAAATCCCCCCCCCCCACCACCCCTCTCTCTTCCCAGCCTCCCATTAAAATTTACCCCATGATATACCTCTGCCTCCAGGTTCATGAGATGGTCTTGCTACAGCTGGAGCCATAAGCCATAAGATTGTGGCTGCCAACAGCTACCTGCTAACTGGCACTTCTTCAATCCTTTGAGTAGGCGGACTGGATTAGTTGAATTGCAGTCATCCTCATTTGTCCTTTCTCCTGCCTTGCCTCAGGTACTATCTTCTGAAGGCAGGTCCTGTAGGATGCACTGAAAATGTGTGAGGGACTACCTTCTCCAGGAAGTCTCACCCTGCATTGTTGTGATATCAGATTGGGCTCTGACTCTGAATTCAGGTTGCTGTTACACTATAACTGCAGTATCAATGTTAGACTGCTTTGCATTGATATTGTAGTTATAGTCAAATGCATCCTTAGAGATGACATTTGTGAGGGGGTTGAGGGTAATTTTTTCCAGGGACAGGAGAGAGTGGAGGGTTTGTGATAAGCATGGGAATGCATAAGAAGAAAAAGATGAATGAGTGAATGACCAGAAATGGCCTTGCCAGGGATTCCTTCAAGGTGGTAAGGCCTGTTTGATAGCAAGGTCAAGAGGATGATCATGTGATTAGGTGTGGGAGCTTATGTGGTGGGTGAAATTGTGAAAAGCAAGAAGGACAGAGAAATCGGAAGAGATAGGCTCAAGTTAAAGTCATCCACAATGAGCAGTTGTTCAGTATAAAGACTCTTGAAGAAGGAAGGAAAGGGATTTTGGTAAGGAAGGCACCAGGGTGCAGGGAGTTGGTACAATAATCAATGAGGATCTTGAAGGAGAGGTGCAAATTGCTCCTTAGCACAACATGCTGAACACAATGACACACTTCCCACCCTTTTAGTACAGAAGTTCCTTTTGCATTTCCTATTTTCTTTGGTTGTTCTTAATTTGTAAATATGGCCCCTTCTGCTTAAATTCTGAACATAGCAGAAAAACTTACTTGGATCCAACTTGTTCAAACCTTTCATAATTTTAAACACTTGTATCATATCTCCTCTCAGTCTTCTCTTTTCAAAAGAGAAAAGACCTAGGGTAGTCAATCTTTCCTCATGTCATCCCCTTAAGTTCTGGGATCAAGCGTCTAGGCCTTCCCTGTACCCCCTCTAATAACTGAATACCCTCTCCAATAACTGAATTAAGGAGACCAAGACTGCACGCAGTACTCCAGATGTGGTCTCATCAAGGCCAAATACAGTTTTAAAATAACCTCTCTGGATTTATATGTTATACCCCCTGCTACGCATCCCAACTATCTGTTTGCTTTTTTTTAGCAGCCTGGGAACATTGTGCTGATGGTTTTAGTGACCTGTCCACCAAAATCCCAAGTTCTCTCTCCTGCACTGATACTTCAAGTACATTCCCATTTAGCACATAATTTACAGTAACCTTCCCCTGCCAAATCTCATAACCTTATTATTTCCTGTAATATTGCATTTGCCATTTCTGGGCCCATTGATCGAGCTTATCAAGATTCTTTTGAATTTGTATGCATTGATATTCATCATTTGCCACTGCTCCTAATTTGATATCATTTGGCAATTTTGACCCTTTTGACACAATTCCTCCCTCTAAATCATTTATAAATTATTTATAAAAATTGTAAACAACAGCGGACCCAACACTGACTCTTGTGAAACTCCACTGATAACTGGCTGCCAACCAGATACCAGCTCATGCATTACTACTTGTTGTTGTCTACCAACCAACGATTTGCAAATCTATTTTAATACATTCCCATCTATCCCGTAGGCTTGGCCCTTATGTAGTAGCCTATTATATGGGACAGTGTCAAATGGCTTCCTGAAGTTCAGGTAGATAACATCCACTGTCTCTCTCCTAAATTAGGTCTGTCATCTCCTCAGAGAAATCCAATAAATTAGTCAAACATGACCTCCCACTCCTAAAACTGTGCTAACTCTCTTGGATTAGCTCTTGCCCCTCAAGAAAGGTTTCTTTTGGCATAAAGGTACTAAGACAGCTGCTCATCTTTAGTTCACATGCTTCAACCAGATGGTGGTGAGACAAAAATTCCACTTGAGGCACCAAGAGGACCAAATCTGCCAGTCATAAACTGATTGCCACCTAAAGCAGTTGGTCAACTGCTATTACAATAATAGGGACTCAGAGAGATGTGGGTGAGAAAGAGAATTGCTGTTCCATCACTTTGAAAACTATACTGGTAAATTAGATAAAACACAAACATCCTTTAATGTAAGCTTTACTAATGTGTTTATTTTCACATTTGTCATTCATTTTGATTATGACAACCCAGGATCCTGATATTATACAAAGATGAATGTTTCCTATTGTTTTTCAAATTTGAAAGCTGAACTGTTCAGTTTTATTTGGTTGGTATAATATTGCAATTGTATGCAATATACACAATTAATATGCTACATTGGAATCTCACTACTGTAAGCTTTCTTATTGTAATCTCCTGGTAACAAACTCTTGTATCTGGTCCTGACAGAATCTCCATTACAGTAAGAAGAACAGCTAAGTAATGACCCCTCTTCCACACAATAGGAGGAGTTATTCTTGTGACACCACAAATTATAATAATGAAGTCTGAATTTATTCCATCTTGGAGAATTCTGCAAACATAAGGCATTACCCATTTCAAAATAACCAGGCAGTTAAAATTTCTCATTCATAAAACTAAGCAAAGATAAAATGATCTTACCTGCTAAAAATATCATTATATAAATTTAACTGTATTCAATTTTATGTTTTTATTTCTACCTACATTATGTTCATTAATTTGTTTTGCGTGACTTATATATACACTAAAGCCCTCACAGCTCTGAGCTCTGGAGATCAAAACTAGCAGTTGTCTTATTTTGAAGTAATCCTTATCCTTCTTTCCCTTTTGCTCCCTCTGTTCATTTTCTTTCTGCCTGTCCACTCCTGTGAATTGAACAAGGACAAAAAAACTGGAAAGCTAAAGCTTGTGTGTAGTAGCCACCGTTCCTGCTGAATAATGTGGAGGATCCGAGCATCATTTGGTTCTTGTCAGCTTCATGTTCAGAGTATTAAAGGTCTCTAGATTGCTATGGTAACAGATTTAGAATACAAGATGAACACTAACTATAGTATAGATAGATGCAGACATTTTTACAAAAAAAGACCAAGTTTACAGAGTAGACATGCATTTTTCAAAAGAGGTACATCACAAGGCTATTATCTAAAGAGAAGAGTGCCCGCCATTAGCTTGCGGTTAAACTAGCACTCTGAGGCATTGGCCAGTTCAGATGCTTACACATTAAAAATGCTGCATATGTGGCCTCATGCTTTTGAGTTCACTGCAGGTGTCTCTGAAGTGAGGACGATGTGTTTGATGGTTGGCGATGTAGACCCTGAAGAATGTGGCAGCTGCTGTATGGCAAGCTGGTCTTTTAGAATGCTCAGGATGTCATCTAATTTCTGGTCTATCTGTGTGACCTGTCAACAAAAATAGAGAAGTAAGTCCATCAGCCATACCCTCAGCTTTCCATCATTACACTGGCAAGGTAACTGACTTTTTCTTCTGTTCCATTCACAAACCTTCAACTTTTTGTCCTTTATTCTTCCTCTATTTCATGAAGTTTAACGCATTGCAATATGGGAACGTTGGTTGACAATTTATACACTTCCAAGGCGTGCGGGGGAATGAGCTCAGTCTATTCAAATTACTTAGCAATAAAGAAAAGAAAGAAATATCTTGCAATTATATAACGCTTTTCATGACCCCAGAACGTCCCAAAGTGCTTTACAGCCAATGAAGTACTTTTGAAATGTAGTTACTGTTGTAATGTTGGAAACACAGCAGCCAATTTGCACACAGCAAGGTCCCACAAACAGCAATGTAATAATGACCAGATAATCTGTTTTAGTGATGTTGTTTGAGAGATAAATATTGGCCCGGACACTGGGGAGAATTCTCCTGCTCTTCTGCGAATAGTACTATGGGATCTTTTAAGTCCACCTGGGAGGGTAAATGGGGCCTTGATTTAATGTCTCATCTGAAAGACCACACCTCCAACAGTGCAGCACTCCCTCAGGAATGCACTGGGAGTGTCAGCCTAGATTT
The DNA here is from genome assembly GCF_035084215.1 of Heptranchias perlo. Lineage (NCBI taxonomy): Eukaryota > Metazoa > Chordata > Chondrichthyes > Hexanchiformes > Hexanchidae > Heptranchias > Heptranchias perlo. The sequence goes on along the minus strand of NC_090342.1, from coordinate 29,936,245 downwards.
TGTGCTCAAGTCTCTGGAGTGGGTCAGCACCCACAACCTTCTGACTCGGAGGCAAGAGTGCTAAGTCAGAGTGCTACCAATTGAGCCATGGCTGATACTAAAACCAAAAATTAATGCAGTACACTCCTGGTAAAAATAAATAATTTTGTTTGGTTGTAATTTCTGACTGAACCAATGGCTTTGTCTGTCAAAAATCAAGAACTGGATTGTTTTTGAAGTTTATCCAGTATTTTAGAAGAAACCACAATTTTCATTTAGTTAAAATGTTTGCAAGGGATGGTAGGAAAATACAGGTTATTTTTTTAAAAAGGTCCCTGTAACAAGCCCAGGAAAGTTAAAAATGGTCAAAGTTGCCTCGAGGTGGGAAAGTCTGCATACTGATGACTGATCTCTTTTAGTTTCAAGAAGGCCCTTTATTGTAATCCATGACAGGAATGGATTTTTAAACTTACATAAGGGTATTTCCTGTCTGGTGCTCAGCTGTACTTTTGACATGCTTATATAAAATTGGGACTTAAGTTAATATTGAACTCAGTGTTATGTTGTGTGCAATTGTCATCAGTAAAGGATAAGGCCAATAGCAATTTCGACTTTATAAATAGGGGCAGAGATTACAAGACCAAAGAAGTAATGATAAAATCTACAAGGCAATGATTAACCTAAAGTCAGAGTGCATCACCAGGAATTTTCTCGGGCGTTCTCCTGATTGGCTGCCTTAATTTTGGTGGAAGATCAGTAGAAATACGGAATAAACACTGAAACAGGATTTCCACCGATCTACCATCAAAGTTATGGCAGCCAGGCGGGAGAACCCCCAAGGAAATTCCCAGCAATTGTGCAATTTTGGGTTCCCTGTTATACAGAGGACATTAAAGCCTTACAGAGCACAAGGTGTCGATTTATCAGAATGATACCAGGGATGAGAAACTATAGATATGAGGAGAAACTCGAAATACTGGGACTACTTCCATTGGAGCAGGGAAGGCTAAGGAAAGACTTAATGTATGGTTTTAAAATTATGAAGGGTTTAGATTGGGAAATACTATTTCCTCTGGTTGGGGTGTCAGGGATGAGGGGTCATCAATTTAAAATTGTCATTAAGAGAGTGAGGACAGATGTTAGGAAAAATGTCTTTACGTAGAGAGTGTGGAATGCTTCCCACAGGGAATAGTTGTGGTAGAGACCATTACATCTTTGAAGGGAAGAGTACATCAATTTTTGAATCAGAGAAAGATACAGGGCTAATGAGAGAGCAGGGCAATGAGATTAGTTTTGGATTCCTTTAGCAAAGAGCTAGCACAGGCATAATGTGCTAAAAGGCTTCCTTCTGTGTTGCAAATGTCTGTGGTTTTATGTCATGTGAATGTTTTTTTACAATAATATTACTCGTGATAGTATTCTGTATCTTGGTTCATGACTTTTCCTTTAGACACTCCATCAAACATGTGCTACTCTTCAAGTGGAATCAGCTATCACATTGGTTTTGTTTTACAAAGTTGTTTGACTTGCTTTGGCAAGACATGAAATTCAGTCAGGGATGTCAGATACTAATTTGAGGGATTTTTGAATTCAGTACCCTAAGTAGCATGGTTTGCTCAATCATCCACTACATTATTTGCATATTTGGAACTTACATATACAACATTTTTAACAAATTGAAAGTGAAGAATGTTGGCATTAGGTATTGGAACACTTTTAGGGGGACTTTCCTTTGCGATCCTCTCAGAAATTGGCCAGGATCATGGCAGAAATGCTCGTCCTATGCTTGAGCAAGAGTTAGTACTTTCATGACAGGCAAGGAGGAAAATTGGGGCGGGGGGGGAATAAAAAAAAAATTAAATAAATAAATAAAATGATACAATAGATTAGAAATTTATTTTCCTTCTTTTATTTTTTTAAAGCAGAAAGGAACTTTTTTTAAACTGCTTTCTCCATGCTCACTGTGAATGACATTTATCACTAAAATGTAGTAGTCAGGTACAAGAAATAATCAAAAAGGCTAATGGAATATTGACCTTTATAAGTAGAGGGCTAGAATATAAAGAGGCAGAAGTTTTGCTACAGCTATACAAAGCCCTGGTTAGATCACATCTGCACTGTGCACAGTTCTGGACACTGCACCTTAGAAAGGATATATTGGCCTTGGAAGGAATGCAACGCAGAGTCACCAGAATATTACCAGGGTTCCAAGGGTTAAATTATGAGGAGAGATTACATAAACTAGGCTTGTATTCCCTGGAATATAGAATATTAAGAGTTGATTTGATTAAGGATTTTAGGATTTTGAAAGGAATTGATAGGGTAGATAGAGAGAAACTTTATCCACTGCTGGGGGAGGCTGAAACATTTGCAACCATCTTCAGCCAGTGGATGATCCATCTCGGCCATCTCCCAAGATCCCCACCATCACAGAAACAAGTCTTCAGCCAATTTGATTCACTCCAAGTGCTATCAAGAAATGGCTGAGTGCACTGGATACAGCAAAGGCTATGGGCCCTGACAACATCCCAGCTGTAGTGCTGAAGACTTGTGCTCCAGAGCTAGCCATGCCTCTAGCCAAGCTGTTCCAGTACAGCTACGACGCTGCCATCTACCTGACAAAGTGGAAAATTGCCCAGGTATGTCCTGGCCACAAAAAGCAGGACAAATCCAATCCGGCCAATTATCACCGCATCAGTCTACTCTCAATCATCAGCAAAGTGAAGGAAGGTTTCATCGACAGTGCTATCAAGTGCCACTTACTCACCAATAACCTGCTCACTGATGCTCAGTTTGGGTTCCACCAGGACCACTCAGCTCCAGATCTCATTACAGCCTTGGCCCAAACATGGACAAAAGAGCTGAATTCCAGAGGTGAGGTGAGAGTGACTGCCCTTGATATCAAAGCAGCATTTGACCGAATGTGGCACCAAGGAGCCCTAGTAAAATTGAAGTCAATGGGAATCAGGGGGAAAACTCTCCAGTAGCTGGAGTTATACCTAGCACAAAGGAAGATGGTAGTCGTTGTTGGAGGCCAATCATCTCAGCCCCAGGATATCGCTGCAGAGGTTCCTCAGGGCAGTGTCCTAGGCCCAACCATCTTCAACTGTTTCATCAATGACCTTCCCTCCATCATAAGGTCAGAAGTGGGGACGTTTGCTGATGATTGCACAGTGTTCAGTTCTATTCACAACCCCTCAGATAATGAAACAGTCTGTGTCCACATGCAGCAAGACCTGGACAACATCCAGGCTTGGGCTGATAAGTGGCAAGTAACATTCGTGCCAGACAAGTGCCAGGTAGTGACCATCTCCAACAAGAGAGAGTCTAACCACCTCCCCTTGACATTCAATGGCATTACCATCGCCGAATCCCCCACCATCAACATCCTGGGAGTCACCATTGGCCAGAAACTTAACTGGATCAGCCATATAAATACTGTGGCTACAAGAGCAGGTCAGAGGCTGGGTATTGTGCGGCGAGTGATTCACCTCCTGGCTCCCCAAAGCCTTTCTACCATCTACAAGGCACAAGTCAGGAGTGTGATGGAATATTCTCCACTTGCCTGGATGAATGCAGTTCCAACAACACTCAAGAAGCTCGATACCATCCAGGACAAAGCAGCCCGCTTGATTGGCACCCCATCCACCAACATTCACTCCCTCCACCACTGGCGCACCGTGGCTGCATTGTGTACTGCAAGATGCACTGCAGCAGCTCGCCAAGGCTTCTTCGACAGCACCTCCCAAACCCACGACCTCTACCACCTAGAAGGACAAGGGCAGCAGGTGCATGGGAACACCATCACCTGCAAGTTCCGCTCCAAGTCACATACCATCTTGACTTGGAAATATATCGCCATTCCTTCATCATCGCTGGATCAAAAACCTGGAACTCCTTACCTAACAGCACTGTGGGAGAACCTTCACTGCAGCGGTTCAAGAAGTTGGCTCACCACCACCTTTCCAAGGGCAATTAAGATGGGCAATAAATGCTGGCCTTGCCAGCGACGCACACATCCCATGAATGAATTAAAAAAAAATTTTTTAAAGTCTAGGAGAAGGGGACAGAACCTTAAAATCAGAGCCAGTTAGGAAACACTTTTTCTTGCAAAGGATAGTAGAAGTGTGGAACTCTCACCCACAAAAAGCAGTAGATGCTAGTTCAATTAATAATTTTAAATCTGAGATCCATAGATTTTTGCTAGCCAAGGGTTTTAAGGGATATGGAGCCAAGGCGGGTGGATGGAGTTAGGGGAAAGATCAGCCATGATCTCACGGAATGGCAGAACAGGCTTGAGGGATTGAATGGCCTATTCTTGTTCCTATGTTCCTATATTATAGTGGTCACACTGCAGTATTTATGAGCTGGTGCTACTGTCTCTGCTGGCTTGGAGTTGATGTTGGTGGTAGTGCTGCAGTATAAAGGTACAACTGCTTCTGGTGACTCAGAGTACCACATCAAGAAAGAAAACAAAGAAAGAAAGACTTGAATTAATATAGCGCCTTTCATGACCACAGGATGTCCCAAAGCACTTTACAGCTAATGAAATACTTTTGAAGTCTGGTTACTGTTGTAATGTAGGAAACGCGGCAGCCATTTTGCACAAAACAAGATCCCACAAACAGCAATGAGATAATGACCAGATGTTTTTAGTGATGTTGGTTGAGGGATAAATATTGGCCAGGACAAACTCTCCTGCTCTTCTTCAAATAGTGCCACAGGATCTTTTATGTCCACCTGAGAGGGCAGATGGAGCCTTGGTTTAATGTCTCATCCAAGAGCCGGCACCTCCAACAGTGCAACACTCCTTCAGTACTGCACTGGAGTGCAGTCTAGATTTTGCACTCAAGTCTCTGGAGTGGGACTTGAACTCACAAGCTTCTAACTGAGAGGTAAGCATTTTACAACTGAGCCACAGCTGATACTTTTTGTTCGAGATGGTTTTACATCTGCACAGCCGTAAACGTAAACAGTTGCCAGTTATTTTTCTGACCATAGTAAGGCGAAACTCTCTGCTGCACATACAGATGATCATTGAGAATTTTGCATTCCTAACCTATACTGCCCCCCCTCTTACATCTGGGAAATTAAAGTCACAATTGCGAATTTTAAGTAATAGATTGTGAGTAATCATGCACAGTTGTTTTTGTGTTGCTACCAGTGCTCTGGAATCTAGCCTGTAGTGTAAAGGATGGATTCCAGAGTAGCAGTAGCTGAAGCTGAACCATTTCTATTAGGAGCTTAGAATTTACTACATTGAAGGAGGCCATTCTGCCTGTGGTGATGCTAGATCTTCAACTGGAGCTGTCAACATTAATCCAAATACCCTGCATTTTTCCTTTTATATTCTTCCTTTCTTCCTCTTCAAATATAGTTGCAGTCCCCTTTTAAATTATGTTATAATCTCTGCCTCAATAGCCACTTGCAAAACATTCAAGGGTAGAATATCTGTGGGGTTTTTTCTGATCGTCTACCATAACTTTAGCGGAGGATCAGTGGAAACTCTGGAGAAACAGTGTATTCCATTTATGCCGTTTCTCTAGGATTTCTGTAATCTTCTGCCAAAGTTATGACGGACAATAGGGAGAACCCCACAGAAATTCCAGGTGTCTCTGTTCTAATAATCTGCTTGTGAAAACAATTTCTTCTAACTTCCTGCTTCACTAATCTAGTTATAATCCTGAGTCTATGCCCCCTTGTTAGTGGTTCGGCAACCTTTACCAACCAATGGAAACATGGGCCAGGAATTTCCTCAGAGGTGTTCCTGCTCTTCCACCATATATTTGCCAGAAGGCAGTGGAAAACCCGTTTATGCACGTAAACAGAATTTCTGCCGCACTTTCGGTGAAGCTATGGTGCCGGAATTCCTGACCAATTTTCATTATTAATTTCTCAAAACCTTTATGAATTTAAAAACCTGTAGAAGCAGCTTTACTTGTACAACAAAAATGCACTGCGGAACTGGTATAACGCAAATAGACCCATTGCTGGAGAAATTGCAAATTTCTTTTCTATGCTTGTAAAAAAACACATACAACACATTACAGGCCAATCAGCCTAACATCGGTGGTGGGGAAACTTTTAGAGACATGGGTGAAAAACAGGTGGGCAGGGGGCGGGGTGGCATTCAAAACTGCATCCACTTCAAATCCACCCCCAACCCGCCTCCAACCCGCCTATTTCCGGTTTTCACCGGGGCGGGACGAGGGGTGGGCGACCAACCCACTCCCAGGTGGCGGGTCGGGCCTTAAAACCTTTAATGGAGGCTTCGAGCCTCCATTTTCCCACAGTTTCCGATTTCAACCCTGGGGGGCCGGGATTACTCTTTCATGCCTCATGAAAGAAGGCAAGAAGGCCCGAGACTAACAGGTAAGTGCCTTTCAGGCACAGCTTGTGGGCCCAGAGGGGCAGGAATGCTTCCTCCAAGCTCAACAAGCCTACTTGCAGCGACCCCCCCAATGATCGCGGACCCCTGCCCCTGATCTCTGCCCCCACCCCAATGATTGTGGACCCTCAACCCCGATCCCCGATCCACCCCCAATGATCGCGGACCCCCGATCCCCGGTATTGGACCCCCGAACCCTGAGCCCCCCCAATGATCACGGACCCTCAACCCCGATCCCTGATCCCCGATCGCGGACCCCCGACCCCTATCCCCCCCTCAATGATGGCGGACCTCTGACCCCAATCCCCGATCCCCCCCGCAATGATTGCGGACCCCCGTGATGATCCCCGATCCCGACACCCACCCCGTGACTGACCCCCGATCCCTTCCCCATGACTGATTCCCCCATGACCCCCTTGCCAACCTATGCCCTGTGCCAATGCATGTCCTGTGCCAACCCATGCCCTGTGCCCCTATGACCCCGTGCCCACCCATGCCTCCCCATGCCCCCCCCCACATACTATAACTTCCTTGCTTTTGTACTCTATGCCTCCATTTATAAAGCCAAGGATCCCATATGCATTTTAAACAGCCTTCTCAACCTGTCCTGCCACCTTCAAAGACCACCAATCCATACAAACAAAGACTTACCTGAAGACTTACCATAACACGTCCTCTCCGTGACTGATCAGCCTGTCAATCAGGCTGGTCAGCCGGACGGCAATCCGACAAAAAAAATAAAAGACGTCCTTATGTCAAAATCGTAAGGACATTTGGGAAACCCGTACTTCTGGGTTTCCCGTCCACAATTTGACCCCCCACCCCCTTCCCGGCTCGGGGTCAAAATCATGCCCAATAATCCGGGACAAAATTAATTGGCACTTGGAAAAGTATGGGCTAATAAATGAATGTCAGCGCGGATTTGTTAAAGGAAAATAGTGTTTGACCAACTTGATCGAGTTCTTTGATGAAGTAACAGAGAGGGTTGATGAGGGTAGTGCAGTTGATGTTGTGTATATGGACTTTCAAAAGGCATTTGATAAGGTACCACATAATACTTGTTAGCAAAGTTAAATTCTCGGAGATTAAAGGGACAGTGGCAGCGTGGATACAGAATTGGCTAGGAGACAGAAAGCAGAGAGTCGTGGTGAACGATTGTTTTTCAGACTGGAGGGAAGTATTCAGTGGTGTTCCCCAGGGAATTAGGACTGGTATTAGGACTGCTGCTCTTTTTGATATATATTAATGACCTGGACTTGGGTATTGAGGGTATAATTTCAAAATTTGCAGATGACACAAAACGGAGAAATGTAGTAAACAATGTGGATGATAGTAACAGACTTCTGGAGGACATGGACCGACTGGTGAAATGGGCAGACACATGGCAGATGAAATTTAACGCAGTGAAGTATGAAGTGATGCATTTTGGTAGGAAGAATGAGGAGAGGCAATATAAACAAAATGACACAATTTTAAAGGGGGTGCAGGAACAAAGAGACCTGGGGGTGTATGTACACAAGTCTTTGAAGGTGGCAGGACAACTTGAGAAAGCTGTTAAAAAGGCATATGGGATCCTTGGCTTTATAAACAGAGGCATAGAATACAAAAGCAAGGAAGTTATGCTAAACCTTAATAAAACACTTGTTGGGCCTCAGTTGGAGTATTGTATTCAATTCTGGGCACTTCACTTTAGGAAGGATGTCAAGGCCTTAGAAAGGGTGCAGAAGAGACTTACTTGATTGATACCAGGGATGAGGGACTTCAGTTATGTGGAGAGACTGGAGAAGCTGGGGTTGTTCTCCTTAGAACAGAAAAGGTTAAGGGGAGATTTGATGGAGGTGTTCAAGATCATGAACGGTTTTGACAGAGTAAATAAGGAGAAACTGTTTCCAGTGGCAGAAGGGTCGGTAACGAGAAGACACAGATTTAAGGTGATTGGCAAAAGAGCCAGAGGCGACATGGAGAAACATTTTTTTAAGCAGTGAGTTGTAATGATCTGGAATGCACTGCTTGAAAGGGTGGTGGAAGCAGATTCAATAGTAACTTTCAAAAGGGAATTGGATAAATACTTGAAGGGAAAAGGTTTACAGGGCTACGGGGAAAGAGCAGGGGAATGGGACTAATTGGATAGCTCTTTCAAAAAGCCGGCACAGGCACACTGGGCCGAATGGTCTCCTACTATGATCCTATGATACTATGATATGAGTAACTACATACAACAAGCTGCAACTTCTTTGACTGTACAGCGGGTGTGTTCTAACAAATAACATTTCACTGTAAGCATTTTTGTGATGGCATGAAAGTAAAAAAAACCCTCGATTTTCTCCCCAGTTCCTTTGTTAGGCACCACTTGCATTTGTAGGGGTGGTGGGAGGCACCCTGCTCTCAGCTCTCTGCTAGTGTTGTTCTGATCTGTAGGTGGTGCACAAAAGGAGGCCTGAGGAAATAATCTCTTTATAATCCTTGTCTTTATAATTCTTCACTCTCACATTTCCTCTGTTCCAAGCTCCCTGTGGACGGCATCTGGTTATCCCGTGGCACCACCACAGGAGAGCATGGTTAAAATCAAAAATTTGGTGAAATTTGAATCGCATCTCACCATTAACATGGTACACTGATTTGGGGTTCAAGGCACTCTAGCACTATATTGGTTTTTAACTGCAGTGTTTATGAGTAAACTAATTTGGGTGACTTTATTCTCTTGTCTGTTAATGGCAAATTATTGCTGAATTGGGCAGATTTACAGGCTTAGGTTAATTGAACAGCCCAAAATGGACCCCTCGAAAAACTCAGCTGAAAGCCCACCACACTAAATGCTGGAGGAAGATGCTGTATCTATAGTAAAATAACCTTTAGTTGTGTAGTTCCCCGATCCTTTCATCTTATTTTTGAATTGCTGTTGAAAAATTTATAGGGGCAGAGATGAATGATGATGCAATAGTATCACTTTGTCACTGATCATACCTTTGTTTTCAAACCTGAAGTGTCTCGCAGAACACTTTACCAACTGACAAAGCTCCTTCAACAAAGCAATGAGAGACAAGTGGCACAACCTCTGTCCATTCTGGTGATGAAGACTTCAATTAAATATCTGAGTTTGACATATTAATGTTGCAGCATATGTAAAATGTGACATGACCTATACTTTTCATTTCCAGTTGTCAGGATTTGTCATTAAACCTATTCTCCTAGAGATACATTGTTTAATCAAAGTTTGGAGCAATATCTTTATAATTAATGCCACTCCTCTTCTCACTCCCACACTTCCTCTTTCCACCACACCCAACCAACTAGAATTAGTCCATAAGCTCTCCTCTTTCCACACTATTTACTTTACCTTTAAATGACTCACTCTCACTTATTTTTTCCCTTATTATGATAAAACATTGCTAAAACATCTGATCAAAACCACTCCTACCTGGTCCTCCCTGACAAACTGGTCTCAATGCTGATGGCATTTTTGCTAACGTGCAAAGACAACAGCAAACTGGACAGTCTTTTTCTGTACAACCTCAAAGGTCTCTCTTCAGTGTGCTGACAGAGTTGACAAGCAGCAAGTGTTTGACGGTCATCTTTCAGTTTTCTTAAAACCAGACACTTTATTAACATATTTAAATCAGGCTCCCACAGTGCAAGTGGGAGCCCGATTTAAAATTCACTGCTGTTGTGCAGGTTTCCCAAGGGTTGGGAAACCCAGCAGTAAAAAGGAGGTGGGAGCTGCCGGCCCCACAAGGTAAGTGCCTTTCTCAGCACTACATGTGGGCCAGGAGGAGCAATTTGGTCGGCTGCTGGGCGGGAAATGGATCCACAAAATGATAATGAGGTCCTGCCATTAAGTTCAGCAGGACCACCATGGCCCTGGCCTTGTTGGGTTCTTTGGCTGTTTTCGGTCTCCCCTGCACCGTCCCTACCTCCCCCATAAATACCGGGGCCAAAGAAGGGAAAGTTTATAAGAGAAACAAAATAATCAAAACTGATAGCAAACCAATCTATTTATGTAGAACTGCAATTATTTATTTATTGTTTCTCACCAATTTCCTTCCCTCCTTTCCTGAAGGTGTTGATTCCTTGCTGGGGTTATGATTTGATGGACACCCTCCTGTATCTCATCCAAGTAGCATTATTCATTTGTAAGCTTTGAGAGTGTCAGCAGCCTTTGATTTGATTATGGCGGGGGTGGGACCACTACAGTCGAGCCCAACTTTGCCCTCACTAGAAGTCCACAAATACACTTCCAGCAGGAGTCACTGGATAATGATTGGAACTGGGAACTCTGGTCGACTTTCCCTCCCTAGCCCAGGGGTGCAAAGGCTAACTGCAGCTCCCATACTGCTGCCCTGACTAAGATTAGGTAAATCAATACTGAACAAGGGTTGAACTTAGGTCTTCCTGGTCAGCTGGATCAATTTGCTGAGACATTGAAGTAGCTCTGAAAAGTGATGTTTTTTCAAACTGTTAAGCTTATAGAAACAGATTCTGTTTCCAGATATTCACGTCCTCTGTTTTTGACCTTTCTGCATGAACGTTGTATTAAATTTGTGACTAATTCAATGATGCTCTTTTTGGCTATGCAGTTCAGTTATAAGTTTGGATATTTTCATGGTAATTTTAAAATAAAGTAAGAAATTCAACAATATCATTGCTAAAAACAATCCCAAACAGATAAAAATTGATTTTTAGGACTTAACCGTTCTAAAAACTCAGCCTTGTGCCACCCACAATGACTATTGGTTACACAAGGATATTATCAATTAACTTTTTAAAAAGTTATTGCCTATTTTCTTTTCCTCCTCTCCCTTTCTAATGAGGATATGGTTGGGTTGGCTTGCCATGTCCGGTACTCTCAGTGAGATTCATTTCCAAACATACCTGGGTGGACTTTCCTGACCTTTTCCCCCTGGAGAATGCCCAATTTCCCATGCAGAAAGGTTAAAAAAAAAGGGTGGAGACTCAGATCACCAGGTTTCTGCCCCTTTAATGTTGCCCTGGGATTGACAGGGTTTCCCTCGGAGTTTAGAGCTTGGCCTTAGCCTACAGGCCATTCTGAGGCATGTTATTGGGTTTAAAGGGACGTTGCTGGCCTCCCATCTCATTTCCTGATTTGTCCACTTATTGGCATTGGACTTGTCCCCTAATGCCTGCTAAACGGAAGTCCAAAGGAATCCCAGGGCAGGTCCACTTTTGATAGTATCAGCACCCCACTCCTCCCCCCCCCCCCCACTCAAGATCAGATGGCATTGGACCTTCTAGCAATACAGACCTGCAGTGGCACCTTGTTTTCCTTCACAGGTGGTAGACCCTGCCAGGGAATGGGCCTGTGCTGGGGTGCCCTGGGTCCAGGACATGAAATCCTAGTGATTCTGTGAATGGACAGGAGCAGCACAGCAGTGGCTGGCAGAGGGGAGGGAGGGGGAACAGGAAAATCCACCTGGCCAACTCTACATTTCTAACTAAAGTAAGTGAGTTTGTAATTGGTGATAATGGATAAACATATCCCATGGCTGGCGTCGCCCTGAGATGGGCTATGTAAATGACACATCTGACATCTGCTGAATGTAGGTTATTGGTCAAGGTAGTGCATGACATTGTAAAATTCCAAAATCCACAGCTAATTGCTGAACAGCTATTTGCATTTTGTAGTCACAGTAAGGCAATTTCTATTCTCTCTTTCCAAAACATTCTTTGTTTATCCAGGAACTCAAATTACACATCTCGTATCTCCTGTTGAGAGTACTGTTAAAGGGTGGGGGGAAGTTTCTCCATTTAAATTGCTGTGCTGGTCATGTATATACAGCTGATGGAACCAGCTGGTCTCCCATTTATCACAGCAAAGGTCAGCCTAGTCAGGGTTAATCCAGTCCTGTCACAGTATATGATGTGAGACAGAGAGCAAACAAAAAGAAATGCAAACTAGACAAGGTAATAAATTTCCATTCTCAGTTTAATAGTTGGCCAGAAGACAGGGTTTTCTCCCTCAAAAGTGCTTCTGTTCATTTCAGGGAATTAATTTACTCTGAACAATTTTGCCACCAAACTAAACTATACTGTGTGTATTTTGTTCAAGCATCACAATGATGCTATCCCAAAACAACACAGTAAAATGTGGATTGGGTTTCCCTGAACAGTGATATTCTGGTCACAGCCCCCACCACTATTGGGAAGGGGGCTACACAGTTGGAGGCCAAGCATTTCTTCACAAGAATAGAGGGAAAATTGCAGAGACAGTATTCCTTGGCTACTCTCACACACTTCTGGAGCAGTGTACTATTGGTGCAGTCCTGGCAGTTGGTCTCCTTTGCATCCTCTTGGCTTCTAAAATTTATGCTGAATTTACCTCACAGTGCTACTGCTGACAGTAGCCCCAACTTTGGCAGCAGCTCTGCAAGGTAACTGAGGTGCTGAGACCCATCGAATGAGGAGGTTTTCGCTGGTGACTCTGGAGTCATCAGTGCCTCAGTACTACAACCACCGCAGAGGTCTGTGCTGCAGTTTTCTGATCACTGTGCATACGGCCACTGGCAGAGGCCAGAAACAAAATGGTATATTTTCCTGACCTTTGTCTCCAGGGAACACCTGTTTGCCCAGGCACAAAGGTCAGGAAGAAGGGGCAGAAACTTGGCAAAATGTTGCCCTAGGATTTCTGGCCCTGTCGGTGAGGTAGGGTGGGGGTGGGTGGGGGGGATGGAGTTTGTGTGGTCGAGCTCGGTATGCACCTACAATAGATGCAGGCCAATCATACCAATGCTAATGAGTCATGAGGCAGTATGGGAGATGAGATATTGTTCTTGAAGTTTGCCTTGAGCTTCATTGGAACACTGAAAGAGACAAAAGACAGAGAGGTCAGAGTGGTAATATGAGGGGTGAGTTAAAGTTGTGAGCCACAGTGAGGTCAGGGTCACACTTACGGACAGAACGTACCCATGGCTGTTCTGTGAAGCACAATTCATCTTTCACAGGGAGACACTGGGGTCCATTTGTCTTGCTGCATTTTATCTTTTTAAGTCAGAAAAGGAGAGTACTGGCATGTGTTAGTGGGTGATGTCATGAACAATTCTAATGTAGCAAGTGACATGAATGTGACAAATGGATTTTTTCAATTAAATTGGCAATGGTTGGTGATGGTAGTACTGGTTGTTTGGAAGTAACAAATATCTTGTCTACAGTACAGCTTCTAATTCCATTTTATACTGAATGTGCATCCATTCTAAAGAGGCATTGTATTGTTAGGAGCTTTTTGCTTGAAGGAAGAAAAGTCTGTTGACAAACATTCAGACCATGAGTTTCTGCCAGCCAAGGGAACACTCGGTTGAGTAATATTAAGGTTAATGGACTGAGTTCACCAAGATTTTGCCCTGAACGAATAGTGGCATTGTGGTGCCACAGTGTGCTGTGGTGTGGTATGACATGAATTCCTGGTTATGAATCTCATAGGGCAAGTTTCTGATTTCAACCTTGCCCCTAAAGGAGTAGTCAAATGAAAACAAGGTTTTTGTTGAAGGGATGGAGGAAAAAGATATCAGAGCACAAGTCACTCAAGAACCACTTGAGCCACTCAAGACCCTTTCATAGCCAATTACAGAGTTACATTGGCAGAGGCCTCAGTGCATGTTGGCAAAATAAACACATACGGACGGACATGAACAATTTCAACGCCAAGAATTTAGTCATTCTGAATCCATTCCATTTGAAACAGGTTGAGAAGGTTCATTTGGATGCTCACCGGTGCTTTATCCAATGGTGCAGCAGACTGCGCACAGCCGAGTGAAATTCAACACGATTCAACATAAACTCCACTTCAGAGACAAATGTCAAGTGTAGATTGAAAAAGATAGAATTCAATTGAAATTAATAGATGGTGTAAGCTGAAATTAGTCCACAAAAAATTGGGTATTTAAAGTTTAAGTACATTCTGAGGCCCTAACATTGAGATTTCTACCAGGAGATATGGAGGATTGCTATAAATCAAGACAGTTTCTAGGGTTAATAACTAGATTATGGTAATGGTTTGTGGGAGTCAAGTCTCAGACTGTTTACAAATTTGCAAACTGTGAATGAATAAAAACTGTTTCTTGCATGTTCATCTAATAATTTGCTTGGAACCTGTTTCAAATGGAATGGATCCAATGCAGCACCAACACCAGTCTACCAAGGATTAGATGGGTCCATTACCACGACTAGGCCAGGTGCTAGTCTCCAGACAGACAAGGTTCTTTTAAAATAAAATTTCCTTTATTTTGGTGGTCTCTCCCACGGGGCTAAGGAAATGTATTAAGGATGTGCAAAATGACAACTGGATGGGCGGAGAAAACTCAAAGAAATGTGCCATTATTTTTCATCTGTTTGGTAAATAACCAATTAAATGAAATTAACCCTTTGCCCTCACAAACAGTAACTCTTACTCAAATAGTTTTACTGAAAAATGAGCTCAAAGAAGATAACGGAGTTAAATTACACAAGAGCCATGGATGTTGTGCAAAATAAATCATGTTGATATAGTACCAGTTGCTATAAATATAGTTTTCAAAGATTTAAATACTACAAAAACTTATCCCATTGCCTTAGGCGAACTTGCGTACTTATCTACCCAGATATGAGTAAGCCATAAGTTAACAAGCATCAAATCAATTAAAGCCATTACATGTCATATCAGCAGCTCCGCTCCAGCTGCACACCATCAGCGACATTACACTGCACAACCAGCAGAATCCTCACAGCCTCTTTTATTTTTAGAATTTTTTTAAAAGGCCTGTTTAAGACCTTAGTTTCAAAACGGTTTACAAAATCATACACTGAAAAACCAATCTGCAAGTTCATTTGCACACCTACAAAAAGAAAATGGATCTTGATAAAACAGAGTTCTGGATACAACGTGGAGTGCGCACAAACATTCTGTGGGTGAATGGATGTTTTAAATTTCTTCTCCTGTAAAGTTAGATCTTTTTAGCTATTTTACCAGCCAGTTCTGACCACATAGACTTCCGGCATGGTGGGAAATTCTTGTTGGTCTTTGAAACTGTCTTTGAAATCTAGATGAACATTGGCCTAGGTTTGAATTGAAATATAGGGGACGTTTTTAACCCTGTCTAGCAGGAGGTGGGCAGTTAAATGCTCTCGGGAGACATACCCGTCGAGGTCCTACTCCCTTCCTGCAGCCTTTAATTTTAACTGCTCTTCTGAGCAGGCAGCAAGGGCGCCTGCTGGAAATCTTCTTTAAATATGCAGATTGGGCTCTGATTACATCATTACAACCTGACTACTATTTTAACCAGTAGCCTGAGTGGAGAAGCCATTGTGCCAATGAGCCTGTGCCATAAAAGTTGAGTGTGGTGGTCACATTCGTAGCCAGAGAGAGAGCAGTGCGGGCAGATGACCATGGCATCAGGCCTTCATGCACTAGGTCAGTAGGTGGCAGAGCTCCCTTATTGCCTCTGTGGTGATGTGTACTCTTCTTATATACATCTCCTCACTAAGCTCCTTATATGATCTGTACTGGCTGTATATTCTACAGGGGTAATATCTGGTAAGGTTCATCATCCTTAAATGCTGCCTACCTCTCCTTTGCGCCATCCTGTGTTATTCCTCGTCCTCCACCATGATAATGGAATACAGTTGTATGCCTATAGGGAATGCCATACCCACTCCATAGATGTCCTTATTGTGTGTGTAGTGTGGTGGATTCAACATTTCCTGGTGTTCTCACACTGTCAGAAGCAGTGAGAAGCAAGTCCAGGTCTGTGTAGGTAGAATGCCAAAAAATCGCTACTGTCATTGCCAACTGCAGAAATCGCTATTGAAACTCTCCATACTGTTCTCACTCATTAGTTCCTCACTTCCATCTGTCTCAATGCCTTATACTTCTCATTATAATTTACCCCGAGTACATTGGGAATGTAAAAGCAGGCTACCTGGAGTTGCAGCACACTAGCTGTCATTATACTACTTGTAAATGAGAACATAAGAACATAAGAAATAGGAGCATGAGTAGGCCATATGTCCCCGAGAGTCTGCTCTGCCATTCAATAAGATCATGGCTGATCTTTGACCTCAACTCCACTTTTCTGCCCGATCCCTATATCCCTTGATTCCCCTAGAATCCAAACATCTAGCGATCTCAGCCTTGAACATATTCAATGACTCAGCATCCACAGCCCTCTGGGGTAGAGAATTCCAAAGATTCACAACTCTCTGTGTGAAGAAATTCCTCCTCATCTCAGTCTTAAATGGCTGACCCCTTATCTTGCGACCATGCCCCCTAGTTCGAGGCTCTCCAGCCAGGGGAAACAACCTCTCAGCATCTACCCTGTCAAGCCCTCTTAGAATCTTAAATGTTTCATTGAGATCACCTCTCATTCTCCTAAATTCCAGAGAGTATAGGCCCATTCTACCCAATCTCTCCTCATAGGACAACCCTCTCATCCCAGGAATGAGGGCATTCAGGACTCAGTGGGTGGACTGCCGGATGGGCCAAAAAGCATGAGGAAATTTTGGGGGATTGATTTTGGAGCAGAAAAACAGTGGAAATTGCTTCCGCCCCATTTTGCTGCTTAAAAAAAAACTTACTTTCCAGGAGCATGTATAATACTGACACATGGTTAAGCATACTGATATTTCTGGCCTGTTTCATCACTCAGGTAGTCTCTGAACACTATGTGATCTCCTGTCACAGTATCAGTGTTTGTCTGCTGTTGGAATCATTAATGGTACCCAAAGGACCCAAGTTGTAAATCAGTGGTTGTGATTGTATCCAAAATTGTGATTTAGTACCTCACTGGCTGAAGGCTTTTATGGTTTTCATCATTAGAACTTAGGATCATATTACATGCGCTGGGGCTTTTTAAAACAGTTCCACTTTCCATCTTTTCTTAAAGCTTTGGAACTTATTCAAACGTATAAACATGTAGCATGAATGCAGTTTTTGCACTTAGTAAAATTTTGCAAAGTGATCAATTGAATAGACTGAAGTGCTTTTGCACTTTTTAAAAAAGTACTCTTCAGCATAATGCTACAACGGACCCATTGAGCCCTGCTGTAGCAATCCTCTGCACCCCTCCGGGTGACTCTTCAGCTGAGGCCAGGGACCCCACCATAATTATACTAATTAACCCAAGGTCAGAAGTTCCACCACATCAATGATGCACTCCAATTCCACCAAAGCGGCATATCTGGGCCTACATAAGCTTTTTTAAAAAAAACAATGCAAATTCTCTTCCTTTCCATCAGCCTTCTAATTTGTATATATGGATTATTAAAAGTCTTGCATATGCATGAACATTCCACTCAACTTCACATTGTCATAATAGTTGGTAACAGTTTTATGTCAACATTTAGAACTGAAATTGCTGATGTAAACATTTATAATAGGAATTTCCAATGTAAACACTTTGCAGTCATGGTGTAATTGCATGCATCTCACCACTGGTGGCACTTAACACATCTCCGTTCTAGTTTCCCAGCTCCCCTGCTGTTTGGCCTCCACAGGCTCCAATCCTGTTGCTTGGCCTGCTGCCTGGTTTCTAACCTACTTCTCCAGCCCCATTCCTTGGCCTGACGTTTCCAAGCCTCTCTGCTGCCACGCTGGCTGCCCTAACCTGCTTCCAAGCTCCAATGCTGCTCATAATTAAAAACATTACACTGTTCACAGCTCTGGCCCAGAAACCTGGGGGACAGGCCGACTGGGCCAAAGATACCACACAGACTACAGCAGTTCAAGAAGGCGGCTCACTGCCACCATCTCAAGGGCAATTAGGGATGGCCAATAAATGCTGGCCTCGCCAGCGACATTCACATCCCATGAACGAATAATAAAAAAAATAAATATAGCTGCCTGGTCTCTGGTGTGCTCCTCCCACCTCGACTGTGACTCTTCTCGGTGTTCTTCCTGCATTTTGGTTGCCTTTGCTGTCCCAACTCTACCCGGCTCTCTGAGGGTGAGCAATGCCATGGGAGATGAACTAGTATATTTAACAAATGATATTGCTGTTGTCACCAATCTCAGTAAAGTATGTTTTTTTTCTTATAAAATGGGAGAGGAGAAATCAACTAGGTTTCCCAATCCTGACACCTAATCAGTAACTCTGCACATAACGTGGATGTCAGATGAGGACAGGACTGGGCTTGGCAGTGATGCCCTCTACAATCAAATAGCCTGCCAAATTCACGGCCTCAGCTCACGCATGAAAAATTTCCAATTGAGTGAGTTACTGGGCAGGAGGAAAGAAAAGGGAGAAAATATGGAAAAAAAAATAAAGCAGCCATTTCAAAACCCACAGACATCTGTGAGCTACAAAGCAATAGAAATCACAGCTAATAAGATTTCTCTTTCCGGAAGAGTTGATTGAATGCCATCATCAGAGATTGAAATTCATAATAAGGCATCTAATACTCAACCAAATAGAGTTAAGTACAAAGAATAGCTAAAGAAAGCAAAGGCTGCCATTAGATTAGCTAAAAGGATAATGGAAAAGAGGATTGTAGACAATTGTGGAAGTAGTGGGAAAAGCTTTTTCAGTTATGTGAAGAGTCAGAGGACTGTGAAGGTTATGAAGGACTCACAGGGTATGCAGAAATATTAAATAAATACTTTGCATCGGTCTTCACGCTTGAAGACGATGCTCGACTATTACAATTTAATGATGTTAATAATAAAACTAGTAATACTAACATAGATGAACACATTGTTTTAGATAAAATTAAGAACCTGAAAATAGAAAGAGCAGCCGGGCCAGATGATATCCACCCGAGGGTCCTCAGGGAGATGGGACATGTACTGTGCAACCCCCTGCCCATATTTTTAAAGCTCACTTCACTCTGGGACGATTCCTGTAGACTGGAAGGAGGCTAATGTAGTCCCCATCTTTAAAAAAAGTTGGACCCGGGTAACTATAGGCCCATTAGTTTGACATCAGTAATAGGAAAGATGCTTGAAGGAATCATTAGGGATGTAATATATGATTACTTGAATAGTGAGGGACATACTGGAGCACTCAACAAGGCTTCAAATAAAGAAGTTCATGTCTAACAAATTTGATTATATTTTTTGAAGACGTCACCAAGAGGGTGGATGAGGTAAGCCCAGTAGGCATTGTCTACTTTGATTTCCAAAAAGCTTTCGACGAGGTACCGCAAAAGATGCTTCGCCACAAAATCGAAGCTTTCGGTATTAGTGGTAATATATTGAGCTGGATTGAGAACTGGCTGGAAGGACGTAGGCAGAAAGTAGTTATAGATGGATTTGGATCTATTTGGATACCGGTCACCAGTGGTGTCCCACAGGGATCGGCGTTGGGACTGTTGCTTTTCACTATTTTTATCAATGATCTAGATGTAGGTGTTGGGGGTACGATCTGCAAATTTTCAGACGATAGCAAGATCTGTGTGAGTGTCAGGACTGTAGACGATGGTCGACTGCTTCAGGCAGATCTTGATGTGTTGGGGGACTGTGCTTATGACTGGCAAATGATGTTTAATTTGGAGAAGTGTAGTGTTATGCATTTGGGCAGGTCAAATGCTCAACATACCTACATCCTTCAGGGAAAAGCATTAAAGCAGGTGGAGAAAGAAAGAGATCTGGGCATTCTAGTGGATAGGTTCATCAGCAAGGTTCATCAGCAAGGTTCATGAGCAATGTTGTGAAGCGATAACTAGAGCAAATAGAGTGTTGGGGGTGCATTTATAGGCAATTGACTATAAGACAAAACATACTATTTTGTCCTTGTACAAAGTGTTTAGTTTTGGTCTCCTCACATGGTGGGTGATATTGAGGCTTTGAAAAGGGTACAAAGGAGGGTCACTAAACTAATTCCCAGCTTAAAGCATCTTAGTTATCAAGATAGGCTAAAAGAGCTGGGACTCTACATTTTAGAGAAGCGTAGACTTAGGGGTGATCTGATTGAAGTTTATAAGATGATGAAAGGAATAGATTGTGTCCCAGTTGACAATTTGTTCCAATTATATATGTTAGGGAGAACAAGGGGTCACAATTTTAAGTTGTACAAGGCACCATCTAGGTTAGATGTCAGGAGGTGGTTCTTTTCCCAGAGAATAGTGGACCTCTGGAACTAGTTGCTGGCTTGTGCAATGGACGCCGAATTGCTGAATTCCTTCAAGCGAGAGCTGGACCTGTTTCTGGCCGGGGCGGAGATCACCACTGACGAAAGGTAGGTAATGAAATGCATAGAATTATCAGGGGCAGAATGATCTCCTGGACTAGTTTTGATTGCCAAAGGGGTTGGAGAGGAATATCCCAGATTTCCCCCCCGCCCCGAAACTGGCTTGGGTTTTTATCTGGTTTTTCGCCTCTCCCAGGAGATCACTTGGTGTGGGGTGGGGTGTGCATATATTGCGATACACAAGGTTGTAGGCTGGATGGACCAGAGGGTCTTTTGCTGTCCGTCATTGTTCGACTGTTCGTATGTTCGTCATATATCTCACACAGGCAATGGCAACCCCCACTCCTGATTGATAAGGAGCAGCTTGTGATTAATATCACTAAATAAATCTTTATTATTAAATTAAACAGTGTTTAAAAACTGTGGTCTCTGAAATTCCATGGGGTGTGATCCCAATGGTTGCACTGGGGTCAAGCCTGATGGTGCCCTGCAGTGCAGACCCCTGCCAGAGTTTGCAGAGTCAGTGAGAGGGCACATCTTTTGCACTGGAGCAGACAAGTGCAAGCGACACTTTAAGAGTATCATTAGCACCCATCTACCCTAGGGACCTGGAAACTCAGTCTCCCGTGGAGGGTGGGCAGGTGGAAGTTGCCCTGGCACTTCCCCCTCACCCATTCCTGGCACCGCAACATTTTGAAAGGGGCCTACTCCTGAAGTGTTTGCCTATCTCAGGTGTGAGCCCTCTTTTAATATGCAAATTGGGGTCCTAGGATCCCGATTGCCATTTTAGGTTGTGACTCGTCGGAGCGCATGCTGTGCAGGCTCGGATCAGTTCCACGGGCGATGGAGCCAAAGAGACTCAGCCAAGGTAAGTTTGGAATTTTTTTGGAAGGACACTGGCTCCTCTGAGCCCTACAAAATAATATGGGCTGCTGCTGCCCCGGGACCCCCACCCTCTGCAATGGCGGCCCCACCCCCAGCACTTACCTTGTTAGCGGCTGGGGCAGCCTGATATTGGGAGGCCTCAATCCGGTGAGCTGGATTAGAAAGCCTGTTTGTTGCCCTGCAGTTTGTCGGTCCGATGTTAATGAGGCCAGTGCCTCAAAATCACGGCCGTCTCTTCAATGCAGGTACAGGCTGGAGTGCTCAGCCGGCTGGTCGCCCAAAAGTCAAAATCGCCCCCCAGGATTGCCTTGAAACATAACTGTTGAGGAATGGGTAGAGAGGCGATAACAATGACGTTAAACATCTCCATTAGAAATCACTTTCCTTTAGGGTTTGAGGGGCATTTAAAGGTAACTAATACCCTGTTTACTTTGCTACTGTGAACAGTGCCAAAGTTGCTAATAAAGTGACAAAGTAAATGAGGCAGCACTAGTGCTGTTGGAGCCAGAGCCCACCATGTAAAGAAATTATGTTATCTCGTGTTTCTAATGGCAATAGAAACCCTTGCAGCCATGGCAACCATGTTTTTTGGATGTGATGGGAGGAGCAGCTGAACTGCTCACAGTGAAATTGTTTTAGTCCAAATCCATGTTTAGTCCAACGTGGTTCTGTAATATCACTGGAGTATTAGAAAGCCATTAAACAAGGTTTCTATTTTTACCTTGCTCACCTGAAGAAATGGTTGGCACATTCAGCTTTATAGCATGGGCAATGGAGCTGCAACAGACATTTCCCTCCCTCCATAGCTATTATTATTGCGACAAGTTTTAATCTTTTCTCTACTCTTCCCCCATGTTATCTTCCTTTCCTGTACCTACCATAAGATTGTTTTCCATTATCATAGGAATGGGGGACAGAAGAGAAAGTCTCACACCCCTCCTATCCCCAATTGTGGGAAAAAGCATTTCCAGTGAGAATGTACCTTCAGAGAAGTACGTGCATTCATGCCCCATTAAGAATAGTTGAGTTACTGGACTAGGTTAGCAAAAGTTGCCAGCCACAGAATTTGGAGTGCGATGAAGCACTCACCCCAGATATTGATGTAGACATGGCTCAGTCTGCATTGTGAAGCTGAAGGGATACCCTTGGTAAGGTCATTTGTTCTCACCATGGGATGTAAAACCAACGTCTGAAGTAAAGCTACTTAACCTTGCTTGTGTCAAATGTTGTTTAATCTTCCAGTCTACCAAAACAATAATTACTGCCCTTGCCGACTCTCAGCTGGAATATTGCGATTACATTTGGAAAAGATCAGGCTCTCCTGCTTGGAAACAAGTATTGACACTTTATAGACTTCTCTTAATTGTGACAATCCCACCACTTATGTGAACTTTATTCCAGACTTAATTGGCTGCCTCCTGCTGCTAGATCAGAATGCCACTTAGCTGTGCTTATTTACAACAGCAGAAATAACATTTTGCCTGGCTACTTAACTGGCAGGCTCTTTGAAATTCCACCAGAGAATTCCAATGAGAATTATTACCTGTCGCACAACCTTTGGTAAGCTTCACAGCCTAGAAATTCTGCCTGAAAGTGCCTGAAAACGAGCACTCAGGAGATGCACTTCACACGTCTGTTCATGTGGGTGCAAGGATCATGTAAAATTGGTAGCTGATTATAATGGGACAGGCGTGCAGCCTGCACTACCTGCCTTGCTTATTGGCTGTGAGCCTGTTTGGGAGCAGCGGGAAATCAGGCGTCTCTGACACCACTTAAAGGCAACCAGCACCTCTTAAAGGGGAGGTGCATTTCAGCTGCAGATAGGAGGAAATGCATGTGAGTAGAGAAATGGCTGCAAGACTCGTAGGTCGGGCCCCCAGGTTCTCCAGTTCTGCTTTGGAGGCCCTGGTTCAGGCCTTGGACAGGAGGAGGGAGATCCTGTTCCCCTCTGGGGGGGTGGGGGGGGGAGGGGCAGCAAAAAGCTGCAGGCAACATCTCCAGGACCAGTGGGATGAGGTCGCTGAGGAGGTCAATGCCAGGACCTTAGCTCCCAGGACATGGCTGCAATGCCTAAAAAGTTTATTAACCTCAGCAGAGTTGTCAAAGTCAAAATCTTACCTCTCACCTCAATTACTCTCTCCTCACACCTGCACAACCTGCAGCCTCACTACTCACAACATTCCCCTCCCCTGCCTCCCTTCATGCACCAACAGCCACTACATCACACTTCACTCCACTTCCTTCACCTCCTACTCATGCACTCTGCACCTCCTGTTCACAGCATTATTGCAACTCTCACTTCCCCACACCTCACATCTTGTACACAACATCTGTACTATTTGACCATGATAGGCACATTCTAGCTCTGCTGCAGAGGACTCAGATGCTGACTTTGAGTGTCCAGACTACTGAAGAAGACTGATGGACATACATCAGGAAATGCTAGGTGCACTGGGCAGCCTGCCAGTGAGCTTACATAGAATTGTATTGACCATAGTACTTCATTTTTTAAAAAAACCTAGGAAATAATACAAAAGCAAAACAATACAAAAAACAAGAGTGTCATCAATTTGAATCACTTCAAAATTCCTTTAAGGAAGTAACAAAGTAGTAAGCCCGTACAGGAAAAAGAATTTGAGCAAAGAAACTGGCTTAAAGACCTATGACTGAAATTTACTGATTAAAATTACATTGGGCATATGACCATTATAGTCTGGTGCAACACTGACATCATGCAACGCAATGCTGGTACTAAAAGCCCAATGTAGGCCTGAAATTGTAGGCTATTGGAATTCAAGTATTGATGTATATGGCAGATGGCCAGTGGAATGTGACAAGTAGCAATAGTATGTACAGATTTTGTTTTAAAGCGCTGTTCTTTGATTTGGACAAGATAAGCATTGATTTACTATATACAGATATGGTTATCTCTTGTATTTAGGATGATTGGATCATTGAAAGTCACATTGTCTGGTGTGTCTGCTGGTGACTCATGAGCTGAATGCAGGAACCGCAGGCTTTCTTGCACGAGTAATAATGTCGTATGGTCTAGCCGCATTGCTGCAATCACTCTGCAGTTTCATAGCTTTCTCATTTTCTGCTCAACTTGCATTAGTACTTGTTTTCAAAGTGAGAGGCACCAGCACACAGGGGGCAATGCCATTGTGATGCCAGATTCAGGCTGTATTTACACTGTAACTGCAGTGTAAGTGCCAAGCCAAACAGTTTTGCACCGATTCTATAGTTGTAGTGTAAGTGCACCCTTAAAGTGTTTTTGAGCTATTTCCACATCTGGAGTATTGTGTGCAGTTTTGGTCTCCTTATCTGAGGAAGGATGTCCTTGCCAGGGAGGGAGTGCAACGAAGGTTTACCAGACTGATTCCTGAGATGGCAGGACTGACGTATGAGGAGAGATTGGGTCGACTAGGCCTATATTCACGAGTGTTTAGAAGAATGAGAGGTGATCTCATTGAAACATATAAAATTCTAACAGGACTAGACAGACTAGATGCAGGGAGGATGTTCCCGATGGCTGGGGAGTCCAGACCCAGGGGTCAGTCTCAGGATACAGGCTATGTTATTTAGAACCGAGATGAGGAGAAATTTCTTCACTCAGAGGGTGGTGAACCTGTGGAATTCTCTACCACAGAAGGCAGTGGAGGCCAAGTCATTAGATTTATTCAAGAAGGAGATAGATATATTTCTTAATGCTAAAGGGATCAAGGGATATGGGGAAAAAGTGGCAACAGGGTACTGAGTTAGACGATCAGTCATGATCATTTTGAATGACAGAGCAGGCCTGAAGGGCCGAATGGCCTACTCTTGCTTCTATTTTCTATGTTTCTATTTATTCTATGTTTTAGTTGATACTGGCTCTTGATAGGACTTCTGCATTGATGAACTTGGAGTATAAAGTTTACTTGCTGCCACCTGTTGCACAGCTGGGGGGTAATTTTTACATTTTATGATGGTGTAAAACAGGCAATATTGATTGGCCTTCCATTACACACCCTGCCCGATTGACTTCAATGGAAAGAGAAATCAGTCCAGGTGTATAATGGGCAGCTGATCCAATATCACCTGTTTTACCATCACCATCATGGCAGTTTCTTATGGTTGAGAATCTGTTGATGGTTTAGCTGGATATCCTTTTGGATGTTTTCTTCTTAATGTTTTGCAAAAAGACCATGACAAAGTGAAGCAGATGTGTGGGGAAATGTGAGAAGAAATTTAAAATGACAAATATTAGAGGTGACTGGGTTTGCTGGAGTTCCAGTTGTGAATTGTGTTCTTGGTTCCATTACTCTGCACCTAACTGTGCTATTCCTGAGCTGGTAGTGCTTGATGCTGACAGGGCTCGATTTTCCCGGGAAATTGCGGGTGCGTTGGGGACGGGGGAGCTCTGTGACTTGGAGGGGAACGTGCAGATGATGTTGTTGCCATGTGCCTGCTGCCCTTGTCCTTCTAGATGGTAGAGGTTGCAGGTTTGGGAGGTGCTGTCGAAGAAGCCTTGGTACACACTGCAGCCACAGTGCGCCGATGGTGAAGGGAGTGAATGTTTAGGGTGGTGGATGGGGTGCCAATCAAGCGGGCTGCTTTGTCCTGGATGGTGTCGAGCTTCTTGAGTGTTGTTGGAGCTGCACTCATCTAGGCAAGTGGAGAGTATTCCATCACAATCCTGACTTGTGCCTTGTAGATGGTGGAAAGGCTTTGGGGAGTCAGGAGGTGAGTCACTCGCCGCAGAATACCCAGCCTCTGACCTGCTCTTGTAGCCACAGTATTTATATGGCTGGTCCAGTTAAGTTTCTGGTCAACGGTGACCCCCAGGATGTTGATGGTGGGGGATTCAGCGATGGTAATGCCGTTGAATGTCAAGGGGAGGTGGTTAGACTCTCTTGTTGGAGATGGTCATTCCCTGGCACTTATCTGGCGCGAATGTTACTTGCCACTTATCGGCCCAAGCTTGGATGTTGTCTAGGTCTTGCTGCATGCGGGCATGGTCTGCTTCATTATCTGAGGGGTTGTGAATGGAACTGAACACTGTGCAATCATCAGCGAACATCCCCATTTCTGACTTTATGATGGAGGGAAGGTCATTGATGAAGCAGCTGAAGATGGTTAGGCCTAGGACACTGCCTTGAGGAACTCCTGCAGCAATGTCCTGGGGCTGAGATGATTGGCCTCCAACAACCACTACCATTTTCCTTTGTGCTAGGTATGACTCCACCCACTGGAGAGTTTTCCCCCTGATTCCCATTGACTTCAATTTTACGAGGGCTCCTTGGTACCACACTCGGTCAAATGCTGCCTTGATGTCAAGGGCAGTCACTCTCACCTCACCTCTGGAATTCAGCTCTTTTGTCCATGTTTGGACCAAGGCTGTAATGCGATCTGGAGCCGAGTGGTCCTGGCGGAACCCAAACTGAGCGTCGGTGAGCAGGTTATTGGTGAGTAAGTGCCGCTTGATAGCACTGTCGACGACACCTTCCATCACTTTGCTGATGATTGAGAGTAGACTGATGGAGCGGTAATTGGCCGGATTGGATTTGTCCTGCTTTTTGTGGACAGGACATACTTGGGCAATTTTCCATGTCGGGTAGATGCCAGTGTTGTAGCTGTACTGGAACACCTTGGCTAGAGGTGCAGCTAGTTCTGGAGCACAAGTCTTCAGCACTACAGCCGGGAAGGCTATGTTGGGGCCCATAGCCTTTGCTGTATTCAGTGCACTCAGCCGTTTCTTGATATCACGTGGAGTGAATCGAATTGGCTGAAGACTGGCTTCTGTGATGGTGGGGATATCGGGAGGAGGCAGGGATGGATCATCCACTTGGCATTTCTGGCTGAAGATGGTTGCAAACGCTTCAGCCTTGTCTTTTGCACTCACGTGCTGGACTCCGCCATCATTGAGGAGGGGATGTTTACAGAGCCTCCTTCTCCCATTAGTTGTTTAATTGTCCACCACCATTCACGACTGGATGTGGCAGGACTGCAGAATAGGTTTTTCCCTCGTGTTGGTTCACTCACCGACTGCCGCAGGCCCAGCCTGGCAGTTATGTCCTTCATGACTCGGCCAGCTCGAGCCACTCTTGGTGATGGACATTGAAGTTCCCCACCCAGAGTACATTCTGTGCCCTTGCTACCCTCAGTGCTTCCTCCAAGTGGTGTTCAACATGGAGGAGGACTGATTCATCAGCTGAGGGAGGGCAGTAGGTGGTAATCAGTAGAAGGTTTCCTTGCCCATGTTTGACCTGATGCCATGAGATTTCATGGGGTCCCCCTTGCCTCCCCGATGTTCTCCCGATCTCCCCTTCAACCCCCCCCGATGTTCCCCCGATACCCTCTCTCATCTCCCCGACATTCTCCCGATCTCCCCTTCTTCAACCCCCCCGACGTTCTCCCAATCTCCCCTTCTTCAACCCCCCCGACGTTCTCCCGATCTCCCCTTCTTCAACCCCCCCGACATTCTCCCGATCTCCCCTTCTTCAACCCCCCCGACGTTCTCCCGATCTCCCCTTCTTCAACCCCCCCGACGTTCTCCCGATCTCCCCTTCTTCAACCCCCCCGACGTTCTCCCGATCTCCCCTTCTTCAACCCCCCCGACGTTCTCCTGATCTCCCCTTCTTCAACCCCCCCGACGTTCTCCTGATCTCCCCTTCTTCAACCCCCCCGATGTTCTCCCGATCTCCCCTTCAACCCCCCCCGATGTCCCCCCGATACCCTCTCTCATCTCCTCGACATTCTCCCGATCTCCCCTTCTTCAACCCCCCCGACGTTCTCCCGATCTCCCCTTCTTCAACCCCCCCCGACGTTCTCCCGATCTCCCCTTCTTCAACCCCCCCGACGTTCTCCCGATCTCCCCTTCTTCAACCCCCCCGACGTTCTCCCGAACTCCCCTTCTTCAACCTCCCCGACGTTCTCCTGATCTCCCCTTCTTCAACCCCCCCGACGTTCTCCTGATCTCCCCTTCTTCAACCCCCCCGACGTTCTCCCGATCTCCCCTTCTTCAACCCCCCCGACGTTCTCCCGATCTCCCCTTCTTCAACCCCCCCGACGTTCTCCCGATCTCCCCTTCTTCAACCCCCCCGACGTTCTCCCGATCTCCCCTTCTTCAACCACCCCGACATTCTCCTGATCTCCCCTTCTTCAACCCCCCCCGACGGTCTCCCGATCTCCCCTTCTTCAACCCCCCCGACGTTCTCCCGATCTCCCCTTCTTCAACACCCCCGACATTCTCCCGATCTCCCCTTCTTCAACCCCCCCGACGTTCTCCCGATCTCCCCTTCTTCAACACCCTCGACGGTCTCCCGATCTCCCCTTCTTCAACCCCCCCCGACGGTCTCCCGATCTCCCCTTCTTCAACACCCCCGACATTCTCCCGATCTCCCCTTCTTCAACACCCCCGACATTCTCCCAATCTCCCCTTCTTCAACACCCCCGACATTCTCCCGATCTCCCCTTCTTCAACCCCCCCGACGTTCTCCCAATCTCCCCTTCTTCAACCCCCCTGACGGTCTCCCGATCTCCCCTTCTTCAACACCCCCGATGTCTCCCTGATCTCCCCCCCCGATCTTCCACTCTTCCACCCCATGATCGTCCGTTCCAGCGCCGGATGACGTCTCACTCTCTTCCCCTCCCACCTTGCGTTGCAACTCCTGACGGCAGCTAGCCTGTTAATCAGGCTGGCTGCCGGTCGTGAAACCCGGAGAGCACATTAATCACCATCAATTATGATGCTATTACGTTGATAATGGTAAGGGGATTTATTTGGGTGTGACACGCGGACCTTCACCCCCGCCCCACCACTGCCAACCCGCCACCATTTCAAAACTGAGCCCCTGGGTGCCTGAAATAGAAAGTGTTCCATTCTGTAGCACTAACATCCCTCAATCTAAATAGCACAAGATTCACAAAAAGGAAATAACAACCAAGGTAACAAAAATTAACTGAGAGTCTGCCCCAGTATGAATTACCACAGGTGAAATCTGCTCATATAATGTGCAGTAAGCTGTTTGGCAAAGTTCCGACTCATAGGATAACATTACTTGTACAGGCTGATGTCATGGATTCAGGGAAGAAAAATCAAAGTATGTAGGACACAAATCTCTAAGTCAGTGATTAACCGGTGTTCAGTAGGTTTAGTCATCAAGATGTTAGTATAGTGACAAATGCTGAAGTGAAGCAGCCACTTATTTTTATCCATACACAGTAATGTCCAGTAGGATTCTGGGCAAACACATAACTGGTTTGCCAAGACATCTTATGCCTTGGATCAAGATTTCTATAAGCTGCAGATAAATGTTGTTGATTTGCAAATGTTTTTATCACAGTCGATTTAACATTCATTCAGCATTTCAATACAAGAAAAAAAACAATGAATGAAACATAAAACTGACTAAATTTCTAATCTGTCTCTAAAGGAAATGTAACAGTGGATTGGTTGTATGAAGTGTGCTAGGTATTGAAAACTGAATGATTGAGAAACACCTTCTAATTAGATCAGGAATTCTACACAAAGGCCCCGATATTACCGGGAAGGCAGGATGGCAGTGGGGGGGTGATTGGGCGTGTGGGTAACCTGCCCAGTGAAATCCGTCCGTTCCCCATGCGATCATGGATAAATTGGAGCCACTTAAAGTGGCTTCTGGGTTTGGCATTCGGAACCTGCGCAGCGGGCGGACTGCGCACCTGCATCACAGGCTGTCAGCTGGAGGAGCGCTATTTAAAGGGGCAGTTCTCCAATGGCTGCTCCTGGAGCAAACACCCAAAATTACACAATGGAGCAGCCCAGGGAAAAGGCTGCTCCTAGTTTCAGTGATGCCTCACTCCAGGTGCTACTGGATGGGGTGAGGAGGAGGAGGGATGTATTTTACCCGGCGGACGGGAGGAAGTGACCTGCCTCTGCCACTAAGAAGGCCTGGCTCGAGGTGGCAGAGGAGGTCACCAGCAGCAGCAACATCTCCCGCACCTGGATCCAGTGCAGGAAGCGCTTCAATGACCTAACTAGGTCAGCCAAAGTGAGTACACTTACTCATTCTCCTACACTCCATCTTCCACATCACTGCCCCCACCCCACAACTCATTCTGCAATGCCAACATTACTCTATCACATCACTCCTCACACCCACTCAAAGCTCATCCTCAACTTACCTGCACTTACTCACCACTTCCTCACCTCCCCAGTACCCACTCCACCACTACCACTCAACCCAATCCTCATATAATGTCATGGCTCTGTATCTTACTCACCCTCTGATGCATCTCTTTCACGGTCAGCCGCACCCAAAACATGCATTCAGCGGTTGGCCATGTCACCATCACTCACTCACGCCTCTCTATTTTTTCCCCTTATAGGAGAAGAGAGCCCAGAATGCACGGGAGAGGGCGAGGACCGGAGAGGTCCGCAACATCTAGTCGTCCTCACAGACCTGGAGCAGGAGGCGCTGGAACTGAGCTGCACCCTCGAGTGCCTGTCCGTCGAGGGCGCCAAGACTGGCACCCGACAAACGTCGGTGACAGAACTTTTACATTCAGCACACAATATCCATTGATGTTAATATTCCTTGCCATCTTCAGCACCTCAACATCTGTCATCGTGCTTAATATTGCCTTCTCTGAGGGGGCACCGTCACATCTGAGTGAGCCATCCACCAGCATAGATACATACATCTTGGTGGGTCCCTGTCCTCAGTTAGTTGGGGTCGCACATAGTGAGTCACCACACTCATGTGAGCACGAGCAGACACCGGCGACACGGGCAGCTGTGGAGAGTCTGCTTCGGTGGGAGCATTCTTCTCCAGGCTCTGCTCAGCTGGACACAGATGCTGAACTCTGGGGGCCATCCATGAAAAGGAGAATGATCGAGGGGCAGCAGCACATTTGCGAGGTGCTGGAACAGGTGCCACGCGCACTCTCCACAATAGCGCAGAGGATGGAGGAGTCCAACTCCTGCATGAATGGAATGGTGGCACAGGGACGTGAGGGCATCTCTGAGATAGTGTCGCGGGTAAGTGCGAGAATGTCTGCGATGGAGGGAAGGCTAGCCTCCATGGAGCTTCAAGCACGGCTCACGAATGAGTCCACTGAGGCCCTGACAACAGCCCTTCGGACTCAGGGTGAACAACATTCTGCCGCCTTAAACAGGAAGGCAGATACTCTGGCAATGGCCTTACAAGGCTTCACACATGTCCTCCAAACTGTCATCCAGTGGAGTGGTAGGAGTGGTGTGGGCCTGGCCCAGGAGATGGAAGATGGTGAAAGGGGACATGGAAATGGGACGCCACTCAAAGCACCCCAATGTCTCACCCATTGCCCCCCTCTCAACCAGTACCCACAATGCTGCCTCCTCTCCAGGTGGCCGAGTCTGCCCTTGCACAGGTGCAGGTGGAGCAGTCTTTGAAGGGGCCCTTACGGGCACCGAAACCCAGAGTAGGCCCAAAGCATCTAATCGGTCACGGCATGAACAAGAGCAACCTGCCACTACCTCTGCTGCAGCCAGTAGAAGTAATCGTAAGCGAAAGGCAAAGGTTTTGTAAGCACAAAGGGGATGCACAAGGGTGTTTGACAGTTTGTCATGTTTTTTATTTATATTGTTTTTTGTTAATTGCACATTAAATATTATTATTGTCACCACTACTGCCACGTCTTGGCCATTCTGGACTGGCTTGTGCAATAAGGCCCTTTCATAAGGTTCACCATGAACGCCCACATTTGATGCCACCCATTGGGTCATTCTACAGTGGGTGTATGTGTAGTTGCAGGACTGTTTTGCTGTTTTGTGCAGGGAGCTGGGTAGGGGGTGGGGGTGGGGGTTGGCTGGTGTGGCCCCTGCTCTGATCAGGTGGTGAGGACTGGACTCTTCACACTGTCTGATGTTAGGAGAACCGTTCACATATCAGTGACTCCCTGGCCTCACAAGCATCCAGGTGAGTCGCTGTTCTGCCCATGGGTTGCTCCTCCTCCTCTGCCTCCTCCTCCTCCTCAATGTGGATGGCAGATGTGGATGGGGCCTCCTCAAGCAGCACCCCTCTCTGTTGTGCAGGGCACAACACACAACTGTAATGCGTTCCACTCTGTCTGGTGCGTATTGAAGCGCTCCCCCAGAACGATCAAGGCACCTGAAGCGCATCTTGAGCAGCCC